>NC_058417.1:48930771-48962698 GCF_002201575.2 Neomonachus schauinslandi | reverse complement strand
TTTTTTTTTTTTTTTTTTTTTTTTTTTTTTTTTTTTTTTAGTCTATTGTTATAACAGTAATCAATTACCCTGTCTGGAAAACAACTTAGATTTATAGTAAGACCTGTCCATGCCTTAAAGATTAATTTAAACATTTCTAGAAGTCAAGAAGTTATGCAAGAAAGATTTTGCTCTCCTCTAATTATATCTTGTAGCTAGGGACAAGAACATAGGAACAGCTTCAAGACAATTACTATTAGAGTTTTAGAGGCTGTTATCTATAATTCATCTACTGGGAAATAGGGAACTAAAACAAATGGCAGCTTTCGAGAATATCAGTGCAGCTCCAAAGAGTATGTGTCTTCATTTAACAATTACTAGATGAAAATATGAAAGAGAACCTGCTCATTCTCTCTAAATACACGCCTATAAAATTCAGGTTTTTAAAATTTCTTTTGGGGGCACCTGGGCTGCTCAGTCATTAAGCGTCTGCCTTCGGCTCAGGTCATGATCCCAGTGTCCTGGGATTGAGTCCCACATTGGGCTCCCTGCTCCGCGGGAAGCCTGCTTCTCCCTTCCCACTCCCCCTGCTTGTGTTCCCTCTCTTGCTGTGTCTCTCTCTGTCAAATAAATGAATAAAGTCTTTAAAAAATAAAATAAAATTTCTTTTGATATCATGCAGTTCCTGGGAATGCGACCCGCTATTAGGGGTCACAAAATATGGTTCTTTCTCTTTTTGTTTGCTTCTTAAATTGGGTGTATGTTTCCATTCTGGACTTCTCACTATTTCTCAAAAACATATAACTATGTTTGATTGTATGACATGTAACAATTTCGACATTTTACAGGTGTGCTTTGAACTTCAGAATGTCTTAATGGTGGACTTTGGTTCTTTGAATGGACCCTTATTTCTCTTGGTCCTTGCAAACTGCATTTCTCCTTACGCTGGCATGAGCAGCATCAGGGATTGCAAAGTAAGAGGGGGAGGGGAGGGTGAGAAAGATGACTTTATCTGACTTTAGTAGTTAGAATTTCATTGTTTTATGCACTCAGGATAGCTCTTCAAGAAAAATATGTTTACACATAAATATGTCATTGCTTTAATCTCATTATAGATTTTATTAAATGGTTAATCATTCAAAGGGGTCAGAAAGTTCACTATTCAACACAGTGAACTTGCCTCACCTTTAAAGGGAATCATACTAAATCAACTGTGGAGGTGAAAATGTGATATTTTTTGACATCATGTTGTTATTTCACAATTCCAAACAGAATTTGTATTTTTTTTTTTAAGATTTTATTTATTTATTTGACACAGAGAGAGAGACACAGCGAGAGAGGGAACACAAGTAGGGGGAGTGGGAGAGGGAGAAGCAGGCTTCCCGCTGAGCAGGGAGCCCGATGTGGGACTCGATCTCAGGACTCTGAGATCATGACCTGAGCCGAAGGCAGATGTCCAACAACTGAGCCACCCAGGCGCCCCTGGAATTTGTATTTTTAAAGAGAGCATCAGGGCGCCTGGGTGGCTCAGTCGGTTAAGCGACTGCCTTCGGCTCAGGTCATGATCCTGGAGTCCCGGGATCGAGTCCCGCATCAGGCTCCCTGCTCAGCGGGGAGTCTGCTTCTCCCTCTGACCCTCCTCCCTCTCATGCTCTCTGTCTCTCATTCTCTCTCGCAAATAAATAAATAAAATCTTTTAAAAAATAAAAATAAATAAATAAACAGAGCATCAAATATAAGATATACCGTGTTTCTGAAGCTTTAACTATGCTTTTGTAAAGTGGCCTTTAAAAATTTATGTGATAGTCATTTTTATTTATCTACATCAAAAAGTAAACCAACTTTACAAATAAGTCAGACCTTTCATGTTGAACTAGTGGCTATACACATTCCCACACTGGATGTCAGATACTTAGGAGAAACCTATTTTCCAGTCACAGAGACACTGTATTCTTTGTGATAGTGTTAATGTCTTAGTTGTCCTGAGGCCTGCTTACCTAAACGTGGGTTAGAAAGTTACTGAAGCTCAGATTCACCATATAAAATAATATAGACCAAAAAAAAAAAAAAACCTACCTGCTACTACAACACGCTATTTCTAAAGTTTACCAAGAATTAATATATTTGCATAAATGCAGTACATTTTCTAACTAACATTTCAAACCCTTCTATATCCCTTCTGTTTCTTTATCAGCAAAAAACTTGGTCTCAGTTATGGATTTCAGGCCTGTGTCCTTCAGCATACTGGACTGGACAGGCTTTGGTGGACATTCCGTTACACTGCTTGATTCTTCTTTCAATATATTTAATTAACTACTTCATGATTTTGGACCTCAACTTTTCACTGGGACTCATGTTTGCTCTTGTAAGTGATCATTTTTTTTTTAACCAGGCTGAATATAATAATAGAATCAAAACAAATATCTTTCATTAACACTATCATTAACAAAAGTTGTACGTAAGAAAATCGCCTTACACAGCCTTATGATCTAATTATCTCCCCATTCCCTGTCCCACACGTCACCAGCCAGCTCTCTTGCTATTGACCTTGTTGTTCGTAGGTGGTTTACATAGTTGGTTGTTCAGCTTCTCTTATATTCTTCACATACATGATTTCATTCATCTTTTGCAACAGGAGAAAGAATAGTGGCTTTTGGTCTCTTGGCTTTCTTATTGTAAGTATCTGTCCATGTAGTATGCACATTTGTATTAAGTTTTTTTAAAGCTTATTTTTAAAAATGCAAAGTTAAGTGTAAATACTTTACTTAGAAAAGAATGGAATTACTTCTTTAGTACTTCCATTATTGTTGGACCGTGTTTCTGGTTTTAGTATTGTTCATTTTCTTTCTCCTATTTTCCATTTGTTCTTTGGGGTTTTTCTTTTACATCTCTGTTTCTTTGGAGAGAAGCAAAATATCTGTAGAAATCTTGGCATGGCTTATCTATCATCAAAGACTAAATCACTTGGGACAGTTCCCTCATTTTATAGAGTGGGAAAAACTTAAAAGAATCATACCTGAACCTAACCCTCTCTACTCAGTGTAGTTTTCCTCCTGAATAATTCTACTTATTAAAAAAAAAAGTGTGATAGGTGGCCATATTGACTAGTAACATAAATAAACATGAAAAAGTTTGGTTAATAATGTGCCTTGTTGACATTTTGAGAACATACCATAGCTTTCTGATCATTTCAGATATTAAAACAGTTAATTAAGATTCACCTTAAGAACTGAAAAGGCCAGCCACATCCAAATCATAACTTTAATCTCATAAGCAGTGTATAGCTCTGTCCCCAAACCCATTTCAGGCATGTCCTTAGTTTGGGGACCAGTAGTGAGAAAGGGAGCAAGGTCTATCTTTTTATTCTTCCATTTTCTTCTGGATTTTCCTTTCTCCTATATATATATCCTGGGGACAGGATAGAAGGTTTAGGGGTAAAGAGACCCAACATCTTACTTCTTTGGGCTCTTATAGTCACAGTGGCTGGTCTTTGTGGATAATATCCAAAGGTTGGATTTTGTGTGGACAGGAATGCCACAAATACAACCAGTTGGAGAACTCAGCATGCCAGCAGAAATCCTAAAGGCAATTAAATTGCTTCTTAGTCTCTAAGTGTCCTTCCTATAATACCTAATCATATCATTCCTCGGGTCAATTTTATAAGTGGTTGTGCTATAATAGTCAAATGTCCTAACAAGGTAATGCCTCCTTAACTATTGGAATTAGTCCTTGATCTATTTGGTTTTTTCCCCTTATGTTTCCCAATAAAAGGTAGATTTGTCAGTTACATCCATTTATTTAATCAATTTTGCTTTATATATTTTGAGACTACAGGTGACCCTTCAACAACATGGGGGTTAGGGGCCCCAGCCCTCTACACAGTCCCAAATATGCATATCACTTTTGACTCCCCCAAAATATATACTGTTGACTGGAAGCCTTACCAATAACATAAACAGTTGATTAACACGTATTTTGTATGTTACATATATACTGTATTCTCACAACAAAGCAACCTAGAGAAAAAAATGTTATTAAGAAAACCATAAGGAAAAAAAAAAAAAAGAAAATCATAAGGAAGAGAAGATACATTTTCCAGTACTGTATTTACTGAAAACTACCCATGTATACATGGACCGACCTGCACAGTTCAAAATCATGTTTTTCAAGGGTCAGCTGTATTTTACTGGGTGCATTCAGTCTGGAATCATTATGTAGTGACCTGTTTATTCTAATAATGGTTTTTGGTCTTAAAGTCAATATATCAGATATTAATAAAAGTTCACCACATCTCTTTTATTCAATATTTGCCTGGTAAATCTTTTTTGCATGTGTTAACTTTCAGCCTTTCAGTGTCCCTTATGCTTCAATGTGTGTCTTTTGTCAACTGAATATAGTTGGATTTTATTTGTTGTTGCTTTTAAATTCAATCTGACAATCCATGCTTTTAATTTAATGAATTTCTTGTGATTGTTAATATATTTCAATTTGTTTATATCATTTTACTTTATGGCTTTATATTTATGTATATTTACTTTATGGCTTTATATATTTATATGCATTATGTGGCTTCCTGTCTTTCTTGCTTTTGGTTTTTTATTCAATCAAATTTGTTTATTCTCAGGGCACCTGGATGGCTCAGTTGTTAAGCATCTTGCCTTCAGCTCAGGTCATGATCCAGGGTCCTGCTCAGTGGGGAGTCTGCTTCTTCCTCTCCCACTCCCCCTGCTTGTGTTCCCTCTCTCGCTGTGTCTCTCTCTGTCAAATAAACAAATAAAATCTTTTAAAAAACATTTGTTTATTCTCTTTTATTCCACATTTTACCCTCTTCTGGTTTGGAAGTCATAAACCAGATTTTATTACCTTAGTGGTTACTCTTTGCATTAGTTTGCTGCAAATGCCATAATAAAGTACCACAAATTGGGTGGCTTCAACAACAGAAACTTATTTTTTATCATTCTGGAGGTAGAAGTCCAAGATCCAGGTGTCTGCAGAGTTGTTTTTCTGAGGCCTTCTCCTTGGCTTGTAGATGGCCACCATCTCCCAGTGTCTTCACATGGTCTTTCGTGTGTGTCTGTGTCCAAATTTCCTCTTCTTATAAGGACAAGAGTCATATTGGATTAGGGCCCACCCCGTGACCTCTTTAATCTTAATTACCTCTTTTAAGACCCTATCTCCAAATACAGTCATGTTCTACCGGGCTTAGAACTTCAACATATGAATTTTGAAAGGGACACAATTTAGCCCATGATATCCTTGATTTTCCCCCCATATTAAACTTAACAAAGCCTAAATCAATAGTCAATATCCTAATTACTTCCAACGCTGTGTTTGGAGACTTTATGATCAATAATTGCTTAACCTACTTACATGCTGTTCTCTAGTGTTTTGTTCTTTCTTTTTCTAAATCTCACAAACATTATTATTATTATTATTTTAGGAAGTTAAAAAAGATTTGTAGACACTTCTTGTTGACCATTATTTGTTCACTATTCACACTTGGAGCTTAGTCTTTTCTCTCTCTTATTAGGGCCTTTTTTTTTTTTATTCTTTTTTTCACTCTCATTCTTAAAAGTTAATTTGACTGGGGGGTGCCTGGGTGGCTCAGTTGGTTGGGCGCCTGCGTTTGGCTTGGGTCATGGTCCTGGAGTCCTGGGATCGAGCCCTGCGTCAGGCTCCCTGTGGGAGCCTGCTTCTTCCTCTCCAACTCCCTCTGCTTGTGTTCCCTCTCTTGCTGTGTCTCTCTGTCAAATAAATAAATAAACAAATAAATAAATAAAACTATACATAGAGAGCTATTAAAAAAAGTTAATTTGACTGCATATGCATTTCTTGGTTGGCAATTATCTTCTTTTATCACATAAATATACTCAACCTCTTGCTGACGTTTTTGCTATTGAGATGTCTGCTGTCAGTTCTTTTGCCACGCCTTTGTAGAAGATCCATCTTTGACTGCTCTTAAGGTCTTTGACTTTAGCATCTTTAATTTCATTACAGTGTTTCTAGGTGTGGATTTCTTTTTATTTATCTTTTTAAAAATGAATTGTGCTGCCTGAATCCATGAATTCTTTTGTCAGTTCAGGGAAATTCTCAGCCAGTATCTCTTCAAATATTACCTCTCTTACTAAAGTAAAAATAAAATATTTATTGTTTGCTCCCTGGAGTCTACTGAGATAGTGTTAGTGTTATTCTCAATCTATTCTCCACATCTCTTAGCATTTTGTGCAAATTTCCCATATCCTTGTCCTTGCTGCACTCTGGGAAATGCTTCAGAATTTCTGTCCAATTCAGTTATTTCGTATTCAGCTCTTTCTAATTTATTTCTGATCTTTGACTGACTTTTAAAAATTTCAACTTTGTTTTCTAAAACTCTAATTCGTTCTCTTTCAAACATGTCCAATTATTCCTCGTGGTCTTTTGTTACTTGCTTGTGTTCTTTATTCCAGGTTTGATTTCCTTATACATTTAATTGAAAATAGTATTTGCTTGTTATTTGACAATTCTAATAGTCTACAGATAGTTTTAATATGTGTGTATGTGTTGTTTTTCTTTCCCTCCTCATTTACCCTTATTATGGCTGATTGCTTTGTATGTTTAGCTTTCTTTCCTTTTTTTTTTTTTTAACTGGGAGCACATATTTAGTTGACCTTTAAGTATGGAACTCTCAAGATGTCAAATTGGGGATGTCTTCATCCTAAAAGAATTTTCAGTTACTTTCACAAGACGTGCAGTGTAGAACCCACATAGGATTGCATAGACCATCTTAGAGTATCATGCCTTAATATGGGATTTGCAAGGAATACTCATAAAGAGGGTTACTCTTTATTCTATTGAAGGTACTTGGAGGGAAGGACCATAAGGAGGGCCGAAGTCTTTGCCTGTCCATCCCCAAACTGGAATAAGCATTTGTTCCCAGGTGTTTCAGATTTAGTGTTTACTTAAAGGTCCAAGTCAGGTTTCAGACTTTGTTTTTGCCCTTAAAGAATTCCCTCGGATCCTTAGACTTCAGGACTCTCTTCCAACATGGCCCAAGACAACTCTCCAAACAAGACCATAACAATGAATCAGAGACGCAGCCGCACCAAATTCACAGAAGATCAATTGAAAATCCTCATGAAGGCATTTCATCAAAATCCTTACCCAGGTTATGCTACCAAACAAAGACTCGCTTTAGAAATCAACACTGATGAGTCCAGAATCCAGATTTGGTTTCAGAATCGAAGAGCTAGGCACCAGTGCCAGAAAAAATCAGAACCCGATGAGGACTTAGAATCAAGTCAAGACCAAGATCACTCTGCAGAGGAGATTCAAAGTAGAGAAGACAGACGGTGTCATACCAGCTACACTTCTTCGCAATTACACACCCTCATCGAGGCATTTATGAACAACCCTTATCCTGGCATTGATACCAGAGAGCAACTTGCTAAAGAAATTGGCATTCCAGAGTCAAGAGTCCAAATTTGGTTTCAAAATCGGAGATCCAGATTCCATGTCCAGAGAAAAAGAGAACCTGATGATCAAGACTCAGAACAGAGACAAGACCAGGAACAGGATCTCTGAATGAGAGTTCAAGGCGCCACACCCAACGTGACCTCGAACTCATGACCCCAAGATCAAGAGTCACATCTCTACTGACTGAGCTAGCCTGGTGCCCCTGAAGCAGATATTTTAAAAAGTAAAATATCTGGTCAAATAGGGATTTCTACAAGGAGTGTGGTAATTTTAAATATGTTAAAATTTCAAACCCAGTTAATAAAGTTACATTCCAAAAAAAAAAAAAAAAAGAATTCCCTCACTGTTTTTCTGAGACTAGCAGTGTATTTGAAGGGCATTTGTTTCAAATGGTGTGGGTAAGGTCTTTTTAGGATATCTATTCCTCTGTATTTCTACATATAGAAGTCTACCACTAACTTGTAAAACTGCAGTTTTGTAAAGCAGTGAATATAGAATCTAGTTTATAGCAGATGGAGGAGTAAATATAAAAAGGGGAAGTAGAAACAGGAAGTGTTTTACAACTCCTTAAAATGTACTGTTGTTGCTATTGTTTGCCAGAGGGAAGATTTAATGGGAGGATTCTTTTTTATTTTCCTGATGTTTGGGACAAGATAGATGAGGTAATTAGTGCAGTAAGATAATGGAAAGAAAGGGAATAGGAGGAAGGAGGTAGGGTGGTCAAAGATAAGTTATTTCATTGCATTTATAGAATTAGAAAGTTTAACTTCAGTTTTCTAAAACTTAAGACATATTGCTCTATATTTTGTTAAAGCAAAACCTTTAATCATTATAAATGGTAAGAGCAATAAATCTTCAAAGAGATTCTGATACAAGGTTATAAAATAAACTAATGAACCCTAAGATTATTTCAGTTTATATTGCTTTTTCCTTCAGAAAATGGTTCTTGTTCTTGTGGAGGAAACATTATTTATATGCTTTTTGGTTGTATTGTTTCATAGATATCTTGACACCCAACACATTGTACATTGACTGGATGTATGGACAATTGACTCATACAACAAAAAGTACAGTGGTTAAGAGTTTGGGCTCTGGAGTCAGATGGCCCCCAGTTTGAATCCTTGATCTAGCACAGAATAGTTAGAAATCATTGGGCAAGTTACTTCAGTTATCTGAACCTCAGAAAATATGTATAATAACAATAGTACTCTAAAGGGTTAAGATTGAGTTTTTCAAAGCACATTAACTATCAGAGTGCTAGTAAATAGTTCATCCAAGTACTTGGCAAACAGTAAATGCTCCATAGATGCTCAATAGGAGTTTCTATCCTCTTTCTCCTCTTTTCTTACAACTACAGTAACTACAGTCCCACTTAACAAAATGTTTTGCATAAATTGGACCCTTAATATGTATCTTTTTTGATTGTTTGATGAATAAAAAACATAATGAGAAATCCTCCTTACTCTTTGCCTTCCCAATATTCATTCATTGATATTTATTGCACTTCTCTGTTAATGTGCCACTTTGCTTGAACAAAACAGTCTTTGCAATCAGAGGGCTTACATTCAATGGAATATGTAAAAGAAAGTGATTCTTGGGGCGCCTGGGTGGCTCAGTTGGTTAAGAGTCTGCCTTCGGCTCAGGTCATGATCCCAGGGTCCTGGGATCGAGCCCCGCATCGGGCTCCCTGCTCAGCGGGGAGCCTGCTTCTCCCTCTCTGCTGCTCCCCCTGCTTGTGCTCTATCCCTCTCTCTCTCTCAGATAAATAATAAAATCTTAAAAAAAAAAAATTAAAAAAAAAAAAAAAAAAAGAAAGTGATTCTTATTCAAACCAAACCAAACCATTCTTCAGAATGTCCCCTGGATTTGTAATGGAAGGAGAACCAGAGCCAGGGAGTCCGCTTATGAAACTACCAAAGTAGTCTGGGTGGGAATATGGGCTGCTACGTACAGTGCAGTGCTGTCCCTATTATTTGTCTCTGAGGACTTTTTTTAGCATAGTTGACACACACTGTTCCATTAGTTTCAGGTGTACAGCATGGTGATTCCACAAGTATACATCATGCCATGCTCACCGCAAGTGTAGCAACCATCTGTCACCATACAATGCTATTACAATGTCATTTACTCTATTTCTTATGCTGTGCCTTTTATCCCCATGACTTACTCCTCTGAGGATGTTTTAAACCTTTCAATTTTCCTACGTTAGTATCAAAATGGATAATTCTTGTATTTCTCCTATTGCTTAAATATGGCAATAAATACCCACCTCAATATTTATTTTGTCCTTTAAGTTCCCAAGTCATATTGCCAGTTAATTCTTAAGTTTATCCTGATGGTGAAGGCATTTGAGGATTCTGGGTGATAAAATAATGTTACATCCCTTCTTTTTTTGTTGCTCTCCATCCATATCAGATAGTACAAAATCTTTTAGATGAGTATGTCAGACTTTATTATAATCCTGTGTTTCAGTTGTAATGATAGTTTCATGCTTCCTAAAGAGGAAATCCTAACGATATAGCTATATATAAGGTGAAAACTGAAAATGAGAATATCTCCTAGGAAAACAGATTCTTCATAGAAAATAGCTTAAAATATTATATAATGACTGAGAAAATTATAATACCTCTGGCTATTTTTCTTTTAGATCTCATTACTTTTACTCAACTTCCTATCATCAGCTGAATTTGAAAAACCCAGTTTAATTTTATGCATGATTTCAATGCCTTTCTACACTTTAATTGGATTTTTCATGTTTTTAGTAAAGGTGAGCAATATTACCCACTGTGTGACTGGCCTTAACCATGTAGCCCATTAATAAAATCTTTGCCCAATGTTGGAACAGGTATAAAATTTAGAAGTTATTCAATGCTGATAAGTTCTGAAATTAAGATTGCAAAACTGAATAAGGTTGATCTCTGTGTTTAAGTCCCTTTTCCTAAAAAATAAGACTGCATGGAAGATGTGACATACTGCACTCTTTAATTGCTTGGCACTTAGTGTCAATAAATTGCTTTGGAGGTGTGATTGGAAAGGGAAGAAAAGTGTGTTGCTACAAAGCACTTCTGGGAGAAACCAAGCACTACTGAGAATTTGGGGCAACTGTTGATAAATCTGATCTACCTCACAGTTCTGTACTTTATCATTTCCCCTAACTTAAGTGCACTCCCCTAACCTAAGTGCACTCCTTAACGAGCACAAGGTAATGTATGGAACTGTTGAATTACTATATTGTACTCTGGAAACTAATATAACACTGTATGTAACTAACTGGAATTAAAATAAAAACTTAAATAAAAGAATAGTTAATGCTCTATAGTATTTTCTTAACAGAAGGCAGATAAAAAATATTCATTTGGAGGATGAATCGGAATGATTGTAAAGCTATAGTCAAAAGATATTTTATTTATTTTATTTTATTCCATTGAGCCTATTAAAAGGATTGAAATGTTCTTAAACTGTTATATATATATATATATATGTGTGTGTGTGTATATATATATCTCCTGCCAAGCCCACTAAATGGTAGTAATTTTTAAAAATCCATTTTAAGATTTACTGGCAGAAAAAATATTTGACTCTTCTAAGGAAACATTCATTTTTAATAAGATGAATAAAGAGAATTATATAGTCTCCCTTGTTTACCTATTTTATAGAACTGATAGAGATGCAAAACTAAATTTAGTGCTTAATTTCAATAATTATCTTATTCTGATATTTAACACATCTATTTCTAGTTATTTTACAATTGTAAAAAAATTAGCTGTCTCCTGTTACTTGGGTTTTAACATTCTGATCAACTTCAGTTGGTTTTTGGAAAGAGATGAGGATGATGAAAACAACAGTAACAAGAAAGAGTACTGCAAGAATTTTCCAGAAAGAATACTGAGAATTTTCATAGACATTAGGATACATCCAAACAAAATATACAATATTCACGTGTTAAAAATAATATCAGGCTAGGGAGCCTGGGTGGCTCAGTCATTAAGCATCTGCTTTGGGCTCAGGTCATGATCCCAGGGTCCTGGGATCAAGCCCCACATTGAGCTCCCTGCTCAGCGGGAAGCCTGCTTCTCCCTCTCCCACTCCCCCTGCTTGTGTTCCCTCTCTCACTGTGTCTGTCTCTGTTAAATAAATAAATAAAATCTTTAAAAAAAATAATATCAGCCTAGATGAAAAAAAAAGAAATCTGCAAATCCCCATTACATAAAATTGGAAGACAGAAAATATTGGAGATTACAACCAAGGAAGAATGTCAGCTCGTCAACAGACTTTAGTATCAGAGAACAAGTCTTATCCCAATTCATGGATTATACCCTGGCACCCCAAGGAACATCAAGTGCAATATATGCATATTTAGTGTATAGATTTTATATGCATCAAGCAGAGAGACTTTCATTTAGCCTTTGTTTTCTTTCAACAGCTATCCCATATATATATGAAACACTTGGAAGGTCTGGATAATGAAATCAAGGAAGGCCATGAAAGCATTCTCTTAACAGTCTTAATCATAAGAAAAATTTTCTACCAGAATATCTATTGCATAGGATTCATAACTGTGTAATATACTTGATCTTATTCAAATAACGGCAAATTTAAATATCCTAAAAATACTCACTCTTACTATATTCTACATTCGAATATAATGGCAGCAAAACGTGAAGGTATTTTTCTTTTTCTTTTTAAAAAGAAAAAGATTATTTATTTTAGAGAGCGAGAGAGAGAGCATGGGTGGGGGGAGGCAGAGGGAGAGGGAGAGAGAGAATCCCAAGCAGACTCCCCACTGAGCACAGAGCCTGAGTGAGGCTCAATCCCACAACCCTAAGATTATGACCTGAGCCGAAATCAAGAGTCCATTACTTAACCAACTGAGCCACCCAGGTGCCCCAAGGGTATTTTTCTATATGGAGTCAATGACAGTATAATGTATACCAGAAATACTAAAGACTTGATTGCTATTATTATATGTTACTGATACGATATATATCCAAAGACAATTTGAAGTGATTTATATATAAATACCACAAATGCTGTATGACTAAAATTCATTTAAATATGGATAAAAAAATAAACTAATTTGAGTAATGAAAAAGAAAGTTAAAAAATTAAGTGGAATTTTATTTTATTATTTTTTTAAGATTTTATTTATTTTAGAGAGAAAGAGAGCACAAGCAGGGGGCAGAGGGAGAGAAAGAATCTCCCAACAGACTCCCTGCTGAGTGTGGAGCCTGTTTCAGGGCTCAATCTCACAGCCCTGAGATCATAACCTGAGCCGAAGCCAAGAGTGGGGCGCTTAATCGATGGAGCCACCCACGCACCCCTTAAGTGCAATTTTAAACTGGAGAAGACACTGAAATAAAATATAAATGTTGTATCTGTGCATTATGGTAACTGAGACAGAAAAGAGGAACAAAATGGATTACAGACCTTTTTTTCTCTTAATGACAGAAGACTTATTTGTTGAGGGAGAAGATTTCCTAAGTTTTTATAAATTTATAAATTTTTGAAATTATATACATTTCCACATGAGTCTTTGTATATCAAGTGTATATTCTTTGTTTTATAAATAAATGCAGAGATGTTCTACACACAATTATTTTTAATTGCCCACTAATAAATACTAAAGTTATACAATTGTTTGATTAGAGCATATATTCATTACAATGTGCAGTCCTGGGTAACAGAACAGACCAACCCTGGAATGTAATGCTATTGCTCACAGGCATCCTTACATTGTTTATGATTTTACTCAGAATTTTCTTAGTACTTAGTCATTAGCATTCTGTTAACTGTTTATAATATGAAGTATTTGTTAATTCTCTCAGTTCCTAGTTTACTAGAGGTTTTAGTCTTTGCTTATTGATTTATTTATCAAGAATGAGTCTTGAATTTTATCAAAGGTTGTGTGCATCAAGAATAATCAAAATTTGGGACACCTGAGTGGCTCAGTTGGTTAAGCATCTGCCTTTGGCTCAGGTTATGATCCCAGGGTCCTGGGACCAAGTCCCACATCGGGCTCCTTGCTCAGCGGGGAGCCTGCTTCTCCCTCTACCTGCTACTCCCCCTGCTTGTGCTCGCTCTCTCTGTGACAAATAAAAATCTTAAAAAAAAAAAATAAAAAATTTTTTTACTAAATCTAATAAGATAATGAATGCATTTTATTTCATTTTTCATAATGTTTAAGAAATCTTTCCCTCTCTGAGGTCATGAAAATATTCTTTTATATCGTCCTCTAAAAGATGTATATTTTCCTTACACATTTATGTTTTCAGTCATCTGAACTTGATTTTTTTTCCGTGTTGGAAGGTAAGGGTCTATTTCATTTCTGTCTTTCAAGATACCCAATTGTCCAACACCACTTGTTGAAAAGCCTGTGCTTTTCCATTGATATTCAGGGCCACCTCTGTTCATATATAAAATGTCCACATATGCAGGGTCAATTTCTGGGATTTCTATTCCAATTTGTTTGCTTCTGCTTCTGCCAAATTCTTTGGGATGCTTACCCGTTTGGTACTGCTTTTAACTAAATTCCAGGCTTGAGATTTTTTGGACAATTCAGGTGATGTGAATTTAGGCTACAAATCTGTGCGTAAGCTGGCTTCTCTTTCCACTTCATTCCCTACGGTCAGCTCTCCCAGGTGTTCTTTATGTCCTTCACCAAGGGTGAAACCCTTTGAGGCCCCACTTTATTAGTTAAAGGATCACCTATTCTAGACCTTGCTTGGAAGAAAACTCTATACTCGTATACTTTCTTCTGTCATCTTCTCCTGCAGAGTCTGTGAAAACTGAAATTTGAAGGTTTCAGGGTTTGGAGAATAACTTCAGGTCGAGAGTTGCTTTGTTGTCAAGCCTACTCCCTACATCCACTTAGATTTGGCTTAAAAAGTCAAACAAACAAACAAATCCTTACTATATTGTCAGCTTTTCTATGTCTTAAAAAAGTAGTTTTTTTAATTTAATGCAGGATTTTTAGTGGTGCCCCCTTTCCACCCCCCCCCTCCATGAGAGGGTTGGTTTGGATAAACTTGTCTTGTGAAAGTATTTTATAAGGGTTTTGTCAAATTTATAAGAAAATGATCAAATCTTCCATGAGAAAAGGCAAATATTGTCCACTGAATTTGAATCCCACGATGATGCTAATTCTAATTCTCTTTCTTTGCCTTTACCCATACCTTCAGAGTAGCATTTTCCTTTTTGTTATAAGGTGTCTGGAAATGAAGTATGTAAAAGAAACAATGAGAAAAGATCCAGTTTTCAGGTCAGGAACATTTATTAACATCTGAATATAATTTAAATATTTAATGTTTGTAGCAGTACATTTAACATCAATTTATTAGGTTAGATTTGCTATCCAATTCTTAACCGGGCACATTAGACATTGTTATTCTGGGGAAAAAACCCAGCATAACAACATTGGATTGAATGCAGGGATACATAGTTTTGAAGTCACTGGTCTTACCGATTTTAGGCAAGTTGAGTTTTTGTTCTGTGCATCTCTCTTAACAGTGGTTAAGCCCCAAAGCTTATTTTTTCTCCTGCTTACAACAAGTTCAGTCCCCAAGGAGAAGACATGATAATGAGCTGGTGTGTTCAGTATGTGTGTGGAATGTTTTGAAAAGGGAAGAGAAGCCAATTCTGGTGATCATTTATGATGTAATGTGAGGACCATCTGGATGGCCGCAGACTGAAAACACTGATAAGTCTGTATCTGAGGGAATTTCCAGAGCTAGTTGACAGATGGGATAAAAGGTTTTAAAGACAATAGTCAAAATATTTCAAGGGACATGGCTACCTACAAGGGGAATCTTGTAGGTAGTAAATTAATCATTTTCTTTCTTTTAAAGCAGAGGATAAATTAAGTGTAGAGGCTTACATTCTCTTGATAGTTGTTGTACAACTAGAATCACATTGTTAGGTTATTTTATTTTCTCTGTAGGATCTCCTCAAGAAGTAGGGAAAATCATCCAAATCCAGAAGAGCCAGAAGAAGAAGATGTTCAAGCTGAAAGAGTGAACACAACAGATGCACTCACTACTCTGAACCTGAATGAGGTGAAAACAAGTAACTTGAACCCTTTATAAAACACTGGGCTAGGTAGCTTGTCCTGTAGAGTTGACGAACTCCTTGTTTTTATTTTCAAAACATGCTTTTGTTTCTGTAACACTAGCACATGTAGGTCATGTTTAAATCACATCCTTTGAAGTATCTATCTTGTCATGCACTCTTAATTTTCTCTTCTTCAGTTTTTTGTGGATCTTAACCTGCCAGGTCTTTATTCATCAGTGTAATTCAAAACATTCTCTGATATTTTTATCAACCTTAACAAGATCTCACATCTTTTGCAAGAGTCTAAGTTTCATTTTGCATGATATTGAAGTCATGACATTAATAACTATAATTAGCAAGTAAATTTACACTGTATGGAAATCAATAAGAAACATACCAGAAATGAAATTAGTGCCAAGGGCATAATGCAAACACAATGCATTTGATTAGAAATTAGTTTTCTAAGTAGTAATCTCCTCTCATGAACATACATTTGGGTACTTCATTTAAAAAAAAGAGGCTGAACAAAATCTGGTTATATTCCTAACCTAGGACATGAAAGATAAAACATGAGTGCACAAAATATCTGAGATTTAACAGGAAAATCATGTTTTGTCATGTTTTAACAGGAAAATCATGTTTTGCCAGTCATAATGGCAAGCTGTTTACACAAGGAATATAAAGAAAAGAAAGTTGCTTTTCAACAAGAAAGAAGAAAATAGCCTTAAGAAATGTCTCCTGTGTTAAAAAAGGTTTGGACAATGTTCCCTTTATCAGGTTGTTCCTTATTTATTTAGGTTTGGGACTGTGAAAAGGAGAAAACTTTCCATTCTTTGAGACTGTTCCTCGATCTTGGTTAACATGTAATTATAAAAATACTTGACATGTTGGCAGAGAAACGTTTTCTGTTTCAAAACCATGTCCCAATTCAAATGGTAAGAAACCCAGTCTTGGGTCAGGAAGATCAACTCATTCTACTATAAATCTAAAGTCTTTTTTTTTTTTTAAAGATTTTATTTATTTATTTGATAGACACAGCAAGAGAGGGAACACAAGCAGGGGGAATGGGACAGGGAGAAGCAGGCTTCCCGCCGAGCAGGGAGCCTGATGCGGGGCTTGATCCCAGGACCCTGGGATCATGACCTGAGCCAAACGCAGACGCTCAATGACTGAGCCACCCAGGCACCCCAGTCAAGTCTTTCCATTCACGTTGGAAATAGAAGATTGGGAAGGGGTTGTTTGAAAATGTTACTTTGTTTTAAAATGTTACTAAACTAAGTGATTTTAGGTTAGTCAAACTTTGAAGTACAAACATCAATGGTGACTCTTTCTTCCAGGTGAAGTTTTGGGGTTGTTGGAACACAGTGGAGCTGGTAAAAGTACTTCTGTTAAAATATTAACAGGAGACACAAAGCCAACTGCAGGAGTGGTACGTGAAGGAACCTAGCTCGTTGCCAGGGGAAATTTCACTTTAAATATCAATAGCATCCTTATATTTTTCTATCAGTAAATCAAATAATTTTTTTAAGAAAACGAATAAATAAATGAAAGGTTTTATAAAATATCTTTGCATGCTCAAAAAATAGTGACGCTTAATGGCCAAAATTTTTTTTTCTTTTGGAGCATGCATGTGGGGCGGGGGGGGACAGGGGGAGAGGGAGAGAGGAAATCTTAAGCAGGCTCCACACCCAACACAGGACCCCATGCAGGGCTCTATCTCACGACTCGTGAGATCAGGATCCTGAGCTGAAATCAAGAGTTGGAGGCTTAACTGACTGAGCCTCCCAGGTGCCCCTATGGCCACTTTTTTTTAATGCAAGTAAAATTAACATGCAATGTTATATTAGTTTCGGGTGTAAAATATAATGATTCAACAATGCCGTATATCACCCAGTGCTCATTACCCAGTACTCTTAATCCCCCTTCACCTATTTCTCCCATCCCCCCACCAATTTGACCATCACCAGTTTGTTCTCTGTATATAAGAGAGTTTTTTGTTGGTCTTACTTTTTTTTTTTTTAAAGATTTTATTTATTTGAAAGAGAGAGCATGAGAGACAGAGAGCATGAGAGAGAGGAGGGTCAGAGGGAGAAGCAGACTCCCTGCTGAGCAGGAAGCCCGATGTGGGACTCGATCCCGGGACTCCAGGATCATGACCTGAGCCGAAGGCAGTCGCTTAACCAACTGAGCCACCCAGGCGCCCCCAGTCTTACTTTTTCTTTGTTAGTTTGTTTTGCTTCTTAAATTACACATATGAGTAAAATCATATGGTATTTGTCTTTCTCTGACTGACTTATTTCACTTAGCATTATATTCTCTAGGTCTATCCACATTGTCACAGGTGACAAGATCTCATTGTTTTCTATGACTGAGTAATATTCCATTGTAGATATATACCACATCTTCTTTATCCATTCTTCTATCAGTGGACACTTGGATTGCTTCCATATCTTGGCTATTGTAAATAATGCTGCGATAAACATGGGGCATTTATCTTTTTGGATTAGATTTTTTTGTTTTCTTTGGTTAAATAGCCAGTAGTGGAATTACTGGGTCATAAGGTAGTTCTATTTTTAATTTTTTGAGGAGCCTCCGTACTGTTTTCCACAGTGGCTGCTCCAGTTTTTAGTCCCACCAACCATTTACAAGGCTTAGTGGCCACTTTTATCTCCTTTAGTAGAAGGAGAATTGGAGCAAAAGCTGGATGTGGATCTGGCTTTCATTGTTCGATGCAGGTGGTTTTGCAAGGCTGCAGAACATCACTGAGGCAAGTGGAAGATGACACCCTCAAGTGTTTGGGGTACTGTCCTCAGGAAAACTCACTGTGGCCCAGTCTTATGGTGCAGGAACACCTGGAGTTGCACACCGCAGTGAAAGGAGTAGGCAAACAGGATGTTGCTCTTAGTACTTCATGGTGGGGGGGGAGGGCTCATTCACACTTTGTAGCGGGAGGAAGGGAGGAACATGTCATTTCCTCATTAAATATGGAAAGGAGATCATAAACAAGGTCTTTAAATTTAAATGCAAATAAAATGATGGGAAATCTGAAGAAGAACCAAATCATAAGACTTAGTGTTTGTGATGATGTTAATGGTCCTTTAATATACTTTAATATACTATTTTCAGGTTGATGGTGCTAAGGTTTTCTATATTGTTGGTTTAGGTAGGAACATGTGCTTTGTGTATAATCACAGTGGGGTTTTTTTTGGTCAGATTGGTGGAAGCTCTCAAGCTCCAGGAACAACTTGAAATTCCCACGAAGTCCTTATCTGAGGGAGTAAAGAGGAAGGTAGGAGGGGGGCTCCATGTTACTCTGCACACCCCACAGATCAGTGCCAGATGTGCTGTTGCTCTCTTTCCAGCTGTGCTTGGCGCTGAGCATCCTGCGAGACCCGTCAGTGGTGATTCTGGACGAGCTGTCCACGGGGGTGGACCCCGAGGGATAGTAGCAAATGTGGTGAGGGGCATCATATTAAGTGCAGAGTTAGTAGTGTGAGTCTAGAGTTAATATATTTTTTTACATTTGCTCCATTTTATCTTTGAGGCTCACATCCTCTAGTATTTAATTTGGTGAAACTCAATATAGTGCTCAAAATTCCCCAAGGAAGGAAAGATAGACATTTTAAGAATCTAATAGAATCTTGCATGTATTTGCTTTGATTTTCTTTTTCTTACTCCTCTTCCCCTGCCTCATTCTTCTTCTTTTATTCTTCAGTTATGGACAATCCTACAATGTGGTGTTTCTCTTCACTCCAACTTTTTAAACAAACATATTTTACTATTTCCCAATCTTCCACTTTTCATTCTATGAAGCCAATTAATGTGGTAATATAATTACATAATGCAGTATAATTTTTTTCTTTCTCTCTAGAGCAAAGATTTTTTTTCTTGTAAATGAATACAGAGTTTTCTATTATTCCTCATACTTCTTTCTGTTCACCTGTTTTCCCAAATTGCTTTCTAAATGCAAACAGCCCCTTACTTTATCTTTAGGCAGGCAATTCAGACCATTGTTAAAAACACAGAGGAGGCGCCTCCTGACCACCCACGCCATGGCAGAGGCCGTGTGTGACGGAGTGGCCATCATGGTGTCCAGAAGGCTGAGGTGGGTGCCCGTCCACACCCACCTCACAGAGCCCGTCCACACCCCCCAAGTTCTCACAGAGAGAATTACAGTTCACTGTGACCAGCTGGTGCTCTTCAGCTCCTCAATCTATGATCACTTTCCTCTGCCTTTGCAGTTGAGGAGGAAATTAAAAGACCAATTTTTTTTCTTTCAACTCTTTTTTTCTCTTCCCTGGATTAGGTGTATTGGATCCATTCAACATCTGAAAAGAAAGTTTGGTAAAGATTATTTTCTAGAAATAAAAATGAAGGACCCGACTCGAGTGGAGCCTCTCCACACAGAGATTCTGAAGCTCTTTCCACAGGCTACTCAGCAGGAAAGGTAAAGGACGTTTTTGGTTTGGGTGACAAGTGTACAGCACACTCAATTTAGTCTTGGATGAATCTGGACAGGAAGAGAAAGGCTGAGCTGGCTTACTTATTACAAAACAAGTTGTTTGGAGGTCACTCGGATATACAGAAAAAAGAGCAACTGAAGAGTCTTTTTCAGTGAGTGTTTCATATCTCAGAAAAGGTGGATGAGGTGTGTGTGTGCTCATGTGCCTGTGTATGTAAATGATGGAATGGTTCAAAAATTAGAAACAAAGTACAAACAAAACCAGGAATTTAATTTTTTTAAAGATTTTATTTATTTATTTGATAGAAAGCACAAGTAGGCAGAGAGGCAGGTAGAGGGAAAGGGAGAAGCAGACTCCCCACTGAGGAGGGAGCCCGATGCAGGACTCGATCTCAGGACCCTGAGATCACGACCTGAGCTGAAGGCAGCTGCTTAACTGACTAAGCCACCCAGGTGGCCCTTAATATTTTTTAATAGACAATGAAAATTATGCATCAACCTATAGCATTTTACTGAATGTAAAATTGCATCAAGAGCTCTAATAACACACACTCCTTTGCTTGAGAAAGATTCATGCTATCCTAAATTAATTGATTATTGGTATTTAATCCTCTCTATGGTTCTTTTAAATTTGTGTGTGGTTAGCTGTCAGTTACAAGCAGGGATAACCAAACCTATGTGAATAGCAGAATAAAGTTGAATTGAATTTAAAGAAGTATGGGGCGGGGCGCCTGGGTGGCTCGGTTGGTTAAGCCTCTGACTCTTGATTTCAGCTCAGGTCATGATCTCAGGGTTGTGAGAGGAAGTCCCATGTCCTACTCTGTGCTCAGCAGGGAGTCTGCTTGGGATTCTCTTTCTCCCTTTCCTCCTGCCTCTCCCCCCTGCTCACACTCTCTCTAAACTAACTAACTAAATGACTAAATAAATAAATAAATACAATCTTTTTTAAAAAAGAAAGATGTACAGGGTTTTCTTATGTATTACTTCTATTCATTTTTTTAAAATAATACTTATTGAGGGGCACCTGGGCTATTCAGTTGGTTGAGCATCCGACTCTTGGTTTGGGCTCAGGTCATGATCTCATGGGTTGTAGAATCAAGCCCCACAGTGGGCTCCACACTCAGTGAGGAGTCTGCTTGAAGATTCTCTCCCACTGCCCCTTCCCTCACTTGTGCTCAGTCTCTCTCTAAAATAAATAAATAAATCTTAAAAAAATAATACTTCTTGAATACCTACTATATGCTGGAGACCATGTATAGAGTAGTCAATAAATAGAGACGATTCTTATGGTGCTCACAGTCTTTGGGGGACAAGGATATTAAGGAAATGAAGATACAAAGAAATGAGGAAATGGCATTAAAGTAGGACTTCAAGACTGAGATAAGTTTGGCCACTGAAGAATGGGGATAAGAGGTACTCTTGAGAACACAGAATGTGCAAAGAACTTAAGTCAAGATGTACTTTATACATGCAGGGGCGTCTGGGTGGCTCAGTTGATTAAGTGTCTGCCTTCAGCTCAAGTCATTATCCTGGGACCCTGGGATTCAGCCCCACATCAGTCTCCCTGCTCAGTGGGGGGCTCTGCTTCTCCCTCTTCCTCTGCCTGCTGCTCCCCCTGCTTGTGCTCTATCTCTCAAATAAATGAATAAAATCTTTAAAAAAAAAACTTTATACATGCAGAGGATGGAAAGAAAGCTCATATAGTTGATGTGTAAAGAGATATCCAAGTGGAGATGCCAGAATACAGAGATGTAGGGCTCTGGCTCAGAAGAAAAGGCAATCATCAATGTGGAGCATTTTTACCAAATAGAAGATATTAAGTTAGGAGAGTGGGTGAAGTCAACAAGGGAGATGGAAAAGGGAGGTCTAGGTTGGGCCCCAGGAACTCTCAGTATCGAGCCTGGATTGAGGAAGAAAAGCTGGTGGGGAAACTACCACCACCACAATAACCATAATGACAAATAATTCAAGTGTGTCTAAAACAGCTCTATCCTACAGAATTTCTGCAGTGATGGAAATGTCCTATGTCTTTGCTGTCCAGTATAGCAGCCAATACCCACATGTGGTCATGGAACACTTCAAATGTGGCGGGTGTGACCAAGAGATTGAATTTTATTTGTTTTAGTTAATTTAAATTTAAATAGCCACATGGAGATAGTAGCTAAAATATTAAACAGAGCAGGTCTAGTGGGTTAGAAAGTCATAAATTTTGGTTGTTTCAGGAGCTGAGAGAGTGTGTGTTAGTTTTAAGGGGGATGTTTACTACTTTATTTAATGCTTTTGAGAAGTCTTAAAAATAGGATGAGTGTTCACTGGGTTGTGCAACATGGAGGTCACAAATGAACTTATTTGGGAAGAGGGGAGCTGGAGGTCAAGAAAGAATTTTTTTTTTTAATAAGAGAAAGTTCAACAGGTTTCAATATTATGAGAGACTGAAAATTAAAAGCAGAGGGGAAAATTTGATGAAAGTGTTCCAGAGAGCATGTTAAAGTATTGGCTTTTGAAAGTAAGAAATATAGCACAGGAAGAAAGATGGCATGGGCTAAGGATGAAAGATTCTTTATCAGTAATTTTTCAGAATTTATCTTGAACATTAAATTGAGAGCAACCAGATTTTTGTTGTTACCAGGTTTTTATCACTAAAGATATTTGGCTCAGATTCATGCTTTATCAAATTAAACTATTTACCTTTTTAGTTAAAGAAAACTGGAATTTTTAGGGTGCCTGGGTGGCTCAGTCAGTTAAGTGTCTGCCTTCCCCTCAGGTCATGATCGTGGAGTCCTGGAATCAAGTCCTGCATCGGGCTCCCTGCTCAGCAGGGAGTCTGCTTCTCCCTCTCCCGCTGCCCCTCCCTCTGCTCCTTCTCTCTCTCTCTCTTTCTCTCTCTCTCTCAAATAAATAAATAAAATCTTAAAAAAAAATTTTTTTTAGCTATCAATTTCTCCCCAATATTATAACACTGCAATAAATCTGACTTTTTCCTTCTCCCAGATATTCCTCCATGATAGTGTCTAAATTACCTGTGGAAAAGACGTTCACCCTCTATCTTGGGCCTTTTTCAAATTAGAGGCAGGTAAGTTTAGACATACTTAGACTTTATCTGTTGTGCATATTTTCACATGGAATATGTACTATATGAGTTCAAGTAGAAAAATCATATAATCAGTCAAAACTTAGAAAATCTCCACTGGATTCATCTTATATATTCTATAGGGAGTGTAGTGGTGGCTTTACACTCAGGTTTACTCCACCTGATTTTTCCTCTGCTAACAAGGAGACTCAGCTGCAAGTAAGTTAGAATATTCTGTCCTGGTTCCATTGCATGGTATTGGAGAATAATTATCAACATGTTGTCCCAAAGAATACTGAGTTGAGCTTCTTGCTTCTCCATATTTATCATAGTCAGAGGTGTGAGGAGCAAGAATGTGGCACCTGGGTGGCTCAGCCGTTAAGCACTTTTGGTGAAAAACATGTAAGCCTTTAATGTCAGTCCCTTTCAATGCAGTGAAACAGACCTTTGATATGGAAGAATACAGCCTCTCTCAGGCTACCTTGGAACAGGTGAGTTTTCTTTAAACCAGTGAGCACCATCCAGGGAGCCTTTGTGTGAATCTCTGTGCACATCGTCTTTCAGAAACACCCTGACATTTTTGTTTCCTTATTTATTTCCTCCCTACTTAGGTATTCTTAGAACTCTCTAAAGAACAGGAGCTGGGAAGTTTTGATGATCAAGTTGATACAACAGTTAGATGGAAACTCCTCCCACAGGAAGAGGCTTAAAACCCTGAATCTCCTAACATGAGATTTTAGGTCCTACTACATTATTAGTTTCCAGAATTCTAGAACAATCTTCCAAATTACCACAGGTAACAAACACACTCAGTAGTTCTAACATTCAATAATGATTAAGAATTTAAATGGTTTTTTATGTTTTAGAATGGAAGGGAGAGGCAAAGATAGGGAAAGGTAGTGAACATTAACATAATCAGACATTATACTAATCACTAATAAGGCCTATTTTTGCTCAGTATTAATTCAAAAATCACATAATATTAATCCAGTTTTTTAAAAAATTATTTTCAATATAGCTGAATGCTGAGCACATTTTACAAACAAAACATTGGAGGCTGGGGTGCCTGGGTGGCTCAGTCAGTTGAGCATCTGACTCTCGGTTTTAGTTCAGAGTGTGATCTCAGGGTTGTGAGATCGAGCTCTGTGTTGGGCTCTGCGCTCAGTGGGGAGTCTGCTTAAGATTCTCTCTCTCCCTCTCCCCATCCCCACCCTGCCAGTCTCTTTCTCTCTCTCTCTCAAAAAACAAACAAAACATTCAGCTGGGGAAGTCCTGAAAGCATGATCAAGCTAAAGGAAAGCCTGTCCCCCTCCTCCTGCAGAACCAGCTTGAGGATCCTGTGGAGTGGAAAAAAAAAAAAAAAAATACTAGGAAAAACTCCAGATACTCAGCTAAGTTTTCAAAAGGATTTTCATATGTTAAAGAATACCGACAGGATACAGGAGGCCTTGCCATTTGACCTCTAGCAAAGTATTAACATTAAGGGGTTAAGACAGTGGGAGCTCCCTGGAGAAACGTCACACATATCCCACCCAGGAATTGGGGGTGGTTAGGTTGCAGGGTGTCAGCTTGTACTTTGTCCTCAGCTAGGCTTCCACTCCCTCATCAAAAGGAATATTAAAGAAATGCCATTTATAACTCATGAGTTCAGTGGTACTCCTGCATGTATGAAATCTCGTTTAACCTATTGTTAAATCAATGATGTTATGAAAGACATCAACAAGACAGTTATTAGTAAACATAAGATCCTATATCAACCAAAAATCTATGAGTTCTGTGGCCAGAATTCTAGCACAGATTCATTGATGAAGAAACAAAAAATACCAAAGGTTATTATTTTACAGTGGAAGCTGACATAAAGGAATCCACAGCTTTGAAAGTTGACTCGAGGTTCTATGTGATACTGAATATTCTACAACATTGCCAGAGGCTATCAGAGATCTGAGGGGGAGGCTTTACCCATTATGTTATAACCTAAGGCCCTTGTGAGCTTTTGAATGGGCCAACAGTAGGGTTTAGGTTGAGAGGCTATTCCTGCAATTTCTTTACATAAATAATCTCCTTAGCTTTTAATTTTTTCTTGTTTCTTCTAAAAATAGAACATTTTGTGATAAAATGTATGTACTTAAAATTTTACTTTATTTCAGCAAATATTTAACCACCTACCATATAACACTATGTGCTAGGTACATAATGCAACTAAAAAATGTTCATGTCTAGTGTTTGTGTTTAATAAACAATGCTGCAGACCCCATACGGTAGCTACAGATGTAGTAATGGAAGAAGGTCGAGAAAATAAGGTCAAGGATACTCAGGCCTTTTGGAATTAAAGGTCATTAGTGTCTAAATTCCATCAATGGCATTTCAAGTCTACAGGCAAACTTCCTAGAAGTTGGAACTGGAGACAGTTTACTCATCTGATTATTCTACTTTCCCATCTGACATTAGGGTTGAACTTATGTGAAATGCATTCTGTATAAACCAGTTTATAAACATCAGTCTATAATGAAATTGTACTAGACGTGTCTTGAGATGGAAAAAATAATGTGTATGAGCAGGTTGATAGTGGTAGTGGGCATGGAAAATGGGTGCTTGGATTATAAGAATTTAGCCATGTTTCTCCTCTGCACGTGGGGACACTGGTCTATGTCTGCACCCTCTATTTGGCAGTTTCATCCCTATAACAGAGAAAAAAAGTGTCTCACCAGGCCCTGTGGCCTGGTTAACACTGTCACTGTGATGATGATACAGTACATTAGGGACACTGCAAAAAAAATGTAACATTGACCTAATCAGGTGCCAAGAGAGTCCAACAACCAACTGCTGTGCTCACAATCTAGATCCCTATATTATGTGTCCTGAATGAAAAAGATCATTGGCCAGATGAGGAGAATTGGACTGCAGAAAGACTGAACCTTACTTAGTAGAAAAGTCAGCAAAATTTTCTGAAGAAAGAAACACAGCTAATTTCAGAAACAGGGAAGACCTTAAAATACTATTTAGAATTTTGTTTTAGTCACGTTTGGGAGTGCTTGCTGAGTTTATGATTTTTTTCCTTTTCTAAGGACAGCTTTATCTCTCTTTGGCAGTGGGGCCACCTAGAGTGGGGCCTCTAGCAGCTGCACCTACATCATGGGACTCCAGACTAGCGATTACAACAGATGAGCCAGAGCGGTACCAAATCCAGGCAGGGATCATTTGAGATCCATCCCAGAGGTCTGAGCAAGAACAGAAATGCTGACAGTGGCATACCTCTATAGAGAGGTCCGCAAACTCTGAGATTTTGTTCTAGAGTAATGCTGGTCTAATCCCAAGAGTGCATCCTAGTCACCCTGACCACAAATGGGCATTTGTACATGTTCTTCACCAAGCAGATAAGCAACACACAGAAGCTTATAAGAGGAAAACATGCAAAAGGAGAAGAAATAGAAAGCTAGATTTACTGCTGCAGCTAAAATTCCAGGAAACTTGTAGTTCTAATATGCTGCCAAAATTCCTAAGTTTCAGTTTACTTGAAAATTTTCTTTATCTAGAAAGTGACTTGTGAACACATACTTTGTTTTGCCTCAATAAAGCTTTGATATAGTCCTAGATAGCCAAACCTCCCCATATCCACAAACTTTCTGGACACAGAGAGTCAGCTCTCTACCATGTACTTGAAAGTATAATCTGGGAGCCAATGGACAAAATAAAGTTGGCAAGAAAGAAGAGGCATCTACCATCTCCACTTAGGAGTCCACAACCTTTCAAGAGAAAAGCTTACCTTTGCCAATAGCCACTCCCATATATACACCATCAATGCCTGACCTTCTCACCCTTCATCATAATTTCCTGGCAAAACCTCAATCTTGGTTAAACCTGTTTTAAGAGATGAACATTGGTAAAAAATACACATGAACAAAATAACTAGTCTCACTTTAAATGAATGCCACTGCCTGTCTTCAAGCCTTGGTCCTGCCTGGCAACTGCACTGCATTCCCCTCATCTATTCACTCTTTCACCGGATTGGATGATTAAATTACTTAGCCACATCTTCCTGCTTCTCAGGCTCTAACATCTCTCCTCTTTCACTCTCAGCAGGAGACCTTGGTTCCCACTTGACTGTGAAAAAGGAAGCAATTAGAAAAGTGTTTTCACAAGCTTTCACAACCTGAGCAACCAACCAGGTTTCAGTGCCCCCATATACTCTTTCTTCCTATTAGTATGAATGAACAGCATTCCTATATAAAGCCAGTATTCACATCTGTGTATGTGAACCTTGTCTCCCCCTTCTCCTGTTCATGAACATACACTGTCAAATGCCTGCCCCCATCTGCATTTTCTTTAAAATTATAGCTCATAAGGACAGCTTTTTAAGTGAAATGGGAGGATTTCTAGTGACTGAGAGTTGAGAAGGACTGTGATCCAGATAACTTTGGACCCCCACAACAAACTCTAAGGAAAACAATGGCTTAGTACCCATGTGAAAATCCCTAGGATTCTCTGCTCCCATGCCCACTCTGTCTCTGTTCTTTTCTTTTTTCTCTTCTTTTCTTTTTTTGTCCTTGTTCTTAACTAACAATTAAAACTGCAAAATCATAACAGATGAAAAGATAAAGATGGTGTATACACACACACAGACACACACAGACATACACAGGAATATTATGCTGCCATAAAAAATGAAATCTTGCCATTTGCAATGACGTGGATGGAACTAGAGAGTATTATGCTAAGCTAAATAAGTCAATCAGAGAAAAGACACAAGTATCATATGATCTCACTGATAAGAGGAATTTGAGAAACAAGACAGAGGATCATAGGAGAGGGGAGGGAAAAATGAAACAAGATGAAACCAGAGAGGGAGACAAACCATAGGAGACTCTTAATCTCAGGAAACAAACTGAGGGTTGCTGGAGTGGAAGGGGGTGGGAGGGATGGGGTGGCTGGATGATGGACATTGGGGAGGGTATGTGCTATGGTGAGTGCTGTGAATTGTGTAAGACTGATGAATCAACACTTGTACCCCTGAAACAAAAAATACATTATATGTTAATAAAAAATTAAAAAATAATAATAAATAAAGAAGTGAAAAAAACCCCAAAAACAAAAAATAAAATCTGCAAAATCATAGATACCTCGGGGTGTCTGGGTGGCTCAGTCAGTTAATCATCTGACTCTTGGTTGTGGCTCAGGTCATGATCTCAGGGTCATGAGATCAAGCCCTGAGATGGGCTCTGTGCTCAGTGCAGAGTCTGCTTGAATTCTCTTGCTCTCCTTCTGTCCCTCCCCTGGCTCATGCACATATTCTCTCAAATAAATAAGATCTTAAAAAAAATCATAGATACCTCTAAGGTTCCATTCGCAGAGACTGAAGAAATGTATAGGCTGGTGGGAGGTTATGCCTCCTGTCCCACAAAATATTGTTTACTGTCAATAAATAATTAGTACTGACAATTTATTTATCAAACACTTCTGAGACTCAACTCTTGCTGTTTTTTAAAAATTATTTTTTTAAGATTTTATTTATTCATTGAAAGAGAGCAGTGAGAGGGAGAAGCAGACTCCCTGCTGAGCAGGGAGCCCAATGTGGGACTCGATCCCAGGACTCGGATCATGACCCGAGCTGAAGTCAGACACCCAGCTGACTGAGCCATCCAGGCACCCCTAAAAATTATTCTTAACTGAAGTACAACTTTTAGTTTTCTTTCAGCCTTGTTGTGTAAGAGGTGAATTCTTTCTGAGGAGATCTTTATTCCATGAACATTTAACTGGATATAGAATTTGAGGTTTACTATTTATTTTGTCTCAGCCCTTTGACAAAATTATTCAGTTGTTTATGACATTCTTTGGCTAACTGTTGAACCTTAGTTGATAACTTATCTTTTCTGTTTTTTTGTTTTTTAGTATTTCCCTCTCTCCACTCTCCTTCTCTCTCATGTTTTGAAAGCTCACTGCAAAAAAAGTTAGTTGTTGGATTTTTGTTTTGAACTCTGCACAGGACACATTCTCTCTCTCTCTTTTTAATCTGCGGGCTCATATCTTCAACTCTGGAAAATTTTCATCCATCTTATTTTTGAAAATTCCTCTTATTTATTCTTTTTCTTTTCCATATTATAAAATGCCTATTAGATATGTGCTGGACACCTCATTCTGTCTTTCATGTCTTTTAACTTGTCTTTAATATTTTTCCATCTTGTTCTCTCTTTGCACTAAATTTTATATAATTTCATCAGTTATATTTCTGGTTTATTAATTTTTTCCTCAGCTGTGCTAATCTGCTATAAAACTTATCCATTAAATTTTTTTTGAAAAAAATTTTTATTAACATATAATGTATTTTTTGTTTCAGGGGGTACAGGTCTGTGATTCATCAGTCTTACACAATTCACAGCGCTCATCATAGCACATACCCTCCCCAATGTCCATCACCCAGCCACCCCATCCCTCCCACCCCTCTCCACTCCAGCAACCCTCAGTTTGTTTCCTGAGATTAAGAGTCTCCTATGGTTTATCTCCCTCTCTGGTTTCATTTTGTTTCATTTTTCCCTCCCTTCTCCTATGATCCTCTGCCTTGTTTCTCAAATTCCTCTTATCAGTGAGATCATATGATACTCGCGTCTTTCTCCGACTGACTTATTTCACTTAGCATAATACCCTGTAGTTCCATCTACATTGTTGCAAATGGCAAGATTTAAAATTTTTGATGGCTGCATAATATTCCATTGTATATATATACCACATCCTCTTTATCCATTCATCTGTTGATGGACATCTAGGCTCTTTCCATAGTTTGGCTATTGTGGACATTGCTGCTATAAACATTGGGGTGCATATGCCCCTTCGGATCACTACATTTGTATCCTTGGGGTAAATACCCAGTAGTGCAATTGCTGGGTCGTAGGGTAGCTCTATTTTCAACTTTTTGAGAAACCTCCATACTGTTTATCCACTAAATTTCTAATCTTAACTATTATTAGTCCCTTTAAATATCTATGAGCTCTAGGGGGGGCGGAGCAAGATGGCGGAGGAGTAGGAGACCTGGATTTCGTCTGGTCTCAGGAATTCAGCTGGATAGGGATCAAACCATTCTGAACACCTACAAACTCAACAGGAGATCGAAGAAAAGAAGAGCAACAACTCTCTCATCAGAAAAGCGACCACTTTCTGGAAGGTAGGACATGCGGAGAAGTGAATCCGAGGCGATATTCGGGAGGATAGACGGCGGGGGAGGGGCCTCCGGCGGCCGCTTCTGGCAAGTGATAGAGCCACGGAGCACAAAATCGGAACTTTTAAAAGTCTGGTCCGCTGAGGGACGTCACTCTGGTGGCTAAGTGGGGGGTGGAACCCTCCGGGACAGGGTGGTCTCAGGACCCACGGGTCACAGAAAGACCGGGGGTGCCTGAGTGTGGCAGAGCTCCCAGGTATCGGAGCAGGGAAGCCGGCTGCAGAGGCGGAGCCCAGGCGCGGGCTCTCAGCTCGGGGTTGCCATAAACCGTGATCCGCGGCCCAGTCGGGCCACTGCTCCTCCAGCAGGGACCCAACAAGCGGCAGACCCGGGGAGACTCACCTTCCTCCCCTGGGAGGAGCTCCACGGGAGTGCACCGCAGGGATCTGCTGGGTTTGGAGACTCCACCCGGTGTCAGGTGCCAGAGATAGAAACGCGCGGACACAGGCCGGGTGAGCACGGAGTGCGGCTGGAGACCGGGGAGACGGGAGTGACTGACGGCTTTTCTCTGGGGGCTCACTGAGAAGCGGGGCCCCAAGTTCTCGGCTCCTCCGCGGCGGAGATTGGGAGGCCGCCATTTTCACTCTCCGCCTCCAAAGCTGTACGGAAAGCTCGCAGGGAACAAAAGCCCCGGAGAGCAAACCCGAGCAGATTACTTAGCTGGGAGGGGGCAGGGGCGGGGCAGTTCTGCCTCCGGCAAAGACATTTGGAAACCACGGCAACAGGCCCCTCCCCAGAAGATCAGCGAGAACAGCCAGCCAAGACTAAGTTTACCCATCAATGAGAACGGCAGAACTCCAGCTCTAGGGGACTACTGCACATAGAATTCATGGCTTTTTTACCATGATTCTGTAGTCTTTCAAAGTTAATTTTTTTTTAACTGTCTTTTTTTCTTTTTGAATTTTTCTTTTTCCCTTTTTCAGCCAACATCTTATCAATCCCTTTTTTTAGAAAAAAAAAACTTTTATTTTTCATTTTTAGAGTCATGTTCTATCCCTTCATAGTAGTTACCCATATTTTTGGCTTATATATATAAGTTGTTCTCTCTTTAAAATTTTGAGATAGTTTCTTCTAACAGATCAAAATATACCCTAAATCTCTAGTATATGGTGTTTTCTATTCCCCTGCCTGATCACATCCTCTCCCTTTTTTTTTTCTTTTTTTAAATCATCTTCTTTCTTTTTTCAAACAACTTCTTATCAATTCCTTTTGTAAAATTTTTTATAATTTCCATCTTTACAGTCATATTCCATCTCTTCATCAGATCAACCCTATTTTTGTAAATATATAAGTTTTTCTTTCTTTAAAATTTTGGGAGGCACTTTCTTCTAAAAGACCAAAATACACCCCAAATCTAGTGTGTGGCACTGATCTATATACCAGCCTGATCATATTTGATCACATTCTGGTTTTTCTGTTGTTGTTGTTTTGTTTGTTTTTGTTTTTATCTTTATCTTTTTCTTTTTTTTCTTTTTCTTTTTTCTCTCTTTCCCTTTCTTTTCCCACTGCTTCAGGTTTTTTCTGATTTGTTTAGAGTATATTTTCTGGGGACGTTGTTACTCTGCTAGCATTTTGTTCTCTCATTAATCTATTCTCCTCTGCACAAAATGACAAGACGGAAAAAATCACCTCAACAAAAAGAACAAGAGGTAGTACCGACTGCGAGGGACCTACTCAATACGGACATTAGTACGATGTCAGATCTAGAGTT
>NC_058417.1:48921917-48925771 GCF_002201575.2 Neomonachus schauinslandi | reverse complement strand
AAAAAAAAAAAGAAGAAGAAGAAGGTAGCGGGAGGGGAAGAATGAAGCGGGGGAAATCGGAGGGGTAGACGAACCATGAGAGACGATGGACTCTGAAAAACAAACTGAGGGTTCTAGAGGGGTGGGGGGTGGGAGGATGGGTTAGCCTGGTGGTGGGTATTGAGGAGGGCACGTTCTGCATGGGGCACTGGGTGTTATGCACAAACAATGAATCATGGAACACTTCATCTAAAACTAATGATGTAATGTATGGGGATTAACATAATAAAAATAAAATAAGTAAAAAAAAAAATATCTATGAGCTCTAATGGGTTATTTTCCTATTAGTCTTCCTTGTCAGTGCTTCCTGTTTTAACTAACTTATATTACTTCTTAATACTAATAGTCTCATTTTGTTCACCTGCTGATTCTCTTTCATGATGGGAATTTTTTTAAAAGATTTTATTTATTTGAGAGAGAGAGCACAAGAGAGCACAAGTAGGGGGAGGGGCAGAGGGAGAAGCGGACTTCCTGGCTGAGCAGGGAGACTAACAGGGGGCTCAATCCCAGGACCCTGGAATCAGGACCTTAGCTGAAGGCAGATGCTTAGCTGACTGAGCCACCCAGGTGCCCCATTTCATGGTGGACTTTGATTATGAGTTTAGCTGCTGGGAGGAATATGTCTTTAACTCTGTTGTCTTGTGCCCTGCATCCTGAGCATATCTGTGTAGAATGATTTGCATCTTCTTTGTGGGGATCCAGATTAATAGTAATAGTAAGAGGAGGAGGAAGAAAAGGGGAAGGAGGAAGAAGAATAGGAGGAGTAGGATTATCAAGAACAAGTAACATTTTTTGAGTTTTTATGATTTTCCAGGCATTGTTTTGTGAACTTTATTTATATTAATGGATTTAATCTCCACAGTAACCATACATACATATACAATTATATCTCCATTTTAAGGTGGGGAGTTTTAAATAGATTGTGCAAAGTCATGCAGCTAATACATGGCAGAGCTAGAATTCAAACCCAAGTCTGGCTCCAGATTGCAACTAACTGCTATGATATTTGCTGTGTTTCTAGACATGTTACTATGCTGGGAGAAGAAATTAAGATCCTTCTCCTATGTCTTGTATCTGGCATGTTCTACATATGCTTGGGCTTTTCATTTTCTATGGAGGATATTATATTTTTTAACCCAGAGATTGGGCAAAGAATACACATCCTTACCCTTTCTTGGGGTAGTCAGTGGTTTTACTAGTTTCTATTCCTAGCACTGAGCAGTCCTGTGAATCTGCTGGATTCATGCAGAGATAGGAAATCCAGCTTCATAACCCATCAAGTCTAGGTCACAATGTTATTGAAACACCTCTTTGGACAGTTGGATTGCTGACATACCATTCATAGTTCTGGCTTTAATTTCTCTTTTCATTTTTAATACCTGAGGATGTTCCTTCCTTTCTCTTTATTTCTTACATTGATTCTTGGTTTCTTTTCTTTACTGTTTTATTTCTTTTTAAGATTTGGTTATATATTTGAACTTCTTTTTTTTTTTTTTTGATATATTTTATCCACCATTTCAATGTACTTCTAGATAGAGTTTGGGTGGGTACTTCATTGTATTAGGTTAGGTTACCGTTTACGGGGAATCTTCAGACTTAAATAAAGAAAATGACCTACCAAGTAAAAACAAGTCAGAGTAAATAAGAAAGAGGAACAAAAAGCCTATATAAGAAACAATGCTGGGGGCGCCTGGGTGGCTCAGTCGTTAAGCATCTGCCTTCGGCTCAGGTCATGATCCCAGGGTCCTGGGATCGAGCCTCGCATCGGGCTCCCTGCTCCGCAGGAAGCCTGCTTCTCCCTCTCCCACTCCCCCTGCTTGTGTTCCCTCTCTCGCTGTGTCTCTCTCTCTCAAATAAATAAATAAAATCTTAAAAAAAAAAAAAGAAACAATGCTAAGAAGTAAAACTAATAAAATATAATCTAAATAATTATTGATATTGTAGTTGTGAATTTTAATGCAATTGTAAGCAAAGTGAAAATGCCTAAGATAGATTTCTAAAATGGAGTACATAGGGTCTAAAACAACAACAAAATTAATAAAAACCTGAACTATGTTCCAGGTGATTTAAAAGAAGCAGAATTTTTGTTTGGATCATTGACCTATTATTGATACAAAATTTTAACAGTGTTTCTGACCTTCCCCCCGCCCCCCGCCATGAGACCTTTAGGACATCTTTATTACCTTTGCTTTTTGCCAATTTTTAATGTAAAAGACATGTAATATTTCACTGTTGACTCTTTAAAAATAGAACTAATTACCAAGGAGAGAAATATACATATGTAATACCATGGCTTAATTTTTTAAAAATTATCTTTTTCTTTTCCAGAACAACTCTCAGCTTTATGATTATTAACATCTGTGGTTTGGGAGCCATGTCAAATATTTGAGATTTCCCAATTCATGGACTTTGGCTTCCTGTTTTGCCATTTACTTTGGCAGGTCAAGAAAAGTTTGCAATTCTTTACAGAGAGAGATAGACTATGCGAATAAATTTTATTTTTTTCCCAGGCTTCATGCACAAAAAATTGACCTGAGTCTTTTTATATAGTTTTTTAGTCCTTGGCAATCTGCTTACTTTTATCTTGTTTATACGCCTTTTGAAATTCTGCATCCCCTATGAACAGAACAGAGAAAGGAATTTGTTCATAATTATTCATTTGTCCAAATTAAGTGTTTCTGTGAGGCAGACTATGGGTTGCTTAGCTTTATCAGGAAAAAAAAAATTCAGCTTCAGCACATTCTGCCCATTCAGTACCAATTAGTCAAATAGATCATTGGCAGTTGTGTTTAGGCGTTAGTAGGGAAAAAAAATAGCTAAAGATTTCTCATACACATTTAACTACTTTGTTTGGTTAGTGATTGTTTTTACTTGTTTATTGCACTTTCCCCATCTTGGTCTCATCATGTCCGACAGGCTAGTCCCATTTTCCTTGTTTACCATTTTACCCCTTATCCCTGAAGTTGAAAGGCCAAGTGCACAAACACAGGGTTTGTTTTATTCCCAACCAACCACTGAACCATCATTTCCCTACCAATAATTGGCTTAGGGAAGAAAAGGCAGAAAACAAAACAAGTTCATCATGTGCAGCTTGATCTGACTACACCCCCTTTCAGAAAGCAGCCTGGGTTAGGCGCCCATTTAAGGAATAAATGAAGAAGTAGCAATAAGGAAATTTTAATTGTTGCTGTACACAAAAAGAGAACTGTACGTTGACAGTGTTTCCAGAGTACTTTCCTAATTTTTCTGACAGTAAGTAATGCTCCGTTTTGTTGTGCTATGCCAAGTATGTGGGTGGACACTGCTAAAAATCATCTATTTTTCAGATGTTTCTAAATACTCATATGTATTATATTGAAGACCTAATGACAAACTTTTTCTTTTTATTCCCAACCAACTTTTATTTTGTAGATACAACAGTAGAATATAGGAAAGTAGTAAAATTTGCTTCTGTACTAGCTGAGGGAAAATTGTCTGAATATTTTGTTATGCAAATAGAAAATAATTTAATTCTGAGATTAGAAAAACTGAAAAAAAATTTCTCGGCTTATTTGCAAACATTTGGGCAAAATTACTTTCCATGTGATGTCTTTTTCTTTCTTTCTTTCTCTTTCTTTCTTTCTTTCTTTTTCTTTCTTTCTTTCTCTTTCTTTTTCTTTTTCTTTTTCTTTCTTTCTTTCTTTCTTTCTTTCTTTCTTTCTTTTCTTTCTTTCTCTTTCTTTCTTCCTTCCTTCCTTCCTTCCTTCCTTCCTTCCTTCCTTCCTTCCTTTCCTTCCTTCCTTCCTTCCTTCCTTCCTTCCTTCCTTCCTTCCTTC
>NC_058417.1:48721728-48921907 GCF_002201575.2 Neomonachus schauinslandi | reverse complement strand
TTCCTTCCTTCCTTCCTTCCTTCCTTCCTTCCTTCCTTCCTTCCTTCCTTCCTTCCTTCCTTCCTTTCTTTCTCTCTCTCTCTCTCTCTATCTCTATCTCTGTCTCTCTCTCCTTACTTGGTAGTTTGTTCCCTCAGTTATTCAGGGACTTCTGATTTCAGAAAATTGAGATGAGTTGTTGTTTTTGTCTGTGTGTCACCATCAGGTTTCAGCTAGTCTGAGTTCGGATTCAGCAAACTGAGCCTAAAGCTGTCAGCTTAATCTGGAAAGTAATACTATAGGAAAACAGTTCATTGGGGTTACATCTAATGGACATAATTAATTATTCAAATGAATTTAACTAATCAGAATTTTGATTAACTTGATTGGCTCTGGCATTTCTATTTAAATGCAAAAAACAAAAAATTATTATTAATCAGATGAGATATAATTCAATTACTCTATTCATATAGTTGAGTTTCTGTTATAAAAGGTAAGAAAATGTGAAATATCTTACAGGTTCTAAAATCTAATGATATCTTTTCCATTGTTATACTCTGTATTTCTGTAAAATTGTGATACTGGCTACTATCTCCCCACCATTACCCCCTCTCCCAAATAGCTTACTCTGAGTATATTTGATGTAAAATTTTGCAGGCGTGTGTTATTAAAATAATATTTTAAATACATTTTTTGTTGTTCTTAAAGGTAGGAAATATTTTCCCCCAAAATATGATCAAGATTTTTCTTTTCTCCCCTACTTCCCAGGGTTTTTCTTATTACACTTATTTTTCTAGTTTATGTTCACCTTGTTTCCTTTTCCTTGTTTCTTAATGGCAGGCTAAATGCATATGAAACAAAAAAGTGTGTATCAGCAAACTCAAGCGCTTCTGTGCAAGAATTTTCTTCAGAAATGGAGAATGAAAAGAGAGAGCTTACTGGTATGTTTGAAAGTCTGCCTCTTTCTGCAGTTCACATCATTCTATTCTACTGCCTAATGATGCTCTTAGTTTATATTTTAAGTAGCAGACTGGATTTATTGATTTTGAGGTTGCCTCCCATTGTACATGTTGAACCAAGAGACTCATAACAGTCCGTGACACGTAATGTAGAATTGCAAAAGACTAAAAATATTACTCATTTTTTTTAAAGAGAGTAAGTGAAAATTCAATTGTATGGTAAATTGTAGCAACTTTTAAAGCTGCTACCATATGTAATAAAATTAGAGTAAAGAAATAATAAAAAGGATGCCTGGCAGAGCGACAAGTTTTAATTTGGGGGACTTATTTTCAAAGCCGTGAATTTTATACACAGAGATTATTTCCAAGAATTATAACCAAGTAATACCATTGATGGTCAGTTTGCATTAGGTAGGTAAGCTTTCTACAGGAAATAACCCCAAATCTCAGGGGCTGAACTCAGCAAAGATTTATTTTTCATTATACTCAGTCTAAATAAGGTTGGCTGTGAAACTGAAATAGGTCTGGTAGGTGAAGGAATCTCCTCAACACAACCATTCAGGGACCCAGCCTTCTTAATCCAGGGACTCTGCCATCTCCCTAGGCCTTGGAGACCTCCCCGGGATCCCCTGCATCCAGTCAAACTATCAGGAAGTACAGGGGGATCTCGGTTGTTTGAGTGTCTGACTCTTGATTTCGGTTCAGGTCATGATCCTCAGGATTGAGTCCCACAGCCGGCTCTGTGCTCAGCGGGGAATCTGCTTGAGGGTCTGTCTCTCTCCCACTCTCCATCTGCCCCTTCCCACCCCCATGCTCTCCTCTCTAAAATAAATAAATAAATCTTAAAAAAAAAAAAGATCAGGAAGTACAGGGACTGAGAAGATAGAAGGTTGTGCACGGTTTCACAAGCCAGGCCTCGAATGGGTATATAGCGTTTCTGCTCCCATCCCATTAGCTAGAACTCAATCACTTGGTCCTATTTAATTTTCAGAGGCTGGGAGTGTTGTCTAGCATTGTGCTAAGCAGGAAGAGATTACTGATAATTGGTGAACCACTAGGCAGTCTCTACCACTTAGTTCCTTTTCATGTTGTTTGATTTCCAATACAAGAATGTGACAACTGACAAAAATGTTGCTATTTGCCATCATGAACTCTGTCTGGGATAGTCTGTGTCTTATAAAGTCAGATGCCCATGCGTAAGAATTGTCATCCTATTAGTCACCGTGTTAGTTTCTATGATGGCTTCTGCAGTAGTTCATGATTTAATGCAAAAGTTTAATCTAGTGTTGGAGACTGACATATGTGGCAACTATCTCAATATGCATCTTTTGTTGTGTTCCCTTTGCTCTGAAAAGCGGAGAGCAAAAAGAAGCCTACCCTGTGCCAAAATTGGAATTTGTCTTCAATGGTTCTTTGGTATTGACTGAACTTTTTAAGGGAATATAATCTAAATTCATTCTTTTTCCCCCTGTTATAGGAATGGGCACTCCCAATACTTCTGGGCCTGTACATGGGACTATTTTCACATTTCAGAGAAAACGCGTATTTTCCTGAATTGCCTCCTCAAGATCTGGGAAAGGCAGATCATGTTAATAACTCTATAGCTATTGTATATACACCTATCTCTGATCTAACCCAGCAGATAATGAATAAAACAGCATCTGCTTTTTTGAAAGGTAGGTGTACTAATGGCAATAAAGAATTGCTGTTATTATTTTATATCTTTTTGATACAATGTAGACATGTTTAATTTGAACTTACAGTGATCTATTATGCTAATTATTTAGGTATCATGACAGCTTATAAATTTAGTTAGCTTTTTCTTTCCCTCATAACAAGTAGCCGTTTAAATCCTTTCAGCTTGATGGGGGTCCAGTTTAGGGAGGGCTACATTTCTACTGGAATTTACCTAAAACAACAAATTTATTATTTCGGATTTGTAGCATAGTGTTTAGGAGAATATGTCACTTGTGGGTGCAGATGTTCTTAACGTGGAAATACAGTGATTAAGATTGATAACTCAGGAAAAATAATCTAAATAAAAGAAATGAAGTCATGGTTATTAAACAGTAATTTCAGAACCATGAAAAGTAAGGATGGATAATCTAAAGATATCCTGTCTGTATATGGTATACTTTGTAAACATCTTTAGAGACTTTCATTCTAAATGAAGTCACAGTGCAACTGAGATAACTAAGGTAAAATGTGTATTTCACTCATGGGAAAGGTGGGTGCAGTTTGGCTGTCTGCTCTCTAATCCTCAATTTCTAATAGGTGACATTCATGAGTTAGAGTCACTTTGCGATCTTAGTTTCCTCACAAGGCAAAGATCAGATTAGGTGTCTTTGCTTCAGTAAATCTGACATCTGGAATCCCTTGACTATATAATAACTACTCCAATTACTCTATTTTTGTATCCCAATTCTCTTATGCATACTTACCCTAGCATAATATTTTTATATACCTGAAACTTGCCATAATACTTACCATTATTAAAAGAAAACACTAAATTCTCATGCAAGTCTCCTGATTCTATAATCTAAAACATTAAAAAAAATTTCCCTCCTTGTCTTTTGGGTTCAGTTTAATTTAAATGGAAAATGATTTTAGTTTAATTCCAGTGAAAAATATATGATGACACAGTTGGATATCACATTCCATTGTGGTGAAACTCTGTATAATCCTGCATGTCTATTTTTACTTTGTCATTTACAGAAAGAAGGATCATTGGAGTACCGAATCAAAAATCCATGGATAAAATACTTCTAGACAATATCACAGGCATTGTGGGAATTGTCTTTAATGACACTTTCTCTTATAAGTTAAAATTTTTTCAGGGATATCACATTCCATTTTTGAAGGAAGATCTTTTCGCAGGTGATTTTGCATATAAAATATCGTGGCATTTTTCATGTTTTTAACATAAGGGATAGGTCAGGATGGGCAACAGAGATGCTTTTGATAGAACATGAGAAAATAGAGAAAGCACATTTTATTGCTAAACTTATTCCAAGGTCAATCATTTATTCCCACCAGAAGATGACTCTTAAAACATTATCGAGTCACCCAACAGATGTAAAGTGAATACGCAGGTGAATGTTGCAGAGGATACTGAGAGTGATCAAGACTGAGAAGTCCTAGCATCAGCTGAGGTTCCAGGTTAGCGGGAAAGGCAGACATTGAACAGTTAATGACAAGTGCAAGGAAAGGTGCTGAGGGTGGGAGAATTTGACCAGGGGTTCCTAATAGGCTGTGGGATTAGAGAAGCCCTACCTGGCAAAGTGAGGTTTAAACTAACAAGAAGGAGTAGCACAGGGGGGTGGGGTGGTGCTAAAGGCATTATATTTCAGAGAGAGGAAGGGCAAGTGTAAAGGTCCTGGGGTGACAACAGTCATCTGTTAGTATATATGGGAGAAGAGCAGTTTAGCTGAACAGTGAACATGGAGAGGAATGAGGCTGAAGTTACCCCAGGGCTAGATCCTTTGATGTCCTACACACCTAGGGTGATGGAGGGCTGTGGAGGTACTTTAATCAGGGCGGAGAAGTGAATAGACTCCCAAGCTTAAGGGAGTTCTCTGGATATAGCCCAGAGAGTGGATTGCAGAGGGGTCAGGGAGAACGCAGGGAAACATACCAGGGAGCCTATGATGGCTTGGACCAGAGTGGAGGCAGCTGAGGAGAGGGAATGGGTTTGAAGACCTTTTAGGAAGCACAATGGATATGACTAAGAATTGGTTCTTTTCCATTCATTCACTGAGTGTCTACTATGTGTCCTGCACTGTTCTGGCCCTGGGGAAGGACGTGAGCAAAACAGAGCCTGCTTGCATGAATCGTTCCAGTCAAGGACAGGGGGCTGGGTAAAACAATGCACTCTGCCAGGTGGTGATAAAACAACAAAGTAAAATAGAGCAGGCTTAGAAGATAGAGCCTGAACGCTCTTTTAGATGTTGTTACTTACAGTAACCAGGGAAGACCTCTGTGCTGAATTTGCTTTCGAGAAGAGGTAAGGATAGAGGGAAAGAGTGAGCCATGGAACCATCTGTAGGGAGAGGATATGAGCAAAAAAAGTGGTAGCACTAGAGCACATTTAGCATTTTGAGACAGAGCAAGGAATCCCGTATGGTTGGAGCAGAGTGTTTGCTTTCATCATCTCCTTATTTTCTAAGACTTTCTGATAATGTTGGTTATGCTTTTCTTTGTGCTTATAGCTCATTGTTGGAATCTGGACGATGAGCGTTCCTGTTCTCTGTCCAAATACTGGAGTAGTGGATTTGTGGCTTTACAAACTGCAATTAATGCTGCTATTATACAAGTAAGAAAAGTTCTAGTTATTAATGTAAGCTAATTCCATAGGCATCAAGGTTTTGATGAAAGATGATATATCTCAGGTTTTCATGTTTATAAAATGAAGCAGGTATACAAATGCTGAAATTGGATTTAGGCAAAGGAACACATTGTTTTTGTTTTTAACTTGAAATTTTCGAGTAGTTTCAGAATGACAAAAAATTGCAAAAACCATGTGCAGGGAGGTCCATGTACCCTTCACCCAGTTTCTCCTGTTATATTTTGCATAACCACAGAACAATACTAAAATCAGGAAATTGATATTGGTATAATCTCCATAGCTTATTCAGATTTCACCAGTTTCTGTTTTTTATTTTTATTTTTAATTTTTTAAAAAAGATTTTATTTATTTGACAGAGAGACAGCGAGAGAGGGAACACAAGCAGGGGGAGTGGGAGAGGGAGAAGCAGGCTTCCGCCGAGCAGGGAGCCCGATGCGGGGCTCGATCCCAGGACCCTGGGACCATGACCTGAGCCGAAGGCAGACACTTAATGACTGAGCCACCCAGGTGCCCCAGTTTCTGTTTTTTAAATAATGATTTTATTTGTTTAAACCCTACTGTAGATCACAACAAATCACTCTGTGATGGAGGAGTTGATGTCTCTTACTGCTATAAATATGAAGACTTTACCTTTTATTTATAAAGACATTCTTCAAAAGGAGCTGTTTATTTTCTACTGCCTGCTTTACTTTTTTCCATTTATATATTTTTTATCACTTAATGTTACAAAAGAGAGAAAAAAGTGCAAGGATTTTATGAAAATGATGGGTCTGCAAGAATCAGCCTTCTGGTGAGTGAGCAATTCAAGCAGTGCAAATGAAGAATCAGAAATTTGGAAGCAGTAAACAAAGTGTTATTATTTCAAAGGTTATGGGTTAATCCTGACACATTGGCTCTCTTTTCTTTTGTTCAGATTTTTTTATTTACTCCTTTTAAAATTTTGCTCTGCAAAATAGCGATTATAATTTGCTGAGAGCTTTTTCCATGCCTTGAATATATTAAGCTAATGCTGTGATAGAGGTTCCATGAAGATCGAAGAGTAAAAGAGATGCCCAATGTCAAAAGGATGATATGTACCAGAGCTGGGACTCCAACCCAGCTGCCCTGATTGCAACTCTCCTGCTTGTTCTGCCCACAGTTATCATTTGATTCCTCCACACTTCCTCATGTTGAAAAAAGTATGATCCTATAATGGCTAGCTTGTGTTCAGAGGTTTGGTCACCAGGGATATATTTTTTGCAGCACTTAAATGCCATAGGTTGGAGTTGAGATAGCATATAAAATGTGCCCAGCATGTACACCACACTTAGAATGGCATAAAAGGGCTTAATAAGAGCATTTGCTTCATATATTGATATATTTGTATCTTGCCTTATTCATAAATGATTTAAATGATTTTTAAATATATATATTTAAACATATGTATATTTATCCAAATATCTATGTGTATTTTTATTATAATAAAAACAAGTAATTGAGGAGTAGAAACAAGGACCTAACAAAATGATAAGTAGGTAAGACTAGCAGATAAAAATGCAAATCATACAAGCTCTAAGCTTTCAACAGGCCAAAGCAGAGAATTCTGCACCGCAATCAGTTACAAAATCCACATTGTCTAGGAAAAGGAAAAAATGAAAAATAATCTGTTTATTTTACCCTAAAAGAAGCTTAACATTTTTCAGTATCAAATCCTGTAAGATATTTCTTTGTATAGTCCCCATATCAAGAAAATTACTCTTTATGAATGTAGGATTACCTGGAACTGATAAGGAGTTATTTGCAAGCCACATGTTCTCTGAAATAAAATTATGTCTAGGAAATTTTAAATTTTCTATAAAGTGTATTTGATTAAAAGAGGGAGTTTTGATTCTCTTATACCTTAATCATGAAATAGAAAAAGAGGAAACTGTTTCTGAAATGAAAAGGGAAGTAGAAAAGTGGTTTGCAGTGAACTTTGGCAAATGCAAAGGAATGAATGGAGTCTATTAGGAGGGAAAAGGGGGCAAATCTGTGTAAAAAGGACCATTTTTCAGTCCAGGGAATATCCTGTGGGGCAACATCCCTGCAGTCACCCAAAAATAGATAGGCACAAGTCAACTCTAGGTTAAAATCAGAAAGGTATTGGATATTCAGATGTGGGTTCATTCTCAGGATAAATGCTTCCTAGTATTCATGTAACCTAAATTTAACAAAATGGTTTTATATGTCCTTAAAACTAAGAAGGAAAAAAATCCAAAATGTTTTTATTAAGTACAGGGTGTCTGTTGGAAATAAACTTTTTGGCAACCTTTTTTTAAGTAATGTAATAAATGTGAAATGCATCAGCATTTATTATTTCAGTGTGATACCTGAATTACTTTGTTTTTATCATGAAGGTTTTCATTGCTTTATTAACATCTTCCCCCCCCCCCCCCCCCCCCCCCCCCCCCCCCTTCCCTCCCTTTTTTTTTTTTTTTTTTTTTTTCTATATTTTTTTTTTTTTTTTTAAAATTTTTTTTTTTTTTTTTTTAAACCTCCCCCCCCCCCCCCCCGCAATTCCCTGCAATGAGTTCCCTTTTCTAGGTAATGTTTTAAGTTCCTTCATTTCTAATTCTCCTACTCTATAGATTTTCAATTCCTACCTATAGTTGTTCCCTTCTGTACTCAGGAAGTGGATTCTGCAAAATGCAATATGCTTTCCAAAAACGCTGATGTTTCTGACAAAGGCTGAATCACTGTAATGACATGACCTTTAAAAAGAAGTCGAATAAGCAATAATTAAACCTATTGTACTGGGACATATTGATGCAAGTTCCTGGTTTTAATAGTCTTGCTATTTTTTTCAGCTGTTGAATTCTTATTTAGTTAGAGGCAATTTTATGTAGAGGAAAGAGCTGTGGACTAGGAAGGACTGCAACAAATCTTAGCTTTGTTATTGATTTACTTTGTTGACCTTGAAAAGACCCATTAAGTAATAAGAGGAACTACAGGTTTACTTATCTGGAAAATGAGAAGCTTGGACTCAAACACCCTGCAGGCTTGTTAGATCTAAGACTGAATACTATTTCTTAATAACTACCTCATAAACATGTGAACACCCGCACATCTAAAGCAAAGCAGTGTGAACACTTAAGGGTATACCATTATTTATGTCAGTTTAAAAAATAAATCATAAATAAGAATAGCAATAATAGGATGGGCTTCGTGGCATTATGAAATTTCAATTTTCTACTACTAGGGAGAGTGGAGGTCCTGCCGGCTGAGATCCTCAAAAGTGGTCAAATTATCATCTGCCCCAATGCTTCCACGGTTACTTGATTGATCAGCAGCTGTTAAATTTCCTCCCACTTCTACAATTAGAACATCTCGTTAATATGTGATAACACTACAGGTAGAAAAAGCTTAATCTCTTTAATTTAGCAGTTACACCTTAGAGAAACTTTTGTGCATTTTCCAAAAAAGACAAGTACAAGAGTATTCTTTTTTCCTTTTTTTTTTTAAATTAGTGTCAGAGGTAGAATTTAGTGATTCATCAGTTGCATATAACACCCAGTGCTCATTCCATCAAGTGCCCTCCTTAATGCCCATCACCCAGTTACCCCATGCCCCTACCCACCTCCCCTCCAGCAACCCTCAGTTTGTTTCCTACAGTTGAGTCTCTTACGGTTTGCCTCCCTCTCAATTTTCATCTTACTTTATTTTTTCTTCCCAAGTACAAGAGTGTTCTTAGCAACAGTGCATCAGAAATAAAAATTGGAAACAACCTAAATGTCCATGGGCAGGAAAACTTTGGGATATATTCAGAAAATGAACTATTACACAGCAGTGTATAACATTGCATATGTTGATTTATAAAGGCAAGCAGCAGAAGGACATGCAAAATGATACTATTTATGCAGTGTTCATCCTATTTATACAATATGTGAACCCAGAGTGGATGCCTAGCCAGTAGGCAGCAGCACAGCCATGCCAATGTGGTATTAGCAATATTGTAGTTACTAATCTAGGTGGCAAGTAGAAGGGTAAATATTGTACAGTTCTTTAGATGCTTTTATATGTTTCAAATATTTCATAATGAAGTTAAAATAATTGAAATAAATTTTTGTCTTTTTTTTTTAGGCTCTCCTGTGGCTTAATCTATGCTGGCTTCATCTTCATTATTTCCATAATGATTACAGTTATTATAACATCTACCCAAATTATAGTCATGACGGGCTTCATGGTCATATTTACACTCTTTTTCTTATATGGCTTATCTTTGGTAAGTTCATACATTTATTACCACATTCTCTGCTTTAGATCTTAGCTATCTGTAGCAAAAATTAATTTCTCTGGAGGTTATTAGAGTTATTTCCTTCATGTCCATTTTGTGTGTGTGTGTGTATGTGTTTGCTTGAGAAAGTCTCAATGAGTGTGAGAAAATGAGGTAATGTAAATAAAATTGGACCTCTCTTTTGCATAAAGTTCTGAATTAATGAAATGATGCATCAAAAAGAAAAAAAAATCCTGATTCTGAAAATATTTTGACTCTAAGACTTTTCTAGAAGATTTTAGTGAGGATGCCCTTGAGGGGTGGACCCATCTCTTTTCCCCAAAGGTTCTCTGTAATATGGTGGCTTTCACAGTATCTCCCTCTGACACTCCACCTTGCCCTCACTCTCCGTGTCATGACTCTTCGTTCATAAAACAAGGGCCTCTAAATTCTGCAGAGGGTACGTAGATGCTTTTTGTCAGTACCTTAATGTAGGTTCTTTGAATGTTTCCAAGTCTGCATTTCTGTTCTTCCTCAACTCTCATACATCTTTTCCCCGCCCTTTCTTAGCAACTAAAGCCCAGTAGTTGAGGAGGGCAAAAAAAAGAGACTCTTTACAAAAGCGTTGAGGGAAGGGCTGAGCATTGTTGTACCTAAATATTTTCATCACTGTCTTACTGATAAGTACTTATATTATGATCTAAAGATCTGTGTTTTATTGTGCTGCCAATGATTCTCAGTGAACTATAAATCTGTTTAACGACTAGATGTCTTCTCTCTCTTTCAGATAACTTTAACATTCCTGATGAGTGTGTTGTTAAAGAAAACTCTCCTCACCAATTTTGTTATGTTTCTCCTCAATGTCTTTTGTGGGGGTGTGGGATTCACTGTATATTATAGACAACTTCCTTCCTCTTTGGAGTGGATTTTGAGTATTTGCAGCCCTTTTGCCTTCACTGCTGGAATGAGTAAGGTAAGGATGTAGTTAATTGGTTTATTACTGAACTTTCAAAAGAATTTGATATTTCATTCTCTTCATAATCACTCTTTCAAATTAAGAGCATTTATTCTAAACAATTTTTTCCCTAAAGTTAGATTTGAAGATGTTTTTATTGCATTGTAGAAAATCATCACACAAGGAAACTTGAACAAAAACGTCTTAACTAAGACAGATTTTCACATCTCAGGTGTATTTTCATTTTGAAGTATTCTCTTCTTGTTTTTCATATGCAACTGTTTACCCTTCCTTGTACTTTATATATTGAAGGCATTCTCTAGTTTATTAAAAACTGTTGTGTAAACCTCTGTTTGAACCTCAAATCTGAAAAGTTTTCAGGACTATAAAGAGTTTAGCAGTGAGGTCATATGATAAATGTCTTTCTCTGATAACATGATAAAAAAAGTATATGAAAAAAATGCTAAAAAAAAAGAGTTTAGCAAATAATTATAAAGTATATCAAAATACTCATGAGCCAGATCAAGAAATGGAAGGATGCCACAAGTCCAAAACTCCTCCAAACACTCCTTCCTCCTAAAGATGAAAGTGTTGTGATCATCACTTCCTGCCTTTTCATTTATCACCTAATGTGTGTTCCTAAGTATAATTTTTTAGTGTTGCCTGTTTTCAACTTTATATAAGTGATACTCTACAAAGTGTTTTTTTTTTTTAAAGATTTTATTTATTTATTTGAGAAAGAGAGTGAGAGAGAGAGCACAAGAGGGGGGAGCGGGAGAGGAGAAGCAGACTCCCCGCCGAGCAGGGAGCCCGATGCGGGACTCGATCCCGGGACTCCAGGATCATGACCTGAGCCGAAGGCAGTCGCTTAACCAACTGAGCCACCCAGGCACCCCAAAGTGTTTTTTTTTTAAATCTGGCTTTTTTCCCACTCAACATTATGTTTTTAGATATCATCCACAGTTGGAGTGTCGCTGTAGTAGAGTGTTCTGTAGTATCCTATTGTGTGACTGTGCTATCGATTTTCTTTGATGAACAAAAATATTTTCCAGTTTTTGACTAATATTAACTCTGAAAAAAAAATTCTTATACATATTTCCAGTGAATATGAACATTCAGTTCTGTTTGGTATATACGTAGGAGTTGAATAGTAGGACCTAGGGTGTGTCTTAATCTTCATAGCTACTGCCAGATATTTTTCCAAAGTGATTGCATCAGTTTACTTTTGCAGCAAGAGTTTCAGAGTTACAGTTGCTCCAAATCTTCACCGGCATTTGGTATTGCCAGTCTTCCAAATTTTAGCCTTTCTGGTGGATCTGCGTAATAATCCTTGTGGTATTAATTTGCATTTTCCTTATTTTTTATGAAATTTAATTCTCTTTCATATGTGTAGAGGTATTTTGGTTTTTCTCTTTTATAAAGTACCTATCCAGGTCTTTCCCCCATTTTTTTAAAAAGATTTTTTTTTTTTATTCACTTAAGAGAAAGAGCGCAGGAGAGAGAAGGAGTGAGAGCGAGAGCATGAGCAGGAGGGAGGTCAGAGGCAGAGATAGAAGCAGACTCCCCTCTGAGCAGGGAGCCTGACAAGGGGCTCAATCCCAGGACCCCAGGATCGCAACCTTAACCGAACGCAGACGCTTAACCAGCTAAGGCATCCAGGTGTCCCTTTCCCCCGTTTTTTAACTGAAATTTTTCTTTTCCTTATTACTTTTTATGGATTTCTTATATATACTGTATATGAGACATTTTTCAGTTATCTGTTGCTGACATTTTTACTCTCTTAACAGTGCTTTTAATGAACAAGTTTCTTAATTTTGATAAAGTGCAGTCTGTCAAGTTTTCTTCTCTGTAGAGTGCTTTTGTATCTTTAAGAAATCATTGCATTCCCCAAGATTATAAAGATATTCCCCCATGTTTTTATCTGGAAGCTCAGTTGATTTTGCTTTTATATTTAGATATAAAATCCATTTCAAAATAACTTTTGTGTATCTATAGGTAGAAGGAATATTAATTTTTCTACATGAATATGCAATTTCTTCTGCTTCATTTATTGAGAAGGCCATCCTTTCTTTGAACGGACTGTAGCATTTCCTTTGTCACAGCTCAACCAATCATGTATTGACCTATCTTTGCACTATTGCCACATTGTCTTGTTTTTGCTGATGTGTCTTGCTATCTGGTAGTAATAATTTTACCACTTGATTTTCTTTTCCAAGAGAGCCTTTTCTATTCTAGGTTCCTTGAATGATGTAAATTTTAGAATTAACTTATCAAGTTATACACACATGTATGTGTGCACAAAGCTGTTGACATTTTGATACAGTTGAATTTTTCAATCAATTGGAGGGAAATTGACACTTTTTAAAAAGATTTACTTATTTATTTGAGAGAGAGAGAGAGAGCACTTGCGGCAGGGAGGGGCAGAGGGAGAGGGAGAGAGAGAATCTCAAGCAGACTCCCCACTGAGCACAGAGTCCATCCCTGGGCGGGGGGCGGGGGGGGTTGGATCCCTTGACCCTGAGATCATGACCTGAGCTGAAATCAAGAGCTAGACGCTTAACTGAATGAGCCACCCAGGCGCCCCAACACTTTTTTTAAATCATGAACATGATATATCTTCACATTCATTTTCCCTTAGTAATTGTTTTAGTTTTAAGTATTGAGTCTTGCACATTTTTTATATAGTCCAAAGTTTTTGATACTTTTGATGCCATTATAAATAGCATCTATGTTTAAGTTCTTATTTTTAAATGTTTGTTGTTAATTTAGAAAGATGCAACTGATTTCTGTAAATTGGCACTGTATCCGGTATTCTTGCTATATTCTTTTCTTAAAACTAGTATTTTTCTGGACTTTATCTTGAGATTTTCTTACATATAGTCATGATGTCTACAAATAATGAGGGTTTATTTTTTCCTTTTGCAGTTCTTAGTCACTTATTTTTCTTGTCTTATTGCAGAGACTAGGACCTTTAGTACAATGTTAAATAGAAATGCAAGCAAAGGAAAGGCTTTTAACATTTCATAATAAGCATGATTTTTGTTGTTGGTCCTTGTACATCTATTTTACCAGATTAAGGAAGTTCGCTTATTTTCTTAGTTTTGAAAAGACTTTATTGTAAATGGGTATTAAATTGTATCAAATGCGTTTTGTGCATCTATTTGATTAAACACACTAGTGTCTTATTTGATCTGTTTTATGTTGAGTTACATAGATTAATCTTCAAATGTCACCCCAGACTGTGTTCCCAGAATAAACTCAACTTTGTCATGAAATGTAAGATTTTAACATAAGTAGAGTTGTATATTGTCTAGCGTGAGGAACTGGGCTTAAGAGCTGGACTTCCTGTGTTCTGAGTTCACCTTTACTGCTCCTAACTATGTGATTTTGACTTTGGTTGGTTAAGCTACTCAATTTCTATTTGCTTCACTTTTACCATATGTAAAATGCACATAAAAATAATAAGGCTTGTTCTGGGGGTTATGATGAGGATTTAATGAGATATTATAAACAGCCTTAGAACCCACCTAGAACATAACACTTATTATTACATGAGAGAATTATAAACATATCTTTATTTGCAGTAATAACTAGAAAAAGAAGTTCTCTTATCATTATTCTACTAAGATGTTTCGAATCTTCGTATTATTTCTAAATATTTTTTGCTGCAAAGAATAAATATTTTGCAATATTACAATGACTTTATGAAAACAAGAAAATGACTTATCATTTAAATTCCTATTCTTAGGGGTGCATGGGTGGCTCAGTTGTTTAAGTGTCTGCCTTCAGCTTAGGTCATGATCCCAGAGTGCTGGGATCAAGCCCCGTGTTGGTCTCCCTGCTCAGTGGGGAGTCTGCTTCTCCTTCTGCCTCTTCCCCCTGCTCATGCTCTCTCTCTCAAATAAATAAATAAAATGTTTTAAAAATATCCCTATTCTTAGAATATTGTATTTTTTAAGTTGATATTTCCTTCTAATAATCCCTGGATTGCTGTCAAATAGAAATAGTTACACCAATAACTTCATTATAAAGGCTTCTCAAAAAAGCTGTTTAATAAAATGATAATTCTTGCTGCTATGCTGAATTATTTGTATGTATTTATCTTAAATATTTATTAATTACTATTTTTGTCTGAATCTTAGATTGTCTACTTGGATAATACTATGAATGGTATAATTTTTCCTGACCCTTCAGGAGACTCGTATGTAATGATTGCAACTTTTTCCTTATTGGCTTTTGATGCACTTTTCTACTTGGCATTGGCATTATACTTTGACAAAATCTTACCCTGTAAGTAAAAGTGGCTTTTCTCTGACCTCTGCACGTATTTATCATATTGTACATTTTTACTGAAGGTTATATAAATGTATATTAAGCAATAAAAAATAACAAATATTTCCCATCACAAGCTGAATGAGTTCTTTATTTCTACTTGATAGTTCTAATGGTTTGAATTTATATGTAAAAACAATTATTCTTCTGATTTTAATAATATACATTACAAATATACAGTAATTAAATGTTACTTTTTTTCAAGAATCCCTGAACATGTTTTCAAAGAATGATATTTAAGATTTGTTTCAGAACAGGCTGAAATAAATTAGTTCTTAACATGGCTTTGGCTAGGGTAGAGCCATCATATGGTGAAAATGCTTCTTAATAAATAGTTCTTGGGACGGCTGGGTGGCTCAGTCAGTTGAGCATCCAGCTCTTGGTTTCAGCTCAGGTCATGATCTCAGGGTTGTGGGATCGAGCCCCATGTTGGGCTCACTGCTCATCAGGGAGTCTGCTTGAGATTCTCTCTCTCTTCTCCTCCCTCCACCTGTGCTCTCTCTCAAATAAATAAATAAATAAATAAATCTTTAAAAAAAATAAATAATTCTGACAAAAATGTGGGGCAGATTGTAAACTGAACCACTAAAAAGGGCTTCATGTATGGAATAATCAGGTTCTCCCTTATTCCCCCTAGGAGGAACATTTCAGAAGGGGAGATGTCCATCCTTTAAGGAAATAACAACATAAAAATTAGAAAGAACATTTTCAGCATTATTCTGAACTTTTTTGTATGTTGTTCATATTTACAGAACTATATTACTAAGTTAAATTTTCTCTATCTTACAAACAAAAATTTCCCAAGTCCAGAATTCCTTCACACATGCTAAAATCAGAACACTTTTTTCCTTGCACAATCTTATTTATTTATATTATTTTTTATGTTCTTTCCACTTTGTATTTAAAGCTGTCTTGTATGTTTCTATGCAATTATTTTATATATTCCTATCTTTCTGTGACTTCTGGTTTAATATCTGAAAGCTCTTCATAACAAATCCTACTTCATTGTTTTAAATTTGGAAAATGATAATATATTTATCCTGAACAGATACAAGTTCTTCCTGTACTTTGCATTCCCATACCATATGGATTTCAGTATTATGTCCAATCATATTGTTGTGATCAAGTGGTTTCTTTCTTTCTTTTTCTTTCTTTTTCTTTCTTTCTTTCTTTCTCTTTCTTTCTTTCTTTCTTTCTTTCTCTTTCTTTCTTTCTTCTTTCTTTTCTTTTCTTTTCTTTCTTTTTTTTGTTAGAGAGAGCACCGTGAGTGAGGGGAGGGGCAGAGGGAGAGAGAAAATCTTAAGCAGGCTTCATGCTCAGTGTGGAGCCTGATGCGGAGCTGGATCTCACCACCCTGAGATCATGAGCTGAGCCAAAATGGAGAGTTCGTTGCTGAACCCAGTGAGCCAACCAGGCGCCCCTGTGATCAAGTGATTTCTTAAGTTCACAAACATGTTTCAGTTGTTTTTATGTGCTGTATTAGGGCTTTCCCCCCAAATATTTGGTTTCATTCATCCTAAATAGCTTTTAGGTCATACTTTTTCAGACCTTTGGTTTATATATACTTTCTTGAAAGTTCTATTATACTGTTTAACTTTTGTGATAGTATGTTATTTCCTTTGAATTTTTATTGTTTACTTCATGATAAGTTTTCTTTTCAATAATAGGAAGTTATAAAGAAAATAATTTCTCTATGATGCTTAAAAGTCTAAGATACTCTGCACTGTTTTGAATAAGGCTTCTTTACTCATTGTTCTAATCTTACTGATCCAGTATTTTATTGCCTCTTGATTAATTAGATGGAGATGAGCGCCATTATTCTCCATTATTTTTCATGAACTCATCTTGTTTCCAACACCAGAGGACTAATAATAAGGTCATCGAGAAAGAAATAGATCCTGAGCATCCCTCTGAGGATTATTTCGAACCAGTAGCTCCAGAATTCCAAGGAAAAGAAGCCATCAGGTAATCACACTTACAGCAACATACGGGTGCAAGGCAAACGAATTATTGACCAACAGCAACCAGGTGAGCCTGGACAAAATATTGAAGAAGAAATTTGTCATTGTGAATGTTACTTTGAACTCTTCCATGTGTCCACCAATGTCTCCTGATTGCTCCTTGAAAGGAAAATTCTCTTTGCTTCGCTCCATATAATGTTACCACATCACCCTCCATCTTGTCTCCCTCCTTATTTCTGTGTTGATTCCCCTTTTCCTAGGTGCTCTCGCCTTTATAACCAATGAGCACTTCCTCTTTCCCTAGCCACCTGTTAGCTATACACATCTGAAAGTAGAGAGGAACTCATGCAGAGTTCAACCAGAACCAGTATCTTGGGGCTACGTAAAAATATCTATTTTTTATTCACAACTGACTCCCTCTCACCTATAACACCCCTCCCAATTTTTCCTTCTCTGGGGGCATTTGTATGCACAACTATCCATTCCTATAACTTTAGCTCATTCATGCAACATTCCCAGGACATAGGCAGGATGTCTGCCCCAAACAAATGGCTGTCTCTGAAATCCAAAAACAACTGGCTGCTCCTAAATGGAAGTTTCTTTATTAAAATAAAGCATAAAAACCCCATTTCAGTGGGTGACCCCCTGTGCGAAGAAAGGCAGAGATAAAATACACTGTCAAATTCAACACCTTTTAAGCCTTTCTTTTTTGTATTTCCTGACTCTTTGGTTAAACCCCACCACCACCACCCCCACTGCCAGCATCCTGGTTGAATAAATGTCCTTACCTTTATTTTGATTCATGCTCAGAGAAAAGAGTGGCTAAATTCTGTTTCCCTTTGAATTTGAAGATGCACTGTAATGAGCTTATGTAGTCATGACATCTCTAATCTGTTGAGCCTGGTTCCTGCCTTGTCCTGCAATAGTTTCCTTTGGGATTCTAATGTGATTCATGTTGGTAATCATTCATTTAGAGAGGTGTGTGTGTGTGTGTGTGCACATGTGTGTGAGATTCAGATGAAACCTTTAGATGTGGGCGCCTAACGCTCAGGGAAAAGGATAGGGTCAACATTAGGTTGGTGTTGAAAGCACGAGAATCAATAAGATAACCCATCAAGAGGGTCTAGAATGAGAAGACCACATGGAGAACCATGTGGAAGACCAAGATGATGTGTTTGGCAAAAGAAGAGGAAACAGAGAAGGGATATTTAGAAAGGAAGGAAACCAGTAAGTCGAATGTTACCTTGAATGTAGACACTTTCAACAAGGACAGCGTCACCAAGAGCGACTGATCATCCCATAAGTAAGGAATAGAAAAGTCTTTGTTGCATTTGGTGATTTAGGAGGCCACCAGTGATTTCAGCATGAAGAGGTTTACTACAGTAATGGACTCAGAAGCCAGAGTGATTGAGGAGAAAGGGAGAACGTGGATATGGCAAGTTTATATTCTTACTTTGAAAAATGTTTGAAAATAAGGGGAGGAGAGAAATCTGATTGTATCCAAAGCAGAATTATAGGCCAAAGAGAAGCTATCAGAGAGGAAACTATAGAAAATGCAGGTGACCAAAAAAAAAAAAAAGAAAGAAAATGCAGGTGACAGAGTGTCTGATTAATGAGCAAGTTTGGAGGGAATGGAAAGGGATGGGAGGTGATAGTTAAAGTGCAGATAAATGAGCTGATCTTGTACAGAGTAGAAAACACCAAATATTCTAAGGCTAGAGGAAGAAAGTGAGAACATTTCCAAAGTGTTCTGCTTCTCTAAGCAAAACACTAATCATTTAATTGTAACTTTCCAAAGAGACTTATTTTCTCTCAGGGGAAATGATTAATCAAAAATAAGTCTTTGTCTGATGTAATGTATGGGGATTAACATAAGAATAAAAAAAATTAAAAAAAAAATAAGTCTTTGTCTTTCTAGTAGACTAGTTATGCCATCCCTTATTTCACATGAAAAGGTTGATGCATCTGTCACTTTAACTGGGGTTGTTTCTGATGCCTACTATCTCCGTGTTGGCTGAGTGAACACCACTTCTGTCATTTCAGAATCAGAAATGTTAAAAAAGAATATACAGGAAAGTCTGGGAAAATGGAAGCATTGAAAGGTAAGGACAAACATTTCATTGTTTTGTCGACTTCTTTATTATAAAAAATGGAGAAAATTCCATGTGAAAAATTTGTAAATGTAGATAAGCGAAACAGAGAAAAAAAACAATACAAAAAATCTAACTCCACCCCTTGGAGATTAACCGTGATTAAGAGCTGGCTATAAAATCCTTCTGGATGTTTCATGGATCTATTAATTTACAAGAATGGGGTCACGCAATGAAAAGTGTGATTTCACTTTGTTTTTAAAGATGAGTTTGCTAAAAACCATATTGTATTTTATTTGCACTACGAGGAAAGAACATCTAGACTTAAAATTGATCATTTTTTATACCAGCCAGGGAATCTACATAGTTTCTATATACTGGTGAGATTAACTAAAACAAGATGAGTAACACCACAGACCATGAATTAAATTTCACAAGTCACTATCCCTGGGGCAAACACAGTTATAATTTTGAGCCAACCAATGTATCTGATACTTAATTCTAACAAATACAGTTTTCTATAACAAACAGCTAAGTAAGCATCCAAGTTAGTGGCTACATTTCATAGATGTAGTGGCTACATTGCTTTTATTAATAATGGTTTTTAGGAAGAATGTAATTGATTTTTACAAGAAATGGAAGCCTTAAAACTTTCCAAAGAAGATCCACAGACCTGCCCTAAGGTTGTGAGTTGTCCGTCCAGTGTGTGTGCATTGCATTTATTTTCTAGCAGATAGTGTCCCTTAACTCGATCTTATTTATTCCTCTGAGATCATTTCTCACTTTGAGTGTCTGCAAATTTATTCTCACCCCAAGTTTGTCCCATCCAATGCCATCTAGATCTGTGGTTTTTCTTTCTTTAATTTTAGCCAAGGATATATGGAAGTACTTTTTAAATTTGTCATTTCAATTTCCAGAGCGCATTATGAACTACTTTTGTACTCATCAATAACCATGAACTACTTTTTACATCTAGACATCTTCAAAAAAAAAATTAAAAATGAAAAGTGATGTCCGTGCATGGAAAACTATATGAAATCACCAACTACAGCTGCTCTTTGGGAAGTAAATGGGGAGCTGTGCTCTCTGCACCTTCCCCCCATGCTGCTAGTTCCCGTAGCAATTCTGGAACACCTTTGGGGACACCCACTGAAGTCCTTACCTATAGCCCATCTTTCAGTGGTTAAATAGGATTCTATTGTATGGCTACCTCAGTTTCCTTACTCATGTACAAAATGTGGCTTGTTTCCAATTTTTCACTATCCTAAAAAAAAACTCTGTAATGAGCCTCTTGTTCAATATTTGTAAATATTATTATCTCCTAAATATAAATTTCTAAAAGCAGATTATGCAAAGAGATTATATTTTTAAGCTGCTTCTTCATATTTCAAATCATTTCCCTTCAAGCTTATAAGAATTTATACACTTGTGGGAATAGCAATATTTAAAAACAACAATAATAATAGCAACAAACACTTAAAGTTTATCGAGTACTTACTTAGTGTGTGCTGGCAACTATAATAAGTGATTAACATAACCTTTTTTCCATTTAATCTTATGAGATACATAGTATCTCTCCCATTTTGCAGGTGAAGAAACTGAGGCTTATATTTCTTTTTTCTCTAGTTAATATGGATCAGTTCCAAGATAGATGCCATCAGTTTTCTCTTACCCTGGAAAACACCATTTTTTTCCATTTAAAAACAATAAATGTAAAATTGGTTGAGGTATTTGATTAGTTGTCCCAATATTATTTATTAATTAATTCATCTTTTTGATGAATTTAAAATTAATCTTTATTTTTTATGTTTACTTTGCACCATCTTAGGCTTCTTTTGTCTTCCATCAGTCAGTGTATCCTGGAGTAGTAATATTATTTTAATTACGATATTTTACTCCACTGGTTACTGTATTACTAACATATTATTTTAATTATTATAGTTCTCCAACTTTTTTTTAAGATTTTATTTATTTGAGAGAGAGAGAGAGTGAGCGAGCGAGAAGGGGGGTCAGAGGCAGAGGGAGAAGCAGACTCCCCGTTGAGCAGTGAGCCCGACACAGGGTTCGATCCCAAGACCCTGGGATCATGACCTGGGCCAAAGGCAGAGGCCTAACCAACTGAGCTACCCAGGCTCCCCCATTCTCCAATATATTTTAATACAATGTAGTCAAGACTAATATCTTGCTATTATTTAACTTTTCTTAATTATTTGAGCTTATTTTTCCAATTTTTTAAGAATCTTTTAGTCAAATTATAAGTGAGAATTTTAATGGATTGGATTATAATAGGAAGAATTTTCTCTTTAGATGTAATTACTATTACCAGCACATTTAATAGCTGAGTAAAGTGAATCTTGTAGTGTTTAGTTTATCCAAGATCATCCAGATAGAAAATGGATGAACTGGAATTCATCCCAGTTGTTAATTAATTTCAATAATGTTTGAAAGTAGGACACATAATTTAATTGAAGGAACCTGATCTCTTAGATATAACGTATTATAAAATTCTTAAGAATTTCCTCCAACAACTTTCCATAACAGAGTTTGGTTTTCACTTGGTGGTAAAGAAAACAAACAAAAAATAGTAAAGAATTCTTAGATAAATGATTTTTTTTTCTACTGACCTGTAAATGCAAAAGGTTTGTAATAAAAGAATAGAAAATTTATAACGGGAAAATATACATTTTTGGTGAATATATTTTAAAAGGTAATTAATGCCATGAAAAATGTTTATCATTTAACATTTGAAAATGTAAGCTAGAAAAGAATGGAGTATGATCAAAATCCATATAGATATATATATATATTTACATGTTCATATATGCACATGCATATACACTGGAAGTAAGTGTATTACAATGTTAATATTTGAAATTATAGTTAAGTTTTTCTTAAGTGGTTGTATTTCTTTCACAAATATTCTACAGTAACCATGTTATTTTAGCAGCCAGGAAAATATTGGATATTATACATTTTAAACTATTTAAATGCTTGAGAATATACAACTAAAATAAATTTTTTGTTCTACTTTTAGAACCAGCTTTTTCTAACGCCCTCTTATTTATAATGTTAATATTTTATTTTAAAAACAGACTTGCTCCTTGACATATATGACGGTCAAATCACAGCAATTCTGGGTCATAGTGGAGCTGGCAAATCTTCATTGCTAAACATCCTTAATGGGTTGTCTGTTCCAACAGAAGGTGAGCAAAAAGAAATTTCTCAAAGGCAAGATGTCCAGAGGTCATATGTTGCCTTTCTTATTTTAAGGTTAAATTGCTTAAGAGAAAATGACATTTCTTTATCTAACATTGTTTACCAGACTATAGGATTTTGAATATACTTTATATTTCCCAAGTTTTTATGAAAATCATTAGCCTTATTTCATTGCTATGTGATATTCCAGAGAAAATATATACCACCCGGAACATATATTTATGTTAAGATTAATTTGTAGTTGTTAACAAATTGTGAAGTCATTATTTTAGATATTTGTGAATATATGCCAATATTTTCCTGAATAGGATCTCGAAGCATTAATAAAATGTATTATCTTGCCAATATTAAATTATTTTTAACTTCTATTTTTAGGATCAGTTACCATCTATAATAAAAATCTCTCTGAAATGCAAGACTTGGAGGAAATCAGAAAGATAACTGGTGTTTGTCCTCAATTCAATGTTCAATTTGACATACTCACTGTGAAGGAAAACCTCAGGCTGTTTGCTAAAATAAAAGGGATTCAGCCAAAGGAAGTAGAATACGAGGTAAATGGGCATGCTTGGATTAGCAAGTTAAGTTTGCCAAGTTAGAATTTGCCTTAGTGATTTACCTGCCCTGTTATGAATACAATTTAGGCAGTGAGGTCCTATAAAAAAGATCTGCTGTAACAGACAGTTCAAATTGTATAGCATACATTGTCTTGGATTTTAAGTTTTGTGTGTTTTCTTGCATAGGTACAAAGAATTTTGTTAGAATTGGACATAGAAAACATTCAGGATAACCTTGCTAAACATTTAAGTGAAGGACAGAAAAGAAAGCTGACCTTTGGGATTGCCATTTTAGGAGATCCTCAGGTAAGTGAGATTCTGCATGCCCTGGAAAGCAGATTTAGTAAAAAGTCAAGCTCTTCTTTTACCACTAAAAGTAGTAGAGATCTCATTGTAATGTATCAAGAGAGACTCTGCTGTTAAACTATGGGTATAAGTATATTGGACCTAAATGGTTGGATAGTTATTATTTGGTTTATTATTGTTATCCATGCTACCATGTGAGAAGAGTTAATGTGGGAGAGATATATTTTATACATTATCATCCTCTGTAGATTTTGCTATTAGATGAACCGACTGCTGGGTTGGATCCCTTTTCAAGGCATCGAGTTTGGAGTTTCCTCAAGGAACACAAAGCAGGCCGTGTGATCCTCTTGAGTACCAATCTCATGGATGAGGCTGACGTCCTGGCTGGTAATTGTTCGTTTTATCTCAGTTTTATGATAAAGAATTTGGGAAATGTGTATTTCTAGGACAAGCATTGTGCTCCCATGACCTTCATGTGTGCTCCATTCCATAGCAGTCCAGGGAATGACAAGTCATTCGTCACTGACTGTGCATTTGCTAGATTGTAACCTTTAATAAAAAATTGTAAGGTTTTTTTCAGCTTTCAATTAATTTAAACAATGTAATCAATATATATCTGGTTGAAAACTATCCACTTATTCTTTAGCATACGGAGTGGAAAATGTGGCAATGTAATTTCTGAGTTGGTTTGTTTGTTTGTTTGTTTTTTCAAGAATTATTGGAGGGCACAAAAATAGACTGGAACTCATAAGTTCATTTTAAATGCATCAACTTTAATGTGTATTTCAAATTTTTAAATGTATGTTAGATACATTTATTTCCTGTAGAGCACTTCTCCTTTGGAAATCTGAGCATTGGCTCCTCACCTATATTTTCTAGAGAGGGAAGAAATGACTCCCATCATCCTTTCTTTCTTGCTTCTTTTTAATCAGATAGAAAAGTGATCATGTCCAGTGGGAGACTGAAGTGTGCAGGGTCTTCTGTCTTTTTGAAGAGAAAATGGGGTCTTGGATATCACTTAAGGTAAAGACTTTGGGGATAGATTGGATATATACATATATATATGTACACACATACACATAGATATATGCTTTCTTTTTTTAAAAGAAGATTTTATTTGTTTATTTGAGAGAGAGAAAAAAAGTGCACGAGCAGGGATGGGGGCAGGGAGGAGCAGAGGAAGAGGGAGAAGCAGGCTCCCACTGATCAAGGAGCTGGATGTGGGGTTCCTGGATCCCAGGACCCCAGGATCACAACCTGAGCAGAAGGCAGATGCTTAACCAACTGAGGCACCCAGGCACCCCATATAAATGTTTTCAATACTGGTATATTAAAAAGGCAGACAATTATGAGGGACAGTTGGCCTTATGCTTCATCTTTGCCAGACTATTGGCTAGTGTTTCCCAAATGTTTTTCCTGCCTCTTTGTATCTTTATTAATGCTAATGATAAGCAGAGTCAACAGGGCTACTTCATGGACCACTTTCCAGGTAGCTACTCTGTGTATCCTAAATCTCTCTCTTCTTCCCACCCTCCATTTCCCTCAGCTGATCCATACAATCCTGTAACATATTTTCATTCTTTCATTGGGCACAAAATCAAATAATTTCAGAAGCTAGTATCAAAAGTGGGAGAGAGTTAAGAGCACTCTATCTAACAAAGTGTGTCCAGGTGAAAAGAATTTTATAAAACCCAAACCAAAAACTTTATAGCCAAACAAAACATGCATGTAGGCCAAACTTCCCTATTAGCCATTAATTCCTGATAGCTACACAATCTGGTGTAATTATTTTCCTTAAGCAATTTCTTCTGCCTGATGTTCATGCCTTGCTCTGTTTATCTTCCTACTTGAAATATAGTTTCACTTATGGCATGCATTTGTTTTTATATTTTTAATTGTTCTGAATTTAAACACCTCCTCTGTAGAGATCATAGGATTTTTCAAACTGATGGCATTATTATTATTACTTCTGTTGTTGTTATTTACTCATTTCGTTTGTTCTCTAAAGCCAAGTAAAGTAGTACTCAAAGGCTAGGTATTCAGTAAAAGCCCTTCTTTTGTGATAGCAGTAGAGAAAATACAAATCAATGACCTTTTCTTTTAAATATTAGTTTGTACAGAAATGAAGTATGTGATCCAGAAAAAATAACATCCTTCATTAATCATTACATCCCTGATGCTAAATTAAAAACAGAAAACAAAGAAAAGCTTGTGTATACTTTGCCCATGGAAAGGACAAATAAATTTCCAGGTAACTTAAATATGATTACAATGGAATGAAATTTGGGAACAAGTGTTCATCACATTATTACAGCTTTCATTATTTAATGGATTTGAATTTTGTATTAGGTTGGGTTCCCTAAAAAGCAGAACTTGAAATGAGGACTTTAGCGCACTTTGGTAATTGATGCCTAGAAACACCAGGAGGGAATGGGGACATGAGAGTGGGAAGCGAAGGAGGCTAGGGGAGTTTGCATTATTGAGCAGGTGGTTGCAATACGAAATTGAGATGTAATACATTGGAATAAGTAAGTGAGTAAGTGAGCAAGGGGCTCAGAGTTATGTCACAAGAGGGGTGAGAAAGCTGGGGTATTTATTTGCCACTCCCTACCCTTCATTGTTTAAGAGATGCTTTCAGGAGCATTAATTTTCTAACCCATATGACTTGTGCTCAACACGAGCTTAGCATACTTCACAGCCCAGAACAAAATGCCTTCAGGCAGGTGTTAATAAACAGATTTACTATGTATGAGTGAGTACAGAAGGGATGGGGATAGCATCAAGTTGTCTGCTATAGGTTCCCTTTTATATTTTAATTTAATTGTGTATATATTTATTTTGCAGAAAAAAAAAAACATAGTTTATTTATTCTACAAAAGTATTCACCATAGGTCCCCAGTCTGCTGAGTAGCATTCCCAACCTAGGATTTGTTGGATAAGTAATTCTAATAATAGCTAACCCTTAGTACAATGTTTATTATGAGTCAGGCACTGTTCCTAATAGTTTCATTTATATCAACTCATTTAGTCCTACAACTATTCTATGAAGTAGGTGCTATAGTCTTCCCTGTCTTGCAAATGAGGAAATATATCTGTCTTTTTTAATTTAAAAAGCTTCCTTTTTATCTAAATATTTAGTTTATTAAAGGTTTAACTCTCTGCAGGCCTGATTTAAAGAGGCTCATTTGGATGATTCTTTTTTTTTAAGATTTCATTTATTTATTTGACGGAAAGAGACACAGCTAGAGAGGGAACACAAGCAGGGGGGAGCTGGAGAGGGAGGAGCAGGCTCCCCACTGAGCCTGACCTTGGCCTCAATCCCAGGATTCTGGGATCATGACCTGAGCCAAAGGCAGATGCTTAACAACTGAGCCACCCAGGCGCCCCAAGGATGATTCAGTCTTATTAAGCAAATACTCAGGAATTCAGATTTAGTCTCACCCCCAAATAAGGCAGCTCTCTGTGTCCTCGTAGGAGCTGCAAGATGGTGTTCTCAAGTCCATAGGCTATACTGTGTTATTCTGTCCAATGAGATACAACTAGCCTTCTTTTTTTGGTTAGGGAAGGAGAATAGTGAGTTATATGCTCATAGTACTATGAGAACATGTCACACCAGAGTCCCTGGTGTTGATGTTTTGGTCCATGGCAGCCTCTTTATGCTGACCATAAGCCTCTGCAAGTCCAATGGCATTCTTATGTCCTGTAGGAAATATGGAAGATAATAATAAATGTTTATTGGGAACCTATTATGTAAAAGGCACTGCTTGAGACACTAGTGATACAGAGTTAAATAAGACATCTGAGTCCCTACCCTCATGGAGGGTGCATTCCATTGGGTGGGGAGAAGTGGACACACACAATAAGCCAAGGTATATTACAATTGCAATAATAAACAAGGTGATAGGGTTTAGAAAGAAAACTAATGTCAGGTTGGGGTTTATATAGAGTGCCAGAAGTACAAAAGAAGAAAACAATCAAAAGCATTCCAAGCAGAGGGGGGAAAGAGATGTCTGGAGTGCAGTGAGTGTGGGAGGAGATTGGCATGTGGGGGTGGGTAAGGTTGTAGGGATAGATAGAGGTCCACCCATACAGGGCTTTAGAAGCTGTCATGTGGTGTTTGAATTTTATCTTAAATGCACTGAGAAACCACTGAAAGTCATTAAATGGGGGATTGATGTGATGTGACTTATATTTTCATTCTCTGGCTATAAAAGAGCACTCTGGGTACAGAAGAAGAGTAGACGCTGGGAGACCAGCCATGTGACCATTTCAGACTTACGGGTGAAAGATGATGATCATTATGCTACCATGGTGCCAAGTGAAAGGTGGATGAAAATGGCTGGATTTGAGACATATCTTGAGATAAAGCCAAAGAACCTGACTGTTGTCCAATCTGTGGAGCATGAGGAGAAGTGAAAAATCCAGAGGGACTTCTAGAATTTTGGCTTGAATCACCTGGTGGAAGATGGTGTCATTTGTTATAAAATGATGAGAGAGACAGTTGGGTAGGATGGAGAAGAAGGAATTAATGTTCTGTTTTAGAAATATTTGCTTTGAGATGCTTTTAGACTTCAAAGTGGAGATGTCAAGCGGCTAAGTATACAGTTGGTTATAGGATATTGGAAATCAGAGAACACTCAAAGTGAGAATTGAACTTGGGAATCATTTGCGTAGGGATGGATTTAATGCAAAGGGATTGGATTTGAGTGTAGGGAAAGAGAAGGTGATCCAGGACTGAGCCCTCAGGAGAAAGTAGAGGAAGAGTCAGAGAATGGTGGAAATCAAGAGCCCCCCATGAACTTGAAGGAAAAACAAAAGAACATATATGTTTTTATTAACTCAAGGGAGACAATGTTTGTAGAGGGACAAAGTAGTCAACAGTTTTCAATGTCCCTGAAAGAGAGAGAGAGAGTTAAAAGAATTTTAAAAAAGCTCTTGTCCATTGAATTTAAAATGTGGAATCATTGATGACCTTGTAAGAACAGTTTCTGTGGAGGGATAGGGATAGCATTTGGATTTGTGGGGGTTCAGTTGAATAGGATGTGACAAATTAAAGGTGGTAAAGTAGACAAATCTTTGAGCCCTGGGTGCATGTGTGTAGCAGTGGGCCAGTTGTAGGAGGAGATTGGGTTTTTGTTGTTGTTGTTACTTGTTTTTGTTTAATGGGTTAACTTACAGCATTTTGCCTGCTGTTTGGGATGGCCCAGTACATGTAGGAGAAATTGATGATACAAGCCAGAGAAGGGCAGGAGATTACTTTAGGAAGTCCTCGAGATGCCTGAATGGGATAGAATTCAGAACACAAATCAAAGAGGTAGCCTTTGGTGGGAGCAGCTCTAAGTCTTCCACCTGTACAGAACCAAGACCCAGAATATGGGTAGAAATAAATGTTCATTTGTGTGGGGGTGAGAAGACGATGTTCTTTCTTTTTTTTTTTTAAGATTTTATTTATTTGACAGAGAGAGACACAGCGAGAGAGGGAACACAAGCAGGGGGAGTGGGAGAGGGAGAAGCAGGCTTCCCACAGAGCAGGGAGCCGGATGCGGGGATCTATCCCAGGACCCCGGGACCATGACCTGAGCTGAAGGCAGACGCTTAATGACTGAGCCACCCAGGCGCCCCAATGATGTTCTTTCTGATTGCTCATATTTCCTCAAAGAAGTGTTCTGGAAGTTCATGAGCTGAGAATATAAGATAGAGTACAGATGATTTGAGGGTAGAGGGGAGAGTTCTGACATACTCATTTCAGAGAGGAAGGACAGTCTAATAAAATTTTCTTTTTGCTTACTGTGATATTCCAAAGACATAATATTTTTCTGAACAATATTCTGGATCATCTTTTAAATAAGTGTTAATTTACTGGGTTTTGTTATCAATGTGGAATTTAAAATGTATCTATTCCGGTCTGTTGCCTTAGACCTTTTCAGTGATCTTGATAAGTGTTCTGGCCAGGGTGTGACGAGTTACGACATTTCCATGTCAACTCTGAATGACGTCTTCATGAAACTGGAAGGAAAATCAACTATTGAACAAGGTAAATTCATTGTATAAGTAACAGAAAATCAATTTCCCAATAATCATGTATTTAGTATTTTATAATGCTTTATGCATGATTTACACTAAAGAATGCTAATAATTCCAAATTTGACTGATGTTTGGGAAGGGTTGTATTGTTTTCTAATGTCATTACTAGGACTGAACACAGATCCCTTCTTGGAATATAACAAATTTCTCTGCAAACTATTTTCTTCCTATTTCAGCAGTTTTCTCCTATCCCCAGATGCTCATTGCTTCTTGGATATTCTGAGGATGTGAAAGGCTCTCAACCAAGGTCATGAAGTCTGAGCAGATATTTCTTATACAAATTGCTCTTAGCTTGTTCATGTAGAAAATTTCACTAAGTCTTAATGGAGAAAATGCTAGGATCATCTCCTGTGTATTTTAATGGGTAATAATAATGAGAAGGACAATCATTTACAGAGCCTCTATCCAGAAATTTTGATCGGTGTGTGGATATTGTGCATTACCTTTCTACAATAACCTTTCCAACAATAGGCATTGGCAGCATTCTACAGAGGAGAAAACTAGACCTAAGAGTAGTTAGGTGATCGGTCCTAAGTCATGCCACTTATAAGTCATGTATTTGAGAATCAGATATGGGTCTTGTGGCTTCAGAGCCGGTAATTGTTCGCCCACATTTTGAAATTCTTGACAGCTTAATAGCTGACATTTAGGCATCAATGATTGGCTATTTCTATGGAAAATATTTCTTGAAATCCCTCAGAATATTGTTACATACGGGACCTTCTATGCCTTTTCAAAGGCTAGGCATAATGAGGTCACCCTTTACTGAATTCTTCTTTGGTATGAATTTAGTTATATTTTATCACTGAGTTTATTGAATGTGGACATGATAAATATAATTTGTTTCTTGTATTACTTGCCTTGTAACCATTGTAAAACAACTTTTAATGTTACGAAAAAGAGAAAACTGTGATGTCCAAGGATGGCGTTAATAATGTGTGTGTGTGTGTGTGTGTAGATTTTGAACAAGCAGAGATAAGAGACGGAGAGAGCCTACATGAAAAAGAGCCATCTTGCTCTCCTTTCCCTGAAATGCCGAAGGCTGTGAGCGACATGGTCCTCTGGAAAATGCAGATCAGTGCAATGGCATGGCTCCGTTTCTTAAAGTTAAAACGTGGGAAGAAAGAGCTTTTGATCCTGTGAGTATCAGAGAACTGTGGGTTTTGTTAGTGAGTTTCAAGAGAGGGTTAAACCAGAAGAGAATTTAAAACTAGAACATAGTACCCAATGTTCCTGCCAGAAAATGGATAGATACATTTCATTTTTACTGACAGTAGGAATGCCTGGATGGTAGCACTTGATTAGCCTTACACACAGGTCTGTTTAGTTTTCATGGTTTGATAGCCTGGTGTTTATATAACAATGCTTTTTAGTACTGCGTGGGGTGCCGTGGCCTGCTTTCCAAATTTCAGCACCTATAATCATGCCTGGCATAGAGTTGGTACCCAACAAAAATTTGTGAAATATCTGTCAATAAATAAAATTGCTCCAGGTTCATGTGGTTATTTTTCTTTATTGGTAGACTCTTGGTGTTTGGGATTGCAATGTTCCCTTTGATTGTGGAAAAGATACTTTATGCTCTGTTAATTCAAAAGAGTGATTGGGAATTTACACCTGAACTGTATTTCCTCTCTCTTGGACAACCTCCCGAAGACCTTCGTACCAGCCTATTGATCATCAATAACACAGGTGAAGAGAAGAACAAAATTTTAGTCCAGAAATAAGTTATTTTTATGTAGAGAGGAAAAAACAAATCATAAGAGAAGAAAATGTGTATTTAGACTTCATTTATAGAAAATAGCTGAGGTACAGTGCATATTTGCTCTGATTTTGGAGACAATGGAGATGGTGGGATAAGACAGAAGGAGCATGGGTGAGTCACTATATAACCTGGTTAAAGCAGAACTGCCTATCTACCTGACCACCCTAAGCCATTATGTGAGAGAGAAATAAACTATATTGACTGAACCACTCTATTTGAGATCTCCTTGTTACAGCAGCCTAAGCTGTTCCATAAATATTATACAAACTGATTGACATGTAAAGAATGCACTTTTATACCCTATGCCCCTCCAATGGGATCTAGGAAGATTCCTTCAGACAATTTAATACCCATACTCTTGTTATCCTAAATTATGGGTAATTGGTTTTGTCTAACTGCTTATTTAACTTTGAAGAAGCTTTTGTTTCTGCCTAAGATGTAAAATATATGTATGTATTCAGCACAGGAGACCTCTCTTGACGAGTACCCCAGCCCATTCTTATATTCATCTACAGTTGTGACTCAGGGTTATAGATTTTCCTCTTTAAACAAAGGTGGTCTTTTAACTTCTGTTTTTCATTCTTTTCAATTTGGGTTTTAGAAAGTAAGTTTTATTCACTCTGCTACCTTAAAATGGAAATTTTTGTGAATTATATATTTTATTTCTAAGATCCAGAAATTTTCAGCCCGTCATTGTCAGCCTATTCATTTTTATTTTTCGGTCTATTATTGTCTCATGTATATATTTTCCTCTCCAGTTACTCTAAGAACAATATGCTTGGATTAACTTATTTATTTTTCTTCTCTGTACTCAGTTGTGAGGTATTTTGTGATTTAAGTTTGGGGCTTCTCTGCCATCTTGTTCCTCTTTTCTCAAAGTATGATGATTCTTAGTAAGATGTTCATTAAATCAGGGAATCCCTGTTTGCCTAAGGGAATGTGGGTAACCTTTAAGTTTTCCTACCTTAGGTGACTTGTGGAGATGGAGTGTGGATGCATGGAAAGCTTATTTTCTATGTATACGTTCCTTACCCACCTGGTGGGAATGCTGATTCATCTGGGGCTTGGTCCTGTTTTATGATCCCAGAACGCCTTCTATGTGTCCCCAGTATGAACTCCCTTTCAAAGTCCAAATGAGCAAAAAATGAGAGTCCCCTTTTTTTCTTTTCCCATTCTATCCTGTCCTTTTAATTGTCTGGAGTTACTTTAGATCTCGCCCTGCTGTTTTCCCCAAATAGTATCTCTTAAAAAGTAAATCTGAGGACTTGTATGCTGGGGACGACTGCAGCTGCTGCCCGCTCCGTGTGGACCACAGGGAGAGAACTGGGGTCACTTTGTTCCAGGCGTGGTTAACCAGTTAATGAGCATGGCTGTGGCTTCGGAGCCCACTTTGTCCCCTTGAATTTGTCCACTCTGAGTTTCCATATCCTGGACATTAGTTTTACCTTTGTAGTTGTTTGCTCTTGTGTGCTCTAGGCTGTGGGTTTTCTTAGCTCTTATTTCTCTGTCAAAAAATCTCATCTGCTTTCTCCTTTAGGGGCCTATCAAAAACTTTGATAGTGGCACTCTTTTCATTTCTTACTAAATGTATACATATATTTAGGGAATAGATATGTATATAAAATATATGTATATTTTTCTCTTAAAGATTCATTTATTTATTTTTAAAGATTCTACTTATTTATTTGTCAGAGAGAGAGAGAAAGAGAGCACAAGCAGGGGGAGCTGCAGGCAGAGGGAAAAGGAGAAGCAGGCTCCCCACTGAGCAGAAAGCGGACATGGAGCTCCATCCCAGGACCCTGGGATCATGACCTGAGCCAAAGGCAGATGCTTAACTGACTAAGCCACCCAGGCGCCCCTAGAATTATCTTGTTTTAATGGTCACATACATGTTAACTTGCACTAAACAGAATTATAAAGCTAACTCAACATAGCATAGGATTTCATAAATAAAAGATGGTAAAGTGAGCCAGTTTTATTATTGTGATGCCCAAAGACACATGACTTCACATAATATTCTATAAGTATTGACTTTAAATTGTGTATGTGGTTTATTTTAAAATTTTGACATATATATTCTTGCTTTCTATGGCCTTCTGTTACTGATTTCATACTAGAATCAAATATTGAAGATTTTATACAGTCAGTGAAGCATCAAAATATACTTTTGGAAGTAGATGACTTTGCAAACAGAAACGGCACTGATGACCTGTCGTACAACGGAGCTATCATAGTTTCTGGTAAACAAAAGGTATTTTGCATCTTGGTTTTGCTTTCATGAAAAAAAGTAATAAAGTGCTACATATTTAACTCTTTTAAATGGCAGTCAACCCAGCTAGTATATAGTAACTTGATTTAAAAACATTTGGGGTCATTATTGAATAAACTGTGAAGTTTAAATAAGCTTTTGTAAAACATTTTCAATCTTAACTTTGGAATTAGATGATTTTTACATTTGAGAGTAGCTAAGTGTAATTGCGTTATTCAGATTCAATAAAATATTAGACCTTATAATTACCAACCATGAATTTAAAGAATTTTCTTCAGTGGCTAACTACTCAAAAGTTTTCATATACAGTTGACCCTTGAGCAACACAGGTGTTAGGACCGCCGAACCCCTGCACAGTTGAAAATATGCATATAACTTTTAACTCTAAAAACTTACCTGCTAAGAGCTTACTGTTGACTGAAAGCCTTACCAATAACTTAAACAGTCAATTAACACATACTCTGTGTGTTATATGGATTGTATACTGTGTTCTTGCAGTAAGATAAGCTAGAGAAAAGACAATGTTATTAAAATCATTAGGAAGAGAAAATACATTTACACCACTGTACCATATTTATCAGAAAAAAATTCATGTATAAGTTAACAGTGTAGTTCAAAACCATGTTGTTCCAGGGGCAACTGTATTGAGAATATACATTAAATACTATAAAAGTCACATGAAATCTCTGAGAGAAAAGTGTTCTCAGTCTACTGTTAGCTTGTTTCAATTTCGGTAAAAGAGTCCAAGGGATAGAGATTGTTCCAGGTACAAGACCATTGAAAATACATCCTAACTGAAAGTAAAATTCTGAGTCTTACTTAAAAGCCAGTGAAAAGCTGGGAGCCCACATGAAATGAACTACCTCATTATTTCTGGCTACAAGGAAATAAAAACCAAAACAAAAGCTTTGTAAGATATGTCATTGAATCCAGTTCCATCTAAACTAAGTACATGGTAAAAAATGCAGTCTTAATCGGGTGCACATGTGAAACTAATGTAGCATTGTCTGTCAACTATACTTCAATTGAAAAACAAAAGTAATCTCTTTGTGCCAGCTGTAGGAAACTGCATTGCTTGGCAATTGCTTTGTTACTTATCTAACATATTTATTACCTGAACCAATAGAATATTTAAACCCTACTGAGCCTCTTGATAAATGCATAAACATTTTCATAAACATAAAGAATATAAACGTTGTCTTAGAAAACATAAAAATGGCTCATTGGCAGTGTAACCATGAATATTTTATGCACCCTGTGCTTATCTCCTATCCAGGAAGTCAGAGCTCCTTTGCTTGCTCACTATAAACTGACTGTGTCTCCTTATCGGGGCTACTTTTATATTCAGTTATTTGAAATTTCCTCATCAGCCAAATGAGGACAAAATGGTCCAAAATTAGTAATACTAAGAAAAAATCATATAGTGGCTATACAACCAATTTATTATCCCCTTTCACAGATGAGGAACCTGAAGCTCAGAAAGGTCAGTTAACTTGAGGATGATCACACAGAGTGTGGCACTATTGGAATTTTAATATAAAAATTTTTTCTTTGTTCTTTAATGACAGAATTAACATCATTTTGCTTTTGTTTTATTCAAAGGATTACAGATTTTCAGTTGCGTGCAATACCTTGAGACTGCACTGTTTTCCTATTCTTGTGAATATTATTAGCAATGGGCTACTTCGAATGTTTAATTGTACACAAAATATTCGAATTGAGAGAAGCCCATATCCTTTTGTAAGTATTGGATTTACTCGTTCTAAACAATTAAGAATTTGGCAAGCAATCTGTGTTTTCCCTCCATAGCTTTTAAATATTCATCATTGATTGTTAATCCTAAAAATGTTTTTGTCCTAACATTTTAAACATTATATCTAACAAAATATGATTTTTTCCCCTTAGTTTAATCAAAGAATGCTCATGGGGGGAATACTTTTCAATATTATGTCATAGTCTTCTAGAGAATCTTCTGCAAAGATACAGACTTGATTGCAGAAGTGTATTGGAGAGAGTGTGAGTGCAGGTGTGTGTGTGTGTGTGTGTATACACTGAATTGGAAATCAAGAACACTTGTAAAACACATTTAGAATCTTGTAAGTCTAATCTAATTTGTTGGTGGACCATTCATTGACTAAATGGGTAGTAGACTGATATGAAGGAGAATTTGCCAGTTCTCGGGCTGTATGTCTTCTGGTTAATTTCTTCACCCACCCCTAGTTGTATGCATTGTATGGGTATCTGACGCACATGGGCTGCATCTTCAGGGTTTTTGTCAGCTGGCTACAGCCTGGATTTAGATGGCAGGAAGCAGTAGTGGGAGCCAGGAGAGCAGGAGGATCCTGCAGCCTGGGCTGCAGTCACATTGCTTCCCCCCTTTGTGCCTCCCCTGCCCCCCTGCCCAGAAGTGACAGTGTCTTCTTGCTTCATCCTCGTTGGCTTCTCTGATCTTCCCACACATGTAGCCCTTGCATGAGTATTTTCTATTTGAAGTCCTGAAGGTAGTAATGGTTTTCTGGTTAGACCCTGATACTCAAGAGGGATCTCTTAAAGCTGACTCAACTGTTTTAAACCAGGAGACCGGAAGAGCAGTACATAGGATTAGAAATGGAGCCATCAAAAAGGGAAGCCCATTTTGTGACAAAAGGGTTGAATTCAGTTTTGGCTTTGCTGCATTTGTGGTGCTGGGGGGACGAGCAAGAGCAGATGGACAGATTATACTTGAGTGGTCAGCAATGGACACATGCACCATCGAGTTGAAGCCCCCACTGACCGTGAGAACTGGGACAGTGCAAGGGTAGGGGAGTCTGAAGGGAACTCTCCAGAAAGTAGAACCAACTGGCAGTGGAAAGACATAGATGTTATCCCCTCTTGGTCCTTCAGTTTCCTCATGTCATTACTTGTTTATTCAGGATCAAATAAAGTTTGGTCCCAGTTACTCTCTTAGGCATCCCGAGTCGTGCACACCTTTCTTCTCTCAGCCATTTTTATGAAGACAGTAATGGATTTTTGTACCTGGTGAAACATTCAAATTGATCCTTGTAGCCTCTAAAGCCTTAAGTAAAGCTTGAGAACTGTAGAATTATTTTGAGACAGGCTACTGCACTGCTGGACTGTGATTATATTCAAGAGGCAGTCCTGTACCTAAGCATGGGCCCAGCCTCAGGCAGACACAGATTTGGGGATTGTGATTCAAAGTTGTCTCCTTCCCCACAAGCTTGGTGGCATCAAGTTTTCTTTTTAGCTCTTTTGCTTCCAAACACATCCAACCAGCTGCTGATGGCTTTACATATCTATAACAAGATTAGCTGAGAAAGACATGCTGCTCAGGCCTGAGTGATCTGTTTCTCCAGGATCATAAGTCCCAAATTATTATTTTTTGCACTGTGGTAAAAACACATGACATAAAATTCACCATCTTGACCATTTTTAAGTGTACAGTTCAATAGTGTCAAGCATATTCACATTATTGTGAAACAGATCTCTTAAATTTTTTCATCTTGCAGAACTAAAACCTCATTGTCCCTTTTCCCCCAGCTCCTGGCGATCATCATCCTACTTTCTGTTTCTGTTAATTTAACTACTTTTGATACCTCATATAAGGACAGTCATATAGTATTTGTTTTTTTGTGACTGGCTTATTTCCCTTAGAAAAATGTCCTTGAAATTCATCCATGTTGCAACATGTAACAGGATTTCCTTCCTTCAGAGGCTGAGTAATATTCCACTGTATGTATATACCATGCTTTGTTTACCCCTTTATCTGTTGGTGGACGTTTGGATTGCTTCCACCTCTTGGCTATTATGAGTAGTGCTTCTATGAACATGTGTGGGAAGATATCTTTTTGAGACTCTGCTTTCAGTTCTTTTCAATATATACCCTGAAGTGGGTCATAAGTTATATTTTACTTCTTTTTTTTTTTCTAGGAGTTGAAGCCATATGTTAAATGATCAGAAATCATTTCCTTTCCCACATTCATGCATAGATGTTGCTGAATTAAGGCGTACACTTTTATTTTTATTTTTCAGTACTTCAAAAAGTGTATTTTAATGATAATTAGTATTTGTTTAATTTTTTAATTTCAATTTTAATTTTTTTATTAGTTTTAGAGGTAGAATTTAGTGATTCATCAGTGGCATATAACACCCAGTGCTCATTACATCAAGTGCTCTCCTTAATATCCATCACCTCATTACCCCTCCTCCCCCATCTACCTCCCCTCCAGCAACCCTCAGTTTGTTTCCTTTAGTTAAGAGTCTCTTATGATTTGCCTCCCTCTCTGTTTTCCTCTTATTTATTTTTCCTTCCCTTTCCCTATCTTCATCTGTTTCGTTTCTTAAATTCCACACATGAGTGAAATCATATGGTATTTGTTTTTCTCTGACTGACTTATTTCGCTTAGCATAATACCCCCTAGTTTCACCCACATTGTGGCCAGTGGCAAGATTTCATTCTTTCTGATGGCTGTATAATATTCCATTGTTTACCATATATACCACGTCTTCTTTATCCATTCATCTGTTGATGGACATCTGGGCTCTTTCCATAGTTTGGCTATTGTGGACATTGCTGCTATAAACCCTGGGGTGCGTGTACCTCTTTTAATTACTGTGTTTGTATCCTTTGGATAAATACCTAGTAGTGCAATTGCTGGGTCGTAGGGCAGCTCTATTTTTAACTTTTTGAGGAACCTACTGTTTTCCAGAGTGGCTGCACCAGTTTGCATTCCCACCAACAGTGTAGGAGGGTTCCCCTTTCTCCACATCCTCACCAACATCTGTTGTTTCCTTAGTTGTTAATTTTAGCCATGCTGACTGGTGTGAGGTGGTATCTCGTTGTGGTTTTAATTTGTATTTCCCTGATGCCAAGTGATGTTGAGCATTTTTTCATGTGTCTGTTATAAGAAGAATTAATACCTATTCTTCTGAAACTGTTTCAAAAACTGGAAATGGAAGGAAAACATCCAAATTCTTTCTATGAGGCCAGCATTATCTTGATCCCCAAACCAGACAAAGACCCCACCCAAAAGGAGAATTACAGACCAATATCCCTGATGAACATGGATGCAAAAATTCTCACCAACATACTAGCTAATAGGATTGAACAGTACATTAAAAGGATTATTCACCACAATCACACACCACCACAATGGGATTTATTCCTGGGCTGCAGGGGTGGCTCGACATGCTCAAATCAGTCAATGTGATAACACCACATTAGTATTTGTTTCATTTTTTAAAATATTCACAAGTTTAAAGTACCTTTTATATTTGCAGAATTATATGTCCTTCTGGACTGGACTGCCGGAAGGTTCCATGTTCTTGTTTTGGGTTGTGTGCAGCATTTCACCTTACATCTCCATGAGCAGTATCAGCGATTACAAAGTAAGAGAAAGGGGAAAAAAAGAGAACTTCAAGGACTCCAGTAATTGTGATTTAAATGCTATGTGTTCAAAATGTTTTCCTGTGAGAAAGACATAGAAGCATATGTCTAATTTAGATAGTGTAGTTAAGCATTATTTCTATCAAGTCAGAAACTTCTAAAAACACAAAATATTTTTTACTTCAAAATTGCGGGAAACATGCAGTAATTTTACAGCGATTCAAATTAATCTAAACTTGTAAAGGGGACTATTATACAACTTTTGACGACATTATTTCCCAGTGAAAAGGAAGAAATCATTGATATTTAAATTGAGGACCAGACTTAAATCCCCTTTCTACTGTGGCAAATAAAATTTTTGGTTATATTTGTACTTGATCGTGTCTGTTATCCAAGGCAAAACAGTTAAATCAGATTTAGATAAGTCATCCTTCACTCTTCTGAGCCAGTAACCCCCATAACATATTTGGATAATGGATAATTTATTGTCCTTCAGGTCACAGAATAATATCTCTTTTGAAGGAAGTTTATGCCTTGATTATTATGAGGTCTGCTTTTCTATTCATTATGCGTGAGTTAAAGTGATGTGGGGAATCAAACGTATAAAATAAAACTACTCATTTTCACAATGGCCATCGTTATGGAATTGGCTCTTTAGACCTCAGATTCCAAATAATATATACATAATTAAATTATTAGAAGATTTAAAATGATTTGATTATATTTATCTTAAAATCTCTCCCAATGTGTTTGTTTTGGATTTGGATTTCAATTGAATCTATGTATATTCCTGTGTTTTCTCATCAGAAGAGAGCTAAGTCCCAGCTATGGATTTCAGGCCTCTACCCTTCTGCCTACTGGTGTGGGCAGGCACTGGTGGATATTAGCGTCTTCATTTTTCTTCTCCTTTCAATGTATTTAATTTTTTACATAGCCAACATAACGGAGATTTATATCACAAGTCGAATTGTGTTTGGTTTGGTAAGTAACACATTATACAGACAGTATCTTATAAAGTAATTCATGATAAATTATAACATTTGATATTTCCTATAAGCAAGACATTTTCATATTTTGTCATAAACTAAAACAAAAAAAGTTCAAAGTGCATGTGCAATAAGATTTTTTTTTAAAGATATTTGTTTATTTGAGAGAGAGAGAGAGAGAGCACGAGCGGGGGGAGGGGCAGAGAGAGAGGGCAAAGCAGACTCCCCGCTGAGCAGGGAGCCTGATGCCAGGACCCTGAGATCATAACCTGAGCTGAAGTCAGACGCTTAACTGAGTGAGCCAGCCAGGCACCCCTGAAATAAGATATTTAAAAATATTTGTAATTTAATTTTTCCTTCCGTTAATACTTCAGTGTTTGACTTTGATTATTTGTATTATTTTCAGGTTGTATTTGGGCTTGGTTATGCAACTTCACTTGTCTTCTTGACATATGTGATATCATTTATTTTTCGCAAGTGGAAAAAAAATAGTGGCCTTTGGTCATTTTGCTTCTATATTGTAAGTACATATACAAACATATAAAGAGAGAGATGAGTAACTTTCAGTGTAACATTAAATATAATCACCTTTGCCTTGAGAGATGTTACAGTATAATACACATTTATAATTTCTAATTATTTTCCCTTTTTCTTTTACATGTATATCTATTTCAGTGTCCTTGTCTATTGCATTTTTATACCACTGAAAAGCTACATATTTATGGAATATTGAAATGAAGGCAGACGCTTAACGACTAAGCCACGCAGGTGCCCCCATAACTCACCTAATTTTATAGAGGAGAAAAAAATTCAGGAACTTGTTTAAGGCTACATAAAAATCAGTGACGACTCAAGAATAAAATTGAGGTCTCAGACCTTATGTCATTCCTGATGTCAAAAAAATATGAGGTAGTAGGATGGTTGACAATACTATTTTAAAGTTTATGTTGATCAACATCTTGATTTGAGTGGGCTGAATTATACATCTTCACGGAGACCTCAAGGAGTTTGCAGTAATTTTATGCCTGATACAAAGAACTTATAATTTCATTTAAAATATGTGTTGAGGATATGTACTGTGATAATTGACCTTTCATCATGCAGTTTGTATCAATTTAAACTATGCTAGTCTTAGGATTCACAAATCATATATAAAAATGTATCAGATGATGGTAAGTGCAGTTGCACTTTTATGATCTTGGGTAAATTTGTAAGGAAAGTATACTAAAGTTCCCTCATCACTGAGTGAAGCCACACTCAGCTGTTAATTTGTTTCTGGAGTCCAGTGGACTCTCCTAGCCCACGCGGTGTGGTCCTTCGTGGGTATCTCAGGCCCTTGTCTAATACGGAAGTACCTTTCAGCCTATGGTGGGGTATGGTAGCGCATCTTAGCACGCTGAGCGATAGCATGTTTCCTTTGTGCAGTTTTCAATCCTCTCTTGTTCCAGTGGATGAGAAAGAAGGAAAAAACTATTCACAAAAGAAACTTGGAGGCTTGGTAGAATAAAAGAAGTTAGCTAAGTGGACCAATAGACTTGTAGTTATCAAAAATAAGGAGCTGGGAGAAAAATTAGACACATGTGATGTCACGGAAACCAAGAGGAGAGATGTAACGTAAATGTGGATAATCACGTGATACCTTTGCAGCGACATCGTGGTGGTTCCAAAATGAGAAAAATTTTTTGGATTTGCCATCTAAAATGCTTATGGTGTTCTTACTGAACACTTGATTACAAGTTACTGGTTTTATTCACAATCGTTTTTTATTTGTAGATTATACGTTTCCCCCAAACCGTAAGTTCACTTAGTAGTCACACAACATTCCCCTGCATAACAATCCCACAAAACAGTATAGTCTTCTAACCTAAAGATTTAGGAATCACTCACACATAGGGTTTTGAGTTCCAACTTTGTCACTCACTAACTCTCTGGTCTTGAGGATGTTATTTGTTTCTCTGAACCCTCGATTTCCCATATGGAAGGAAGGGATAGTAAGAATGACCACATTATGGAGTTGTTGTGGGGATTAAAGCAAACAGCGCATGCTAAATTCTTAATGCCTGGTGTTTTGTGTAATATTCAGTGAATTTAGTAGTTACAATTCTTAGTGTTTTTATTATAATTCATACATTAATAAGATCAAGCAAAAGTTCAATACAGTGCTCAACACACACTTGTTGACTGATAAACTGATCCTTAAAACAGAACAATGAAAAATTATCTTTATCCCCCATCCCACATTTACCAGTATTTTAAAAGAAAATAAGTCCAGGGCGCCTGGGTGGCTCAGTTGGTTAAGCGACTGCCTTCGGCTCAGGTCATGAACCTGGAGTCCTGGGATCGAGTCCCACATCGGGCTTCCTGCTCAGTGGGGGGTCTGCTTCTCCCTCTGACCCTCTTCCCTCTCTTGCTATCTGTCTCTCATTCTCTCTCTCTCAAATAAATAAATAAAATCTTAAAAAAATTATTAAAAGAAAATAAGTCCATTGCAATCAAAATGCACAGTCTCAATAAAATTATTTGTTTGGAATGGGGAAGAAATGGAGCAGGGATGACATTTAGAAAGCTTTAGTCTAAGTGGGAGGCAGTATGGACTTTTTAAAATAACCACCTGTCTAGCTTTCCATCCTATACAGGTTTTTATACATTCACAATATTGTTACCTTAGTAATAAAAAGGTAAATTTCTCTCTTTATCTTATTGTCTTAGATTACACTTAATGCACTGTCAGAAAGTCTACCTGGTCACTTTAACATTCACCTTAATCTCCAGATTTTTATCTAAAATTTTTCTGTTGGGTAGCTAAAGGTCACATTTATTCTCATTAACAAAAACCCCTCACTTCCCTTATTCCTCTGAAAGTGGTGAATCTGTATGTGGGAAAATTCTGATGTATATGATGAGAACACCTACATCTTAAATATTTTCCCTAATATCAGTCAACTACATATGTCTGACATGCAATATATTTTAACTTGCCTTGTAGGCCTCAATCATCATGTTTGACATTATGCTGATCCACTTCAACTTGCCTACCTTGATTTCTACCATGGTTTTAGTTCCCTCAACCACCATGGGTGGATTTCTAGCTTTTTTGGCACAGGTAAGAAATATTACCGACGGTGTCATTAATTTTGAATACGTAGCCTATTAAAGTGCTTTGCCCCAAATCTATAAAGATAGAATGCAGGCTAGTGGTTTCCTGGGGTTGGAGTGGGAATGGGGATTGACCACAAATGCATATGAGGTATCTCTTTGGGGTGATGGAGATGTTATTAAGTTGAATTATGGTGATGCTCTCCCAACTCTGTAAATTTACTGAAAATCTTTGAATTGTATGCTTAAAATGAGTGAATTTTATGGCATGAAAAATTAACCTCAATAAAGCTGTTTAAAAAGCTTTACCAGGGGGGCAGAGCAAGATGGCGGAGAAGTAGGAGACCTGGATTTCGTCTCCTCTCAGGAATTCAGCTGGATAGGGATCAAACCATTCTGAACACCTACAAACTCAACAGGAGATCGAAGAAAAGAATAGCAACAACTCTCTCATCAGAAAAGCGACCACTTTCTGGAAGGTAGGATGTGCGGAGAAGTGAATCCGAGGCGATATTCGGGAGGATAGACGGCGGGGGAGGGGCCTCCGTCGGCCGCTTCTGGCAAGTGATAGAACCACGGAGCACAAAATCGGAACTTTTAAAAGTCTGCTCCGCTAAAAAAGAAAAAGATAAAATCTCTGCTGTCAAGGACCTGAAAATGATAGTGACAGATGGACATTTATAGAGAAAGCTATATCAAGAAGCAAAGTGTGTTAATCAAGGAGATATATATATATATATATATATATGAAATAAAATGGTTGTATCAAAGTAAACAGAAAAAAAAAAAAAGAAAGAAAAAGTCTGCTCCGCTGAGGGACGTCACTCTGGTGGCTAAGCGGGGGGTTAGTTCCCTCAACCACCTCCGGGACAGTGTGGTCTCAGGACCCTTGGGGTCACAGAAAGACCGGGGGTGCCTGAGTGCGGCAGAGATCCCAGGTATCGGAGCAGGGAAGCCGGCTGCAGAGGCGGAGCCCAGGCGCGGGCTCTCAGCTCGGGGTGGCCATAAACCGTGATCCGCGGCACAGTCGGGCCCCTGCTCCTCCAGCAGGGACCCAACAAGCGGCAGATCCGGGGAGACTCACCTTCCTCCCCCGGGAGGAGCCGCGCGGGAGTGCACCGCAGGGATCTGCTGGGTTTGGAGACTCCACCCGGGGTCGGGTGCCAGAGATAGAAACGCGCGGACACAGGCCGGGTGAGCACGGAGTGCGGCTGGAGACCGGGGAGACGGGAGTGACTGACGGCTTTTCTCTGGGGGCTCACTGAGGAGCAGGGCCCCAAGTTCTCGGCTCCTCTGGGGCAGAGATTGGGAGGCCGCCGTTTTCACTCTCCACCTCCAAAGCTGTACGGAAAGCTTGCAGGGAACAAAAGCTCCGGAGAGCAAACCCGAGCAGATTACTTAGCCCACCGGGCAAGGGTGGGGCAATTCCGCCTCCGGCAAAGACATTTGGAAACCACAGCAACAGGCCCCTCCCCAGAAGATCAGCGAGAACAGCCAGCCAAGACCAAGTTTACCGATCAATGAGAACGGCAGAACTCCAGCGCTAGGGAAATACTACACATAGAATTCATGGCTTTTTTACCATGATTCTTTAGTCTTTTAAAGTTAATTGTTTTTTTAACTGTCTTTTTTTTTTTTTTTAATTTTTCTTTTTCCCTTTTTCAACCAACATCTTATCAATCCCTTTTTTAAAAAACATTTTTATTTTTCATTTTTAGAGTCATATTCTATCACTTCATAGTAGTTACCCGTATTTTGGCATATATATATAAGTTGTTCTCTCTTTAAAAATTTGAGATAGTTTCTTCTAACAGATCAAAATATACCCTAAATCTCTAGTATATGGCTTTTTTCCTATTCCCCTGCCTGATCACATTCTCTCCCTTTTTTTTTCTTTTTTCTTTTTTTAAATCCTCTTCTTTCTTTTTTCAAACAACTTCTTATCAATTCCTTTTGTAAAATTTTTTATAATTTCCATCTTTACAGTCATATTCCATCCCTTCATCATATCAACCCTTATTTTTGTATATATATGTTTTTCTTTCTTTAAAATTTTGGGAGGCACTTTCTTCTAACAGGCCAAAATACACCCAAAATCTAGTGTGTGGCACTGATCTATATACCAGGCTGATCATATTTGATCACATTCTGGGTTTTGTTGTTGTTGTTGTTTTGTTTTGTTCTGTTTTTGTTTGTTTTTATCTTTTTCTTTTTCTTTTTCTTTTTTCTCTCTTTCCCTTTCTTTTCCCACTGCTTCAGGTCTTTTCTGATTTGTTTAGAGTATATTTTCTGGGGACGTTGTTACTCTGCTAGCATTTTGTTCTCTCATTAATCTATTCTCCTCTGCACAAAATGACAAGACGGAAAAAATCACCTCAACAAAAAGAACAAGAGGTAGTACCGACTGCCAGGGACCTACTCAATACGGACATTAGTACGATGTCAGATCTAGAGTTCAGAATCATCACTTTAAAGATACTAGCTGGGCTTGAAAAAAATATGGAAGTTATTAGAGAAACCCTTTCTGGAGAAGTAAAAGAACTAAAATCCAACCAAGTAGAAATCAAAAAGGCTATTAATGAGGTGCAATCAAAAATGGGGGCGCTAACTGCTAGAATAAATGAGGCAGAAGAGAGAATCAGTAATATAGAAGATGAAATGATGGAAAATAAAGAAGCTGAGAAAAAGAGAGATAAACAACTACTGGATCACGAGGGCAGAATTCGAGAGATAAGCGATACCATAAGACGAAACAACATTAGAATAATTGGGATCCCAGAAGAAGAAGAAAGAGAGAGAGGGGCAGAAGGTATAATGGAGCAAATTATAGCAGAGAACTTCCCTAATTTGGGGAAGGAAACAGGCATGAAAATCCAGGAAGCACAGAGAACCCCTCTCAAAATCAATAAAAATAGGTCAACACCCCGACATCTAATAGTAAAACTTACGAGTCTCATAGACAAAGAGAAAATCCTGAAAGCAGCTCGGGAGAAGAGATATGTAACCTACAAGGGTAGAAACATTAGATTGGCAACAGACCTATCCACAGAGACCTGGCAGGCCAGAAAGGACTGGCAGGATATATTCAGAGCACTAAATGAGAAAAATATGCAGCCAAGAATACTCTATCCAGCTAGGCTGTCATTGAAAATTGAAGGAGAGATAAAAAGCTTCCAGGACAAACAAAAACTAAAGGAATTTGCAAACACAAAACCAGCCCTACAGGAAATCTTGAAAGGGGTCCTCTAAGCAAAGAGAGAGCCTAAAAGCAACATAGACCAGAAAGGAACACAGACAATATACGGTAACAGTCACCTTACAGGCAATACAATGGCACTAAATTCCTATCTTTCAATAGTTACCCTGAATGTAAATGGGCTCAATGCCCCAATCAAAAGACACAGGCTATCAGACTGGATTAAAAAACAAGACCCATCGATATGCTGTCTGCAAGAGACTCATTTTCGACCCAAAGACAGCCCCAGATTGAAAGTGAGGGGGTGGAAAACCATTTACCATGCTAATGGACACCAAAAGAAAGCTGGGGTGGCAATCCTTATATCAGACAAATTAGATTTTAAACCAAAGACTGTAATAAGAGATGAGGAAGGACACTATATCCTACTTAAAGGATCTATCCAACAAGAAGATCTAACAATTGTAAATATCTATGCCCCTAACATGGGAGCAGCCAATTATATAAGCCAATTAATAACAAAAGCAAAGAAACACATCGACAACAATACAATAATAGTGGGGGACTTTAACACCCCCCTCACTGAAATGGACAGATTGTCTAAGCAAAAGATCAACAAGGAAATAAAGACTTTAAATGACACACCGGACCAAATGGACTTCACAGACATATTCAGAACATTGCATCCCAAAGCAACGGAATACACATTCCTCTCTAGTGCCCATGGAACATTCTCCAGAATAGATCACATCCTAGGTCATAAATCAGGTCTCAACTGGTATCAAAAGATTGGGATCATTCCCTGCCTATTTTCAGACCACAATGCTTTGAAACTAGAACTCAATCACAAGAGGAAAGTCGGAGGGAACTCAAATACGTGGAGGCTAAAGAGCATCCTACTGAAGAATGAATGGGTCAACCAGGAAATTAAAGAAGAATTAAAAAAATTCATGGAAACCAATGAAAATGAAAACACAACTATTCAAAATCTTTGGGATGCAGCAAAGGCAGTCCTAAGAGGAAAGTATATAGCAATACAAGCCTTTCTCAAGAAGCAAGAAAGGTCTCAAGTACACAACCTAACCTTACACCTAAAGGAGCTGGAGAAAGAACAGCAAATAAAGCCTAAACCCAGCAGGAGAAGAGAAATAATAAAGATCAGAGCAGAAATCAATGAAATAGAAACTAAAAGAACAGTAGAACAGATCAACGAAACTAGGAGCTGGTTCTTTGAAAGAATTAACAAGATTGATAAACCCCTGGCCAGACTTATCAAAAGGAACGAGAAATAACCCAAATCAACAAAATCATGAATGAAAGAGGAGAGATCACAACCAACACCAAAGAAATACAAACAATTATAAGAACATATTATGAGCAACTCTATGCCAGCAAATTCGATAACTTGGAAGAAATGGATGCATTCCTAGAGATGTATCAACTACCAAAACTGAACCAGGAAGAAATAGAAAACCTGAACAGACCTATAACCACTAAGGAAATTGAAGCAGTCATCCAAAATCTCCCAACAAACAAAAGCCCAGGGCCAGATGGCTTCCCAGGGGAATTCTACCAAACATTCCAAGAAGAATTAATCCCTATTCTTCTGAAACTGTTCCAAAAAATAGAAATGGAAGGAAAACTTCCAAACTCATTTTATGAGGCCAGCATTACCTTGATCCCAAAACCAGACAAAGACCCCATCAAAAAGGAGAATTACAGACCAATATCCCTGATGAACATGGATGCAAAAATTCTCACCAAAATACTAGCCAATAGGATCCAACAGTACATTAAAAGGATTATTCACCACGACCAAGTGGGATTTATCCCTGGGCTGCAAGGTTGGTTCAACATCCGCAAATCAATCAACGTGATACAATACATTAACAAAAGAAAGAACAAGAATCATATGATCCTCTCAATAGATGCAGAAAAAGCATTTGACAAAGTACAGCATCCTTTCTTGATCAAAACTCTTCAGAGGATAGGGATAGAGGGTACATACCTCAATATCATAAAAGCCATCTATGAAAAACCTACAGCGAATATCATTCTCAATGGGGAAAAACTGAGAGCTTTCCCCCGAAGGTCAGGAACGCGGCAGGGATGTCCACTATCACCACTGCTATTCAACATAGTATTGGAAGTCCTAGCCACAGCAATCAGACAACAAAAAGAAATCAAAGGCATCCAAATTGGCAAAGAAGAAGTCAAACTCTCACTCTTTGCAGATGATATGATACTTTATGTGGAAAACCCAAAAGACTCCACCCCAAAACTGCTAGAACTCATACAGGAATTCAGTCAAGTGGCAGGATATAAAATCAATGCACAGAAGTCAGTGGCATTCCTATACACCAACAACAAGACAGAAGAAAGAGAAATTCAGGAGTCGATCCCATTTACAATTGCACCCAAAACCATAAGATACCTAGGAATAAATCTAACCAAAGAGACAAAGGATCTGTACTCAGAAAACTATAAAATACTCATGAAAGAAATTGAGGAAGACACAAAGAAATGGAAAAACGTTCCATGCTCATGGATTGGAAGAACAAATATTGTGAAGATGTCAATGCTACCTAGAGCAATCTACACATTCAATGCAATCCCCATCAAAATACCATCCACTTTTTTCAAAGAAATGGAACAAATAATCCTAAAATTTGTATGGAACCAGAAAAGACCCCGCATAGCCAGAGGAATGTTGAAAAAGAAAAGCAAAGCCGGCGGCATCACAATTCCGGACTTCCAGCTCTATTACAAAGCTGTCATCATCAAGACAGCATGGTACTGGCACAAAAACAGACACATAGATCAATGGAACAGAATAGAGAGCCCAGAAATGGACCCTCAACTCTATGGTCAACTCATCTTTGACAAAGCAGGAAAGAATGTCCAATGGAAAAAAGACAGTCTCTTCAACAAATGGTGTTGGGAAAATTGGACAGCCACATGCAGAAGAATGAAACTGGACCCTTTCCTTACACCACACACAAAAATAGACTCCAAATGGTTGAAAGACCTCAATGTGAGACAGGAGTCCATCAAAATCCTAAAGGAGAACACAGGCAGCAACCTCTTTGACCTCAGCCGAAGCAACTTCTTCCTAGAAACATCGCCAAAGGCAAGGGAAGCAAGGGCAAAAATGAACTATTGGGACTTCATCAAGATAAAAAGCTTTTGCAAAGCAAAGGAAACAGTCAACAAAACCAAAAGACAACCGACAGAATGGGAGAAGATATTTGCAAATGACATATCAGATAAAGGGCTAGTATCCAAAATCTATAAAGAACTCATCAAACTCAACACCCAAAGAACAAAGAATCCAACAAATGGGCAGAAGACATGAACAGACATTTTTCCAAAGAAGACATCCAAATGGCCAACAAACACATGAAAAAGTGCTCAATATCGCTCGGCATCAGGGAAATCCAAATCCAAACCTCAATGAGATACCACCTCACACCAGTCAGAATGGCTAAAATTAACAAGTCAGGAAACGACAGATGTTGGTGGGGATGCGGAGAAAGGGGAACCCTCCTACACTGTTGGTGGGAATGCAAGCTGGTGCAGCCACTCTGGAAAACAGTTTGGAGGTTCCTCAAAAAGTTGAAAATAGAGCTACCATATGATCCAGCAATTGTACTACTGGGTATTTACCCCAAAGATACAAAAGTAGGGATCTGAAAGGGTACGTGCACCCTGATGTTTATAGCAGTAATGTCCACAATAGCCAACTGTGGAAAGAGCCAAGATGTCCATCGACAGATGAATGGATAAAGAAGAGGTGGTATATATATACAATGGAATATTATGCAGCCATCAAAAGGAATGAGATCTTGCCATTTGCAATGACGTGGATGGAACTGGAGGGTATTATGTTGAGCAAAATAAGTCAAACAGAGAAAGACATGTATCATATGACCTCACTGATATGAGGAATTCTTAATCGCAGGAAACAAACTGAGGGTTGCTGGAGTGGGGGGTGGGGTGGGAGGGCGGGGGTGACTGGGTAATAGACACTGGGGAGGGTATGTGCTCTGGTAAGCGCTGTGAATTGTGCCAGACTGTTGAATCTCAGATCTGTACCTCTGAAACAAATAATGCAATATATGGTAAGAAAAAAAAAAAGAAGAAGAAGAAGAAGGTAGCAGGAGGGGAAGAATGAGGGGGGAAGTCGGAGGGGTAGACGAACCATGAGAGACGATGGACTCTGAAAAACAAACTGAGGGTTCTAGAGGGGAGGGGGGTGGGAGGATGGGTTAGCCTGGTGGTGGGTATTAAGGAGGGCACATTCTGCATGGAGCACTGGGTGTTATGCACAAACAATGAATCATGGAACACTACATCTAAAACTAATGATGTAATGTATGGGGATTAACATAAGAATAAAAAAATTAAAAAAAATTATAACTATTATTGCTTGTTGTAACAAAACGATCAATAAAAATTAATGGAAATTAAAAAAAAAAAACTTTACCATATGCTCTATGCGAAACATAAGCATTGTCAAATGCTATTCAAAACTAATGCCAGGTTGAAAAATGTTGCCTAGTTTAATGGGTATTCATTATCCATTATGAGGATAAAATCATATACAATACCATTTATTTGTTCACAAATATATATTAAACAGTATTCTGTGTTAGTCACTGTGCTGGTCATTGGTGACACCTGATGAACAAGATAGCACAGTCCATCCTTTCACAGAGCTTGGTGGAGATGAAGACCTCAAGTCAATGCAAAAGGGCCTAAAGGATCCAAAGAAGAAGGGCAGAGTGCCAAGGGCAAGGTCCAAAGCATATCTAGAGAGAGAATTCTTGGGGGAGGGGGGAAGCAATGCTGTTAAACAGAATCCTGCAGAATGAGCCAGAATTAATTAGCAGGAGAGTGGGGCAGAAGGTAAGCATGTTCTCTGGAGAGAAGCGAAGGCACTGAAGCAGGAGAGACCAGGAGGCATTAAAGAAGGTTGGATTCAAATGGAAAGACGTGTACAATGGGATGAGCCCAAGAGCTCAGCCAGGAACATACTCTTTAGAGGTCCGCATCATCCTGGATGATACTTCAAAGAAAGTAGAAAAAGCTGCCCTAATCATTTGTGTTCTTGGGAACCTGCAAAAGCCTTCTGTGTCTGCAAAAGCACTTTTCCATTAATTGAGCAACACTTAGAATTCTCAACTGGAAATTCATTCCTTTGCTTAAAGCATTTCTCTCCTAAGATATAAGCAGATCTACAAAGTGCACTACATTAACCTAGATCTGTCATACATTGTTTAGGAGGAATGAGCTACTTTCTGAATGCAATGATTGATGAAGAAAGAATAACATGATGGGACGAATTATTTTGGTGGGCAAGTCACCACCTGGGTAGGCAGGGGCCCTGAAAAGGCTCTTGAGGGGCATTTAGGACAAATATTGTCAACCCCTATTATTTGTCACAATGCAGGCTCCTCCCTCTGCTATGCTTTCAGTAGACTTGAGGCAAACCTTAACCAAAACATTAAAGAAAAAAATTGGAAAAGAAGAACAGACATAGGTTACCTGTTCACCAAGAGACAGCGTTGAGTGGGGGTCCCCTTTCTTTTCTGCAGGGAATTGCTTGTCACCAGTGCACACAGGGGAATCACACTTAATGAAGGAAATATGTAACATGTGGAATTCCATATTATCTAAATGCAAATCATATAGCTGATGAACTTGCACTTAGCTGTTTTTCTTTTTGTCTTTGCAGAGAGCTTATGAGCACCAACCAAAATACCCAGAACACAGATATGACCCAAGCGGAGTTGATCTTCTAGTATGCCTAATAGTAAGAAGGCCTTTCTACCTCTCCACCTATTTTTTTTTTATAGTTAGCATTTATTATCATAACTATTTGGTTTGTCTGATATGTGCCAACTTTGAAAGCACTTTTAATACAGTCTCAGAATAAGACAATTCAGACAGGATTCCAAATCACGAGTTACTTTTTACGAGTACATGTGGACTGTGTAGGTCCGGAGTGTAACATAAAATTAATTTTTCACGTTTATTTATTCTGTTTATTGCCACCTCCAAATTTGAGAGAGCTTGTAAGAAATATAGGTGCAATATAACTGAAATCCTTTGAATTAAAGATAAAAAGGGCAAAGTTGAATAATATAAATGAAAGGGAAAAATGATTATATTGGTATATTTAGGCTGAAGAAAGCTACTGGCTCTGAATACAATGTGTCTCTACTTTTCTAGGCATAGGAGCAAATATGGACAGAAGTGCCTGCTTCTGTGGCATTTATATTGTGGTGGAAGGAGACCCATAATAAACTAAATAGATAATATATATTGTGTGAGATGGGCAGCCAGGAAAAGCCTGATTGAGAAGTAAAGATCTGAGGGAGGCAAGGAGGCAAGCTACAGGGATAGCTTGGGGAAGAACATTCTAGGAGGAGGGGCACAGGTGATGCTGGCTTGTTCCAGGGTCAGCCAGGAGGCCAGTGTGGTGGTGGCCGAGGGACCAAGGGGAGAGCGGTACAAGAGGAGGTCATGGAAGTCACAGGGTCAAGTGCAGGGTGGATGGAGGGGGCTACACAGAGCAGTCTCGGCCACTATAAGGACTTTAACTTTTCTTTGAGTAACCGAGGAGTCACTGGGGGGTTTTAAGCAAAGCAATATGATCAGACTTATTTTTTAAAAGAGTACTTCTAGTGACTGTATTGAGAATAGGTGTTTGGGGCACAGGGAGGAGAGGAAGGAGACCAGGTAACAAAGTGTTGCAATATTATAATGGGAAATTATGATGGCCTGGACCTGGGCGGGAGCAGCACAGGCAGGGATGAGAAGTTGGGTTCTGGGTAATTTTGAAGGTAGAGCAGATAGAATTTGTTGACAGATAGGATGTGGATTGTGAGAAGAAAGGAGAGAGGTGCCACTAAGCTGGATTGTCATTGTACAGCTGGATTTCTCCCCTAATTTGTAAAAATGTTTCCCATGTATTTTACTCGAAGACAAAGACCACCAATTTAATTCAGATGTTTAAGTAATATTTATGAACTTATGCCTATATATAACTGTTTTTCTTTGCTCCTAGCCTTACTTGCAGGCTTTGATATTTGTTTTTATCCTAAGATGCATGGAAGCAAAATGTGGAAAGAAAATAATGCGAAAGGATCCTGTTTTCAGGTTGGGATAAAACTTAATTTCGAACTTAATATCATATTGTAACATTCCTCCGTAGTGGGCTGCACTACTGACCTGTTCATGTGGATTGATATTTACGACGTAAGCAGCATGCTGATTTTCAGGATGGTCCATGGATTGCTGCTGGCTGACTGCCTGGAAATAGGACTCTCAGTCAGAGTTCTACCACGAACCAGTGGAGAGAGGTTTTCAGTTCCACAGAAATTTAATGAATACCCAAATATGCCATTTTCCCACCTAAGATGCTCACACATCCTTGAACAGAGGAGATAGGATGGAAGTGGTTGAGCAACGTACCATAGTTCAGAGTGTTCCATAAGGTGGACATTATACAGGGGCTGCCGGAGGGGCGAACAGTAAAAGATGCTGAGGGCAAATGTCTGTGTGATTAAGATGGGCTCAGAGTCAAGAGACAAAATGTAGGTGGCCTGATTTTTAAAGAAGCAGCAGTAGTTGCCAGGACATTTGTAAGGGTCAAAGAGTCTAACTGGAAGAATGACAATAATGAGCAGGGGATCCTGGCGACGGGGATGGGAATTCTTGGTAAAAGCAGAAGCAGTATTCACAGGGCCATTATCATCACCAGCATATGGAGAGAAAGGATGGTAAAACCACAGAGAAGCTGATTTGGGGGACATCCTGACTAACGAAAAAACCCTATGTCCTACATTTCATTTTCTCCACAGAATTTCCCCCCAAAGCAGAGGTGCTCGACCTAATCCCGAAGACCCTGTTGATGAGGATGAAGATGTTAAAGCAGAAAGGCAAAGAGTAGCAGCCGCCCTGACCACTTCACACACAGACGAGGTAGGAAAGCAAGTGACATGGGTACCAGGGGGCTCAGTCTGTTGGGCATCTGCCTTCGGCTCAGGTCATGACCCTGGAGTCCTGGGGTCGAGCCCCGCGTCGGGCCCACTGCTTGGCAGAGAGCCTGCTTCTCCCTCTCCTGCTCCGCCCGCTTGTGCTCTCTCTCTCTTTCTCTCTCTCTCACTCACTCTCTCTCAAATGAATAAAAATACAAAAAGAAAGAAAAGCAAGTGACAAAGTGGATGTTAATGGACCTATATTCAAGAACTATCAAGAAGAGAGGTCGACACGCTGGTTTTCATTTCGAAAGTTTGGAGCTTGGTGTATTTTCATAATTCTTAAATATGGAGGCACTTCTGTGAAGTATCCTGGAAGCTCAAAGGAACACACTGAACTTAATGGTTTTATTGTTCTTTAGAGGAAAATGGGCTTTGATAAGTAGAGCTGTAATTTCAAAACCAAAAATTTCATGAGTTGGAGAATTTATGTGAGATTTGTTATAAAATGCTGAACAGGGATTAAGATTTGAAGGGTTATTCTTTTGTCTGACTTAGATGTTGTGATGTGCCCATGAGCCTAGACCTTTCTGGGAAGGCAAAGAGCCAGTTTCCATGAAGCTGCATTGTTTTATTTTTCTTTTTTAAGATTTTATATATTTATTTGCAAGAGAAAGAGAGAGTGAGTGAGCACAACCAGGGAGTAGGGACAGAGGCAGAGGAGAAACAGACTCCCCACTGAGCAGAGAGCCTGATGTCGGGCTCCATCCCAGGACCCCGGGATCATGACCTGAGCTGAAGGCAGATGCTTAACCGACTGAGCCACCCAGGCTCCCCTATACTGTTTTATTTAATTTAATTAATTTATTTATTTGACAGAGAGACAGAGAGAGAGCACAAGTAGGCAGAGCAGCAGGCAGAGGGAGAGGGAGAAGTAGGTTCTCCACTGAGCAGGGAGCCTGATGCAGGGTTTGATCCCATGATCCTGGGATCAAGACCTGAACCGAAGGCAGCCACTTAACTGACTGAGCCACGCAGGCGCCCCATACTGTTTTATTTTAGAAGATAGATTTAAGAGACTTAGAGATATTGTTGACATCAATGAATGCAGGTTACATTTGAAACAAGCAATATAGATTACTGTCAGTTTAACATATACTTCGTTTTGGAGCACCTGGGTGGCTCAGTCCATTAAGCATCTGACTCTTGATTTTGGCTCAGGTCATGATCTCAGGGTGGTGGGATCAAGCCCTGTGTTGGGCTCTAAGCTCAGCAGGGAGTCTACTTCAGATTCTCCCTCTCCCTCTGCCCCTCCCAGTGTGCTCTCTCTCTCTCTGTCTCAAAATAAATGAATAAATCTTCTCTAAAAATTTAAAAAATGAAAATAAAATATACTTCGTTTTATGACATAGAGTAAGAAGATTTCCAGTAATGAGAACATAGGAACATAAAGTCCCTGAAGGTTAAGAGGAAAATCACACTGTCCTCTATTCCAGAAGCCTGTCATAATCGCTAGCTGTCTACACAAGGAGTATGCAGGTCAGAAAAAAAGTTGCTTCTCAAAGAGGAAGAAGAAAATAGCAGCAAGAAATATCTCCTTCTGTGTTAAAAAAGGTTTGGAAGAATCACTTAATTTTATTCACCATTATTTCGGAAATACCCACTCAACATCTCTGAAACAGGCACCATTGTACTTGCTGAAGCATGCATGCATGCATGCATGCATTCATTCACCCTATATTTCTTGAGCAAGCCAGGGACTGCTTTGTGTTCTGGAATATAATCATGAAAGAAATAGAAAAGTCCCTGTCCTCATGGATTTTACATCCTAAGGGTCAAAAACTAAAAATAACTTACCAAGAAAAGTGTCAGGTGTCCCAGAAGCAAGTTCTGTGTGGGGCATTCAAATGTGTGGAATGACATGAGTGACTTGGGGCTGCATTCACTTAGGGTTTGGGAAAACCTTTCTGGAGCAGTAACATTTAAGACAAGACCTGAGTGATGAGAAAGGTGTCCATCTGTGTGAGCACGTAGAGATAAGGACCCCCAGACAGAGAGAAGAGCGAGGGCAGGAACTCAGAGCTGGGGCTGCCTTTGGAATGATCGATGTGTGAAGAGGCAGTGGATGCATCTACAGGTGGAAGGGAGGAAGTCTCAAGAGGGGAGCAGGGCCAGATTGGGTCCCACTTTGTGAAATACAGCAAAGGGCTTAGATTTTTATACCAAATTAGTGGAATGCCACCAGAGGGTTTTTAGCTAGCTTTTTGTTACCATTTAAGTTTTGAATAAATTGACACATTGGCTATTGTTTGTAAATTTGGGTGGCAGACAAGAGGCTAAGTTTATATCAGTTCAGATGAAAGATGATGGTGGCTTGGATGCAGGTGGGGGAATTTAGGATGGAGAAAATGTCCCTGACTTCCCAAGTTTAGGAATCACTTAAACATGTACTCAGCACATCAGCCACCTGCTACCAAAAAGAATCTGGCTCATTTTTAACTGAAAAAGTAATCTGGAAAACAAAGGATTTATTGACATCAAATCCATAAGCTTTTCACTAATATTTCGTATAATTATGGGAGTTAGAGAACATGGTTTGGTGAAATGGATTACATATATGTTGAAAATTTCAAAATAGTACTGAGGGGTGTACGTATCTCAAAAGGTTTGAAGAAACAGGTTTTGTTAATTCACTTCCCAGATTGATAATCAGTGATTCTCTTTCAGGTGAAATTTTGGGATTGCTAGGACCCAACGGTGCCGGTAAAAGCTCATCTATTAGAATGATTTCTGGGATCACGAAGCCAACAGCTGGAGAGGTAGTAAGAAATGACACAATGATTTTCATTCCCAAAATAGACATTTCATGATAAATATAGGTTATATCTTTGTAGGACTCTACTTTTAGTAATTTAAATAGTTTTCTTTTTTACTATTTATTTATTTTTTAATTTTATTATGTTATGTTAGTCACCATACAATACATTATTAGTTTTTGACACAATACATTGTTTTCGTATGTGCTCTATGCAGTACGTGCCCTCCTTAATACCCATCACCAGGCTAACCAATTCCCCCTCCCCCCTCCCCTCTAGAACCCTCAGTTTGTTTCTCAGAGTCCATCGTCTCTCATGGTTCGTCTCCCCCTCCGATCCCCCCCCTTTCCTTTTTCCCTTCCTTCTCCTAATGTCCTCCATGCTATTCCTTATGTTCCACAAGTGAGTGAAACCATATGATAATTGACTTTCTCTGCTTGACTTATTTCACTTAGCATAATCTCCTCCAGGCCCATCCATGTTGATGTAAAAGTTGGGTATTCATCCTTTCTGATGGCTGAGTAATATCCCATTGTATATATGGACCACATCTTCTTTATCCATTCATCTGTTGAAGGGCATCTCGGCTCTTTCCACAGTTTGGCTATTGCGGACATTGCTGCTATGAACATTGGGGTGCATATGGCCCTTCTTTTCACTACATCTGTGTCTTTGGGGTAAATACCCAGTAGTGCAATTGCTGGGTCATAGGGTAGCTCGATTTTTGTATTTTTGAGGAACCTCCACACTGTTTTCCAAAATGTCTGTACCAACTTGCATTCCCACCAACAGTGTAAGAGGGTTCCCCTTTCTCCACAACCTCTCCAACATTTGTTGTTTCTTTCCCTGTCCGTTTTTGCCATTCTGTCTGGTGTAAGGTGGTATCTCAATGTGGTTTTGATTTCAATTTCCCTGATGGCTAATGATGATGAACATTTTTTCATGTGTCTGTTAGCCATTTGTATGTCTTCTTCAGAGAAGTGTCTTTTCATATCTTCTGCCCACTTTTTGACTTGATTATTTGTTTTTTGGGTGTTGAGTTTGAGAAGTTCTTTATAGATCTTGGATACCAGCCCTTTATCTGTAGTGTCGTTTGCAAATATCTTCTCCCATTCTGTGGGTTGCCTCTTTGTTTTGTTGACGGTTTCCTTTGCTGTGCAAAAGCTTTTTATCTTGATGAAGTCCCAAAAGTTCATTTTTGCTTTTGTTTCACTAGTCTTTGGAGATGTATCTTGAAAGAAGTTGCTGTGGGTGATGTCAAAGAGGTTACTGCCTATGTTCTCCTCTAGGATTTTGATGGATTCCTGTCTCACATTGAGGTCTTTCATCCACTTTGAGTTTATCTTTGTGAATGGTGTTAGAGAATGGTCGAGTTTCATTCTTCTGCATGTGGCTGTCCAATTTTCCCAGCACCATTTATTGAAGAGACTGTCTTTTTTCCATTGCATGTTTTTTCCTGCTTTGTGAAAGATTATTTGACCATAGAGTTGAGGGTCCATATCTGGGTTCTCTATTCTGTTCCATTGGTCTATATGTCTGTTTTTGTGCCAGTACCATGCTGTCTTGGTGATCACAGCTTTGTAATATAGCTTGAAATCGGGCAACGTGATGCCCCCAGCTTTGTTTTTCTTTTTCAACATTTCCTTGGCGATTCGGGGTCTTTTCTGATTCCATACAAATTTCAGGATTGTTTGTTCCAGCACTTTGAAAAATGTCATTGGAATTTTGATTGGGATGGCGTTGAAGGTATAGATTGCTCTGGGTAGCATAGACATTTTAACAATGTTTATTCTTCCAATCCATGAGCATGGAATATTTTTCCATCTTTTTGTGTCTTCTTCAATTTCTTTCATGAGTGTTTTGTAGTTCCTAGAGTATAGATCCTTTACCTCTTTGGTTAGGTTTATTCTGAGGTATTTTATGGTTTTTGGTGCTATTGTAAATTGAATCGTTTCTCTAATTTCTCTTTCTATAGTTGTGTTGTTAGTGTATAAGAAAGCAACTGATTTCTGTGCATTGATTTTGTATCCTGCCACATTACTGAATTGCTGTATGAGTTCTAGTAATTTGAGGGTGGAGTCTTTGGGTTTTCCACATAAAGTATCATGTCGTCTGTGAAAAGAGAGAGTTTGACTTCTTCTTTGCCAATTTGAATACCTTTTATTTCTTTTTGTTGTCTGATTGCTGTGGCTAGGATTTCTAGTACTATGTTGAACAATAGTGGTAAGAGTGGGCATCCTTGACGTGTTCCTGATCTTAAGGGAAAAGCTCTCAGCTTTTCCCCATTGAGGATGATATTCGCTGTAGGTTTTTCATAGATGGATTTTATGAACTTGAGGAATGTTCCCTCTATCCCTATACTCCGAAGAGTTTTAATCAGGAAAGGATGTTGTATTTTGTCAAATGCTTTTTCTGCAACAGTTGAGAGGACCATATGGTTCTTCTCCTTCCTCTTATTAATGTGTTCTATCACATTGATTGATTTGCAAATGTTGAACCACCCTTGCATCCCAGGGATAAATCCCACTTGGTCATGGGGGATGATCCTTTTCATGTATTGTTGGATCCTATTAGCTAGGATTTTGTTGAGGATTTTGGAATCCATATTCATCAGGGATATCAGTCTGAAATTCTCCTTTTTGACGAGGTTTTTGCCTGGTTTGGGGATTAAGGTAATGCTGGCCTCATAGAATGAGTTTGGAAGTTTTCCTTCTGTTTCTGTTTTTTGAAACAGCTTCAGTAGAATAGGTATTATTTCTTCTTTGAATGTTTGGTAGAATTCCCCAGGGAATCCATCAGGCCCTGGATTCTTGTTTTTTGGGAGGTTTTTGATCACTGCTTCAATCTCATTACTGGTTATTTGCCTATTCAGGTTGTCAATTTCTTCCTGTTTCAGTCTTGGCAGTTTATAGGTTTCCAGGAAGGCCTCCATTTCATCCAGATTGCTCAGTTTATTGGCATATAGTTGTTGATGATAATTTCTAATAATTGTTTCTATTTCCTTGGTGTTAGTCGTGATCTCTCCCCTTTCATTCATAATTTTATTAATTTGGGCCCTTTCTCTTTTCTTTTGGATAAGTCTGGCCAGTGGTTTATCGATCTTATTAATTCTTTCAAGAACCAACTTCTAGTTTCGTTGATCTGATCTACTGTGTTTCTGGTTTCTAATTCATTGATCTCTGCTTTAATTTTAATTATTTCTCTTCTAATGCATGGCTTAGGCATCGTTTGTTGCTTTTTCTCTAGTTCTTTAAGGTGTAGAGTTAGCTGGTGAATTCAGGATTTTTCTATTTTTTTGAGTGAGGCTTGGATGGCTATGTATTTCCCCCCTAGGACTGCCTTTGCAGTATCCCATAGGTTTTGGACCAATGTGTTTTCGTTCTCATTGATTTCCATGAATTGTTTAAGTTCTTCTTTGATTTCCTGGTTGACCCAAACATTCTTGAGCAGAGTGGTCTTTAGCTTCCAAGTGTTTGAATTTCTGCTAAATTTTTTCTTGTGATTGAGTTCCAGTTTTAAAGCATTGTGGTCTGAGAATATGCAGGGAATAATCTCAATCTTTTGGTATCGGTTGAGACCTGATTTGTGACCCAGTATGTGGTCTATTCTGGAGAAAGTTCCATGTGCGCTCAAGAAGAATGAGTATTCTGTTGTTTTAGGGTGGAATGTTCTGTAAATATCTATGAGGTCCATCTGGTCCAATGTATCATTCAAAGCTCTTGTTTCCTTGTTGATTTTCTGCTTAGATGATCTGTCCATTGCTGAGAGTGGAATATTGAGGTCTCCTACAATTAACGTATTGTTATCAATATGACTCTTTATTTTGGTTAACAGTTGGCTTATGTAGATGGCTGCTCCCATGTTGGGGGCATAGATATTTACAATTGTTAGATCTTCTTGTTGGATAGACCCTTTAAGAATGATATAGTATCCTTCTGTGTCTCTAATTACAGACCTTAGTTTAAAATCTAATTTGTCTGATATAAGAATTGCTACCCCAGCTTTCTTTTGAGGTCCACTGGCATGGAAGATGGATCTCCATCCCTTCACTTTCAGTCTGGATGTATCTTTAGGTTCAAAATGAGTCTTTTGTAGGCAGCATATGGATGGGTCCTGTCTTTTTATCCAGTCTGCAACCCTGTGCCGTTTTATGGGAGCATTTAGGCCATTCATGTTGAGAGTGATTATTGAAAGATATGAATTAATTGTCATCGTGTTGCCTGTGAAGGCGTTGTTTTTATAGATTGTCCCTGTAAATTTCTGTTGTATATCACTCTTGGGGTCTTTCTCCTTTTATAGAACCCCCGTAATATTTCTTGCAGAGCTGGCTTAGTGGTCACATATTCTTTCAGTTTCTGCCAGTCGTGGAAGCTCTGCATCTCTCCATGCATTCTAAATGAAAGCCTTGCCGGATAAAGTATTCTTGGCTGCATGTTCTTCTCATTTAGTACCCTGAATATGTCTTGCCAAGCCTTTCTGGCTTGCCAGGTCTCTCTGGATAGGTCTGACGTTATTCTGATGTTCCTCCCTCTGTACGTAAGGAATCTCTTCCCCCTAACTGCCCTTAAGATGGTTTCCTTGGTTCTAAGATTTGCAAGTTTTACTATTACATGCCGGGGTGTTGGCCTCTTTTCCTTGATCTTAGGAGGGGTCCTCTCTGCCTCTAGGACGCCAGTGTTTGTTTCATTCCCCAGATTAGGGAAGTTCTCAGCTATGATTTGCTCAAATAGATCTTCTAGTCCTCTCTCTCTCTCCACTCCCTCCGGGATTCCAATTATTCTGACATTGGAACGCTTCATGGTGTCACTTATTTCTCTGATTCTATTTTCATGGATTCTGAGTTGTTTTTCCCTGGCCTCCTCTTTTCCCTTTTTATCTATTATATTGTCTTCCAGGTCGCTTATTCGTTCTTCTGCCTCAGTTACCCTAGCTGTTAGATTATCTAGATTGGATTGGATCTCATTGATAGCATTTTTAAGTTCTGCCAATTCAGCTTTCATTTCTGCCCTTAGAGACTCTATGTTGCCATTAATTGATTTCTCCATTCTAGCCATTGTCTTCACAATTGCTAGCCTGAATTCCATCTCTGACATCTTGGTTATATCTGCATCCATTTGTAAATCTGCAGGATAAGTCATAATCTCTGAGTCTTTTCTATTTTGGGGGCTCCTCCTCCTAGTTATTCTGTTGATGGGTGTTTGAGGGAATGTATGAGTCAAATTATTGACCACAACCCAAGCAAGATGCACCTGTTTTCTTGGGACCTTAGGGTTGCTGGCCTCTTGTTTTCCCAGCCTGTCTTCTGTGGGAGGGGCCTGCCACGCTGTTACTCAGGCAACCCTGTTTGGGCGGAGTTGCCCTGCCCCCCTGTGGCGGGGGATGGGCTCAGTGGGAATCAGTTTTGGGGGCTTTTGTTCTCTGGTGGCTTTCCCTGGCGGCTTTCCGCGTCTCTTTCCGTGAGTCAGAGCAGAAGAGACTGTTTCCAGCCCTCTGCCTCAGAGCAGAGAGACAGCAGTCTGTTCTTCAGTGAGCTCTCCAGGCCACACTGTCTCCGTTTCTGTCCGTGCTGCTCTAAACTGCAGTGTCCTGGGTTGTGCGCCCCTCCGCAGGGCTCCCAGTCCTGCCTCCAGGTTGGAGCACGTCTCTGCCCTTTGTGCTTCTATAACCGCCAGCTGCCCCCAGATCGCAGGCGCGCCGCTCCGGGTTTCCGCCCCTGGGGCTGCCCTAAAGTTCTTTCCCCGCCGCTACTGTTCTGCGAGTCTGTGCCCCGCCCCGAGGCACCCTCCCGCTGTCGTTTATCCTCTGATATCTGCCCGCGGAATCACGGCTCCCCGCTTCGTACCTTGAAACCAACCGCCTGCGATATTCTGTTTGTAGAGATCCAGATCTTCTTACATCTCAGGCTGGTTTCGTGGGTGCTCAGAGTGGTCTGGTAGATATCCAGCTCAATTCCGGGGACCAGTTGAAATAGGGTCCCCTACTCCTCCGCCATCTTTCCTTCCCCCTTAAATAGTTTTCTATAATAAATATAAATTTCTATAATACTTACTGTTTTAGCTTTTTAATTTTTGTGTATTTATCTTTTTAATTAAAAATTTTTATTGAAGTACAATTAACATACAGTGTTATATTACTTTCAGGTGTACAATATAATGATTTCAATATTTCTATCACTTGGAACAACGTAGATTATAAAGGGTATAATGCTAAGTGAAAGAAGTCAGAGCAAGACAAATACCGTAAGATTTCACTCATATAATATTTCTGTGATACTCAGAAAATTTAGGTATTTATTAGCTACATGTCAGTTTCTTGAGTGTGAGATTGGAGAAAAGACTACATGTGTTTCTAAAACTGGTTTACTTTCTTAGGTAGAACTGAAAGGATGTGGTTCAGTTTGGGATGATCAGGCAGACAACACAGTCAACTTCCTGGGATATTGTCCTCAGGAGAACGTGCTCTGGCCCAGCCTGACAGTGAGGGAACATCTGGAGGTCTTCGCCGCCATCAAAGGGCTGAGGAAAGGGGACGCCACCATTGCCATCACACGGTAAAGGGAGGTCATGTGATTCCTTTTTGTCCAGAGACAGGGAGGCTATTCCACTGATGATAATTTCACTGATAAAGAATGGAGAGCAGAGGGGCACCTGGGTGGCTCAGTCGTTAAGTGTCTGCCTTTGGCTCAGGTCATGATCCCAGGGTCCTGGGTTCGAGCCCCACATTGGGCTCCCGGCTCAGCGGGAAGCCTGCTTCTCCCTCTCCCACTCCTCCTGCTTGTGTTCCCTCTCTCGCTGTGTCTCTGTCACATAAATAAAATCTTAAAAAAGAAAAAAATGGAGAGTAGAAATGATGTCTGCACCTTTTCAGAGAGTGTCCACGGTAGAGCAGGGATGGAGGGACGGGCGCTGTTTCCTGCATCCTTGATTGAGGAATCTTTAAAAAAAATAATTGTATAAAATAATTGACAATGTTAAATGAGTGAATAATCATGAATAATCATCCATTTCAGTTCCAAATTCAAAATTCTAGTTATTCTTTAGAACTTTTTATGAGGTGGAAAATCTTTCCTGTTCTGAAACAAACTTTTTCTCTTTAATCATGAGTTTCAGAATAATAGTGCCCAGCTTCCCTCCAATGCTATTACTCTTCTGTGGGATTACAGTTTCCAAAGATCCTCTTTGGAACTGACATTCTCCTCCTGTTTTCCATCAGATTGGTGGATACTTTCAAACTGCATGAACAGCTAAATGTTCCAGTGCAGAAATTACCGGCAGGAGCCACCAGAAAGGTATGTGGGATGTTTGATGTTATTCTGAGGGCTGACGTGGTGGCAGGGAATAAGGTGCTTCTCTGTCTTTCAGTTGTGTTTTGTGCTGAGCGTCCTGGGAAATTCGCCGATCCTGCTTCTGGATGAGCCATCGACAGGCATAGACCCAGCAGGGCAGAGGCAACTGTGGTGAGCATAACCCTCAGAGCTACGAGTATAAACCTCATGTCAAAGTTGTGTTTTTAAACTGATCTTAGATGGGGCACCTAGCTGACTCAGTCAATAGAGCATGCAATTCTTAATCTCAGGGTTGTGAGTTCAAGCCCCATGTTGGGTGTTTAGCTTACTTTAAAAAAAATTCTTTTAATTAAAAAAAAAACCTGATCTTGGAAAATCAAATCCACTCATTTCTAGTTTAGTGGAGATAATCCATATCATTAGGAAAATAAATATTTCACAAATAGATTCTCTCATGTTGTATCATAATCATGTGGTATTAATGTTAAAAAAAAAAAAACTCTTAAGCATTTTGTTGGAATTTTAGGTCTTGCAATTTGGAGTTCAATTTTTTTAATTATTGAGGTATATGTATTGAGGTGGTTTTTTTTTTAAGTCTATTAACTTACATTTTTTGTCCATTTCCTTTTCTTTCCCCCTTTACCAAATCTGTCAAATTTGCTTATCCAGTTTTTCTTAGTTTTTAAATTGTTTTTACTTTCCTTTCTAGGATGTACCATTTGAATTAATAAAATCATCCAATCTAATTTCATATTTGTGACTGTCCAATAGTTTCCCTACTTCTTTAAAGAACTTCATTGTGGAAATTTTATACAAATGTAAAGAGAATCATTTATGAACCCAGTATACCCCTGACCTATTTCAACAGTTACCCATATAAGTCACACCTTTTTTCATTTTACCTCCACCCATTCCCTTTTCTCCACTCCTATCAGTTTGAGGCACATACTAGGCAGCCTATCCTTTATTTATAAATATTTCAGTTAGTTTCTTCAAAGGATAGGAAGTTTTCTTTTTTAAAAACTTTAGCAGAATACCATTAGCATACCTAAAAATATTAAACACTTTTCTTTATATTATCAAAAAACCTAATCAGTATTCACATTTCTGGTTTTTAAAATTAGAAATATGACTTATAAATATGATTCATAAACTGTATTTTATCTACACAATTTTCCCTCCATTTCTCTTTTTTTCCTACCCTTTTTTTAACAGTGATTTTTTTGGGCTCATTTCAGGCAGATGATCCAGACAGCCATTAAGAACACAGAAAAAGTGGCACTCCTGACCACCCATTACCTGACCGAAGCCGAGGCCATATGTGACCGCATCGCTATCATGGTGTCTGGAAGGCTGAGGTGGGTGTCTTTCTGGAGGCTCTGCTTGACCCTCAAAACGAAATTCCCTGTGGAAAGAGCAGAATCACTGTGAGCACCTGGAGTTCTTCCCGTCAGCTCGCTCAGTGATGCCCTTTCCCTTACATTTGAAACTTAAGAATGTAAAAAATTTAAGGGGCAGTATATTTTCCAACATGTTTCCCTTCTTCCCATAGGTGCATCGGTTCCATCCAACACCTGAAAAACAAACTTGGCAAGGATTACGTTCTAGAACTGAGAGTGAAGGAAGCTGCCCAAGTGACTTGGGTCCACGCCGAGATTCTGAAGCTTTTCCAACAGGCTACACAGCAGGAAAGGTGAAAGAGCTTCTGATGATGGAGAAACTTGTTGGCTTTACCCACTCAGTGGTTTCTTTTCTGCTCTGTGAGGACTTCAGGGTGATTTGACTTCCTAATAAATTAGGGACCTCAAAAACTGATTTACTGATTCTTCCAGATTATAAGAGATTTGGGAGCCACCCAGGAGGCTGTGTCTCCCCCCACCCAGGAAGGCTTGGGGACACCTTACATGGGCCTCCTCAGCCACCCAAGGCTGGGCTTAGAGCAGGACTTGGAAAAATTGGGGGAAAGGAACTTCTCATGCCTGGAACCCACATGGGACCACAGTTGGACCCATGGCGCCCTCCACAGACCTCCCTGAAAATATTTGAAAGATGTAACTATTTAAGGTGAATTCCCCTCTTGGAAACAAACAGCAGTCGTGATAATCAAATAGTCTCCCTCTAATGAGTTTTAATGCCTCAAATGGAGAATAGAAAGGGGTGTGTGTGTGTGTGTGTGTGTGTACCTATATGTGTGTGTGTGTTTGTGTAGGTCTGTGTGTCGGGGGAGAGGGGGCCAAGGAGGTGGAGCAAGAACTGAATTTGGAATTCCTTGGAGGGATAAGCACGCCAAAGAAGCAAGTGCTATTTCCATTTTAGCACAGTATAAATGTAATGGAATTATCGAAGTCTACGCAAGGGCAAGTAACTCAGTCCTGTTCCCAGACTCTTGGTGTAACTATGTAGTGGGAAGATCATGAGTGGCAAGGCTGAAGAAGCAGGGGCTGGGCTGGAGAGGGCCAGGCCTGAAGGTCTGGGGGCATCACACTGCTATCTGGGAATGAGCTGAGAATGGGCATGAGGTCATCCAGCTGGAAATGGCACATGGAAGCAAGATGCCACAGATCCCCTCTGGCTCTTCCTCTCTTCAGAGGTCAGGGAAGTTTATAGTTAAAGCCTTTTGAACCCTCCCCATCAGGTCCCTCTCTCTTAACCTCACATCTCCCTTTCCTTAGCTTTCTGGTGAGAAGGATGAAATATTAAATGAATTAATTAATTGCAACCTAATTTAAGCTAAGCAAAGGGATTAGTTCAGATGTCTGTGTTCAACAACAACAAAGGTTTGCATACACTGAGCATAAATGCAATTATTCTGGATTCTTTCTAGAAGAATTATCCCCCAACAGCCAGCCACGAAAGACATTTTAAGAATTTTCCATCAGTCATTTTACTTACTTTTTTTAAAAACTTTTTATTGTTATGTTAGTCACCATACATTACATCGTTAGTTTTTGATGTAGTATTCCATGATTCATTGTTTGCATGTAACACCCAGTGCTCCATGCAGAATGTGCCCTCTTTAATACCCATCACCAGGCTAACCCATCCTCCCACCCCCCTCCCCTCTAGAACCCTCAGTTTGTTTTTCAGAGTCCGTCGTCTCTCATGGTTCATCTCCCGCTCTGATTTCCCCCCCTTCATTCTTCCCCTCCTGCTATCTTCTTTTTTTTTTTTTTTAAACATATATTGTATTATTTGTTTCAGAGGTACAGGTCTGTGATTCAACAGTCTGTGAATTGTGTAAGACTGTTGAATTACTTACTTTTTATGTAAGCCATACATTTATTTGTATTACTTTTATTTTCATCAAAGGAAATTGATGTTAATATCAGTATTTATTTTGATGGTCATTTTCTCCCCTTGAAACTCAAGGTCAAATATGACATTTTCATATTCCCAGGTATTCCTCCTTCTTGGTCTATAAACTACCTTTGGTGGATGTTTACCCTCTATCTCAGACCTTTCGCAAATTGGAGGCAGGTAAGAGTTACCATTGTAAAATAAAACTTTTGAGGAATCAGTTCAGCATCAGGTAATAATTTCGTGGTAGGTAATTGTGTAATCCATTTTAAAAATATGCAAATTCTTAATGGTTTTAAGAATTCTAATGGTAGGTAGTGGTGGGATTTAACCCCAAAAGTGGTTAATCCAGTTCTCTGGAAAGAGGTTTATCTTCAGGGCAGGGACTAGAGCTACAGAAAACACACAGCTGAGCTTGGCTGGTTCTACCGTGAATTCATAACATTAACCTCACAAATTCATAACGTTAACCTAGTGGGGGCTGCATTGCCTGTGTGCACAACCCATTTACACCAAGTGTCCTAAATTACTGCTTCACTCCTCTTTCCTTCCCTCCTGCTTTTCTCCCTCAGTTGATGCCCTTGCTTTATATTTCACTAATAAAATAAAAGCCACAGAAAACCTTCCACCCATGTACCCGCCTCCCTGCGTCTGGGCCGTGTGTTCTGCCTTCCTGTCACAGTGAACAAACTGTGTCTCCTGCTAAGTCCGTCCCCTCCATCGTGCGGACTCCTCTTGCCATTCGACACATTGTCTACTTTTTCCCTTCATCCTCATTTTTCTGCTTTCAGCTGGGTCAGTCCCAGCAGCAGACCGTCATGGAGTAATTCCTCACACAGCGTAGTGGTGAAGAGCTCCAAGTTCAGTGTCAGCTGGGAGACACTGGGTAAAGCTACTGAATCCCTGCATGTCTAGGTGATCTGTCTCTAAATGAGGGGTAATATCAGTGCCCACTTGGGCTGGGTCATTAGGAAGATTAAATGAATTCATTTGTGAAGTGTTTAGACTTGTACCAGGCTCATTGTGTTTGAGAGAATATGAATCCCCAGTTTACTCCCTCCACTCTGGACACCCTGACTTCCTAGCTCTTCCTAAATGCTACCAGACATGCATACTCCTGCCCCAGAACTTTGCACTCGCTGATCCTTCTTCCTGAAATTCTACTACTTCCAAATATCCAGCTTGTTTTCTCACTTCTTTCAAGTTTCTGCTCAATTCTTACCTTGTAACTATGGCCAACACCAACCATCCTGTTAAAAAAGAGTGCCTGGCACTTCCTGTTTCCTCTACCTGATTTATTTTCCCTCAGTAGTAGCAATCAGCATTTCCTTTATCATATATTTAAGTCCTCATTTATTTAATGCCCATATTCCTGCCACTAGAATGCAGTTTTATACACAAAGGCAGGGTTTTGTTTTCATCACTACTCTGTCCCTGGTACCAAGTGTGGCACACACACAGAAGAGTCTCAGTGTGTGAGTGGTGAGCTGTGAATACGTGAATATGTAAATGTGGTTTCCTGGCAGGGACGCCCAGCATCAAGCTGGGCACAGCAGATAAACTGGCTGAAGCCAGTTACACGGAAGCATTGGGTCCTTTCAAAGGGAAAGGAATGGATTGAAATCCTCCTTGTGTGTAAGGATGTGTCAATCAATTACGTAGTTCCTCAAGGAACTTACATTTCCCAGGACACATATACTATGTAATAAAATGTATCAAAATGTAATATGAGAAAATTCTCATATCAAGATTAATTTAATTTGTATTTATATTAACTCTATGACTTTTCATGATTCCCTTCTTTCACCAAGCATTTGCTTATTCAGCTGTATATTCTATTTATGTTAATAGTGTGTATTTTTATTTTGTATGACTTTGAAAAAATTCTTGGTAATAATTTGTAAGCATCTACTAGCAATCTTTTTTTTTTTTTTCCCCCAGTGAAACATAACTTTAACCTGGAAGAGTACAGCCTCTCTCAGTGCACATTGGAAAAGGTGGGTCAGCTTTTATGGTTTGTATCATTCCTGTAAATTTCACGTGAAAGTAATTATACATATTTCCTATTTATTTTGAAGACAATAAACAACTTGATAATTCCTTTTCCTTCTGCATTGTCTCCTATTTAGGTATTTTTAGAGCTTTCTAAGGAGCAGGATCTGGAAAATTTCGAAGAAGAAATTGATACAACCATGAGATGGGAACTCCTCTCTCCTTCAGACGACTTTTAAAAGTTGAAACCTATTAATTCTTGTGTCGTATAAGCCTCGGTTCTATGTAATAATTGGCAGTATGTATAATTTTAAAAATCATTAACATCAGTATCAGGGTATATTTTGTATATTTGGTCAACAAATGAATACATGTCAAAATTGTTCTTCCCCTTAAATTTAGGAATGATAGAAAATCTGTGATAAAGGCAATATAAAGTATTAGTAAAGTTACCTGAAGACCAGATACCAGGTATTGTGGAAATCAAACCACAAGCTTGGAACTTTTTCTGAAGTATAACTTTAAACATGGTGTATCACTTTGAAATATGACATTTACTAAGAAATTCGTAGCGGAATTATGAAGGATCTATTCAACAGCCAGAAGCTGCAGGATGGCTGCATGCGTTTGGGAGGCCTCAGGTTTATGAGTTTGCTTTAAAACACAAGTAAAACCCAAGAGTCTTCCTCTGAAAGCTTTTCAGAAATTGTTTTGAAATTCACAGAGTGAGGAGTCCATTGGACTCACCCGTGAACAATCACCTGCATCGGAAGAGCGTTCAAACTTACCTTGTGAAAATAAAGGGAGTCACAACAGCATTTGATGAGATTTTTAAGATTTTGAATGTTACTTCATGATTGTGGGGGTGCTGATTTCTCTCATCAGTAGTTGTCTGTGTACAGTTGACCCTTGCACAACACAGGGGTTAGGGGTGACAAACTCCCTGTGCAGTCAAAAATCTGCATATAACTTTTGACTCCCCCCCAGAACTTAACCACTAATAGCCTACTGTTGACCAGAAGCCTTCCCCAAACATATATAGTCAATTAACACAGTTTTGTGTTATATGTATTATACGCTGTATTCTTACAATAAGTCAGCTACAGAAAAGATAAAGTTACTAAGAAAATCATAAGGAAAAAAATACATGTACTGTACTGTATGGTAAAAAATCCGTATATAAGTGAACCCGTGAAGTTAAAATCCGTGTGGTCCAAGGGTCAACTGTATTTTACTGCTATTTTTAAATCACTTCTTTCTTATGTATGTATATGGACATGTGTTTTTATGTCTGTACACACACAGGCATAAATCATTTGTATTACTAAATTTAAAAAAACGTGTGTGAGCTTTACATGTAATTTTATTTTTTTCCTTAAGTAATAGTTATTTCATTTTAAATATCACAAGGAAATTTTTTGAAGACCAAGCAGTATTCTTGATGCCTTTTTTTTTTTTTTTTGGGTGATGTTATATAATTTAAAACACATTGTTATGCTCATTGAAGGATTTTTGTATAATGGAGAAAAACATAGAAATTGAATAAAAGAATCACCACACTTCCTCCATACCAAAAAAAATCAGTTTCTTTTTTCTTTTACATAAGAATGGAATCACTATAGTATATATAATTTCTTAACTATATGTGCATATTTGCTGATATAACATTGAAATTGTTTTAATTTACTTTTAAACTTACGGCAACATTCCAGTTTTATATGTTTGTATTTTATTTTGTGTTATTTGTATTTTTTTGTTCATTTATTTTTGTGTTTTAATCTTTTTCTAATCCATTTTTCACATAATTAAATATTTTATCTGCATATATTACATATCATAATTATATCTAGAACATTATGTTTCCAAATCCATGATAAATAATCAGTGGCTTACTGTTTATTCAGGATGCTTTAGTGCCCTGTAAAAGCAAATTCATATCATAATGAGAGTTGGGTTTAAATTATTTCTAAAATTCAAGCAATGACTTCTCCTGTCTTGCTCAAATGTGTAAGATCACAACATGTATAACCATTTCACATAGTAATATGATGAAATCTTTGCTTATATTCATTATAAGTTATAAATTTTCTTAACTGTTGTAGAAATATGTTTACAAAGTACTGAATAACAAATATCAGATGTATAAATATTTTTAAAAGATTAAATTGGACATGGTTTGCTAAATCCATCATAATATGGGTGTTTTTGAAGACTTGGGTTTTTATTAGGAATATATTCAAGAGCTGTCTACGACCATACCACCCTGAACGCGCCCGATCTTGTCTGATCTCAGAAGCTAAGCAGGGTCGGGCCTGGTTAGTACTTGGATGGGAGGAATATATTCAAGAGCAGATAAATGGGTATGAAAAGGGAAGGTGATCAGAATAAAATGAAGGAAAGGATTTTTTCAAAAGGAAAAATAGTTGCATCATCTCTAACTGTGTTGTAGACAGGTCCTGTGCTGGTTTTGTTCGTTATTTTCCTACTATACCCCTTCCAAGGGAGACTGACTGCTGTGGACTGCATCACCAATTCCGCACTTCCATGGTTGGCCTCATGGTTGGCTTCCAGTTGGTTGTCCAATCCAACAGGAAAAAGCAACAATAGATGCAAAGGTAGAAGAGGAGAGAGGTCAGAGGATCTCTTCCCTCCTGCCCTTACTTTAGTTCCAGATCTCAAGTAGATGTATCCTTCGAGGCCTATAACCTTTGCCCTCCTCCAGTTACATGCATCTGCTTCTGGCCCCTCTAACACTAAAATTGACCCCAGGAATGTCCTACTCTTACCTTATCCTTCTCACTCAGCCTCCAGCAAATCATCAGAATTACCATTTAAGGTGTTTGTTCCTAGTTTATGGCTCTCCTGACTTCTGCTCCAGGTAAGCTGGTCTTGGCTACAATTCTCTGTATTCATTTGTATAAAAAAAGAAATATATATATACTGATCTCTGCCCCCAGTTCCTTCTAATATTTGGTTTAACCAAATATTAACCAAAACCAAATTTAAAAAGCCAGAGGGCAAAGATTATATTATAAAAACCAAAAAAAACTGGAGCTAGGAACTCCAGTTCCTAACACAGAGCTCCTAAGACCCTGGGGGTCTCTTGAGTGATAGAAGTAACTTTTGTTCTAATGAGATGACTCGTGGGCTCCAGGATCAGCACTGGCCACCAGAAAGACCAAGCCATGATTAGAAGCTTGGTACTTTCAGCCCCATCCCGATTCTCCAGAGGTGGGAGAAGCATCGGAAATTGAGAGTCAATCATACCTATCTGATGAATCCTCCATAAAAATTCCAAAAGTATTGGATTCAGAGAGCATCCAAGCTGGTGAACACATCTATGTGCTGGGAAGGTGGTAGGTGCATCCCAATTCCAGGGTGACTGAGGCTCCTATGCTTGGAACCCTTCCAGACCTTATCCTATGTATCTCTTCATCTGGCTATTCATCTGAATCCTTATCATATTGTTTATTATATAATAAACCAGTCAACATAAGTAAGAGTTCCCCTGAGGTCTGTAAGCTGTTCTAGCAAAGTGTCAAACCCAAGGATGGGGTCATGGGAACCCCATTTATAGCTGGAAGGTCAAAAGTAGAGGAGATAACAGGGGACTTGGTGATTGGCACCTGAAGCGGGGTCAGTCTTGTGAGACAGGTCTAGTAACTGGTGGGATCTGATGCTAACTCCAGACAGTGTCAGAACTAAACCAAATTGTAGGACACCCAGCAGGTTTTGGAGAATTGGTATGTGGGGGGGGAAAAAAAACCCCACACATTTGGTGGCCAGAAGTGAAGTATGAGAGCAAAGGAAAACACAAAGGAAAAAAAACAGTTTTTTCTAGACATTCGGTGTCAGTGAAGTGGAATTTGCTAGAACAGCTCTGGCTCATGGAAACACATGGTTTGGGAACAGGAAAAATGGAGAGCAGGGATGAGGAGTTCTTGGTCCCTGGATGGCTACCTAGTCACACAGAGTATAAAACTGCAGCTGCTCTTTGATCAGTTACTAAAAGTACAAGTTACCAGTGGAATTAGAGATGAGAGTAGACCCAACTCCTGAGGAGTTGGCTTATTGGATATGTAAGGAAATGCAAAATAATAAGCATGCTAAATATATAATCTCTTGGTTATTGTTATCTGTAATGGCTAAAATAAGAGAGAGTTCTGAGTTGGACCTTGATGCTGGAACATGTTCAAATTTGGGTCAGTCTGAGCTTTGGCCACTAGATTCAAAGTTGCTCAGAAAGGGAAAAATTATGCCAGGAAGGTGCCTCTAATCACCCTCTGATCACCAAAGAGGTAGTCAGTGTGGTGGATGCCAAAACCAAAAAACTACTAAAACCAGGGGGTATAGCATGAAGGAGAGGTCTCATTTTGTGGATCAAATTATCAGCTTCCTGAGGAATCTCTACCAAAATGGACTATGAGAGTAACTAATTTGGGGTCTATGTCTTTGGTTTTGAATGTTTCAGAGTGGAAGAGCATGTTTGGGTTGCTACAGGATCTGCAGCCCTCTATTGAACAATCACAGATGGTTATATGTGATCCAGACACACAAAAAGTTATTCCTGAGGGATTCCTGGTAGACTGGATAAAAGCCACCATAAGGTGTGCTTACCTGAGAAGGAGGACTGCCCAACTCCCCCTATAATTGCCAAGTGGAACTCATCAGATGAAGCAGCTGATACGCTTTGCAGGCAAGCCATGTGGGATTGACTTTATAGTGACTAGGACATTCACCCACTGAATATACCCGTTACCAGGTTATGGTAAATGCTGTGATTAAGGGGGCCCCTGTTACGTGGGCACCCCATGTGACATTACTCTTGCAAAATCGAACAGTCTGGGAAACTTTATCAGAGTTGCTGTCTTATCTTCCCCATCTGGATCTTACTGATACCGAGGTCACCAAAGTAATTAAAAAGAAAATGGGAGAGACAAAAAGGAGAGTCAAGGAACTCCACCCAGCAGTGAGGACGTCTTTAGATGGTTATTGAGAAAGGAATGAATGTGGTGGACACAGATGGTGTTGAAACAAAGGTGTCGATTCAGCATTATTGAAGCTTGTATGGACCAGTGAGACTCCCCGTGGGTCCCCCAACACTAGAAGGCCCCAAACAAGTTCTCTCCATTTACTCCACTTTGGAGGAATTTAAAAAGCCAGAGGGCAAAGATTATATGAGATGCCATCCAGAATTGCATGAGGTATAGGGTAAGCAACTTAAAGTTAATATTGAAGGAGAGGCCAGGGTCTTCTGGCCCAGCCTGGTAGGGACCCAAGGCCATAGGCACGTGTGTGGATAAAATGGCCCTGTAGAGGAAGGAGAGGAGGAGAAACTTTTTGGGGGACTCCTTAACACAAGAATCAATGCACTGTGATTTGAAACCTGTTGATGACATCTTAATGGTGGCTTAATTTAGATAAAGGAAGATATGGAGATTAAAAGGTTGATGGGATTAAGGTGAAAGTTTAGATGAAAATTGGGATTTTTGAGCAAACTTTATGTGAGGTGGTTGGTTTTCCTTTACCTGACTGTATTATTTGGGTGGATATTATGTCCAACTAGCAATTACTTCCCCTACATAATATTGTAAATAGAAGGCATGACAGTCCGCCCTCAGGCCAGTCTTAATTAGACATGCTCAGTGGGAACCACTAGAATTTCTCAAACTTACACAGGTGGTTAATTTAAAACAATGCAGAGTACCTGGTGGGCAGAGAGATTACCTCTTTAATTAATGACAAGTTAGAAGCTGGAGCGCTGATAGCAACAAATTCTCTGTATCATAGCCCTCTGTGGCCTGTGGAAAAGTCTTATAGCTCATGGAGACTAACAGTGGACCACCAAGGCTTAAATAAAGCTGTGCTGTCCAATACATCAGCAGTTCCAGACACAGTTTCAAGCACCCACAAAATACAACAGGTACCAAGTGATTTTTTTTTCCAAACGCTGTCTTCTATATCTCAATCTTGGAAGAGACCCAACCGTAGTTCACGTCCACATGGGAAGGATCCGAGTTCACAGTTACTGTGGGGTCACGGGTCATCTAAACTCAGCAGCTTACTGTCATGATTTGGTCAGAAAGGATTTGGACCTGCTACAGGTCTCCAAGGTAATAATGCACCACATTGATGACATGATAATATTGGAAACTGAAGAGAAGGCTTGGGATGGTTTTGAATGCAGTGGTGACTCACAGATCCAACCAAGACTGGTTAATAAATCCAGCAAAGGTCCAAGGACCTGCCCTAATGATAACATTCTTAGGAATAACCTGGGCAGGAGGCACCTGGAATATTCCACAAGTGACTGTTTTTCCCTATCCTCTAGGACCAAATAAGCCCAGCGTTTGGTTGCTTTATTTGGATTTGGGGAATACAAATTCCACATCTGGGAGTATTGCTAGCTCCTCAAAAGAAAGCCGTATTTGAGTGGGGACCTAAATAAAAGCATGACACGTCTGAATGATAAGAAGTGGTAGGTCTCCCAATGCCTTTGGACTCCTATGATTCCAGATCTCAAGGCTGTGGTTTGCTCTGAAGCCTCAATCTCTAATGGGTCCAGGAAACATACTGATTTTCAGTTTGCTTTTAGCTTTTTCTTATTGTTAGAAGCAAGATGACTGTCAGAGGTAAAGCAACTAATTTTAAATCTTACTGGTTTAAATCTTAAAATTTAAATTTGAATACCCGCCTGGGGCTAGTGGCTACCATATTAGATAACGCATTTTTAAAGTTAATCAGTATTTCTGTCCTCATCCTGAACAATAAGATTTCAAGGCAACGTAATTCTGATCATCTCTCCCTCTTCTCCCATATAATTGCTATCTGATATTTTAGTCCCTGTTGTGACTAATATCTTCCTCCCACCCCAAACACATACTAATCACTGTCACCATTATGTTGCACAATCAATATTTATTTAGTTTATCAATATATTTATTAGTTTTCAACAACCAACTACTTCCTTCTGGCTTCAATTTTTTTTCTTCTTGAGGGGTATCTATCAGTTCTTTCAGAGATATTCATAAAAGAGCAATCCCAGATTTTGTTTAAATATGTGATTCTTTTATCCTTACAAAGGAATTATATTTTAGCTGCCTTGCCAATCAGCCTTTGTCAAACCACCTGAAACTTAACTGCCTTAAAATTGCAATCTTGTTTTAGCTTTTTTTTTTTCCTGTTTCATTTCTGGCATCCAGATATTTATTTTTGTTTGAATTTGATTTGAATTTTTGTTATATTTTATTCATCCATTTTATGTCTTTGTTGAGGGAACAAACACAATAGCATAGTTCAGCAGTTGGTAAAAATCTTGTGACTGTCTTTTAAAATTACACCACGTGGTCAATTAAAAGGTAACTGGCCTAACATTTCCTCCAGCTTTTTAAGTTTTACACTAAGCAAACCAGGAAACTTGCAAAAGTTCTCCAGGGGTGGGTTTAGAAGAGTAATAACTGTACATCATAAGCAATATTTTTCAGTAACAGAATAGGTTTTTGTTTGATTTTGTTCAACAAATTAATTTTGTTCTCACTATCTTTTACAAAAAGGCTGAGTATCTGAGCTTCTTATATAATAGTAAATAATTTCTGTGAAGGAAAAAAAGCTCCTGCAAAATTCTGGATATATGGATTTAATCACATACCTAAAAAAATACATAGAGGAAAGATTAGTAGTCAAAAATGTTGTGGACTGCGGCTTGGATTTCCTAATTGATAAGAGAGAAGGAGTTGGGATTCCCCAGGCTCCACGCAGGTTTTCTGCACTGAGATTAGCATCTACCATTACTAACAAACTCCTTTTCACATACTGCCCTGAGATATTCCCCCACTGTCGACAAAAGTCAAGGAGAAATTCAATGTCAGTATTGCTTAGTTCTTTCAAACCTGATGAGCTGTGTGCAGCTTCTGCAAATCTATCTATAGCTTGTAATGATGTACTTATAATTGGTGATAATGTTCAAAAAGGCCCGGGCTTAACAGGCTTATGTAAAGTAAAAAGAAGGGAGACACTTGTATAGACCCGATGACTTTATAAATTCAAAATTGGTGAATATAAGTAAATTACCTTTTGTAAAAAGAATAGCAAAAATGTTACAAAATTCAATGATACATTTACTTTTGATATTGCTGTTTTTTTTCACCAAGCTGCTAGTGCTGATGCTTATGTCCTAAATTTAAGTAGCTCATCTTGTTTGTTAACTATGCTATTTCTTTCTTGCTCATTTTAAGCATTTTCAAGTCTTTAAGTAATTCATGACTTATCAGTTTCAGTAGCCATTGATCCTTTTATTGATACAATGATTTTATTATTTTTTAAAAAGATTTTATTTATTCATCTGAGACACAGAGATAGAGAGAGAGAGCATGAGCAGGGGGAGAGGCAGAGGGAGAGGGAGAAGCAGGCTCCCCGCGGAGCCAGGAGCCCAATGTGAGGCTCGATCCCAGGACCCTGGGATCATGACCTGAGCCAAAGGCAGATGCTTAACGACTGAGCCACCCAGGCTCCCCTCCACCAATGATTTTAATCAGTGATAAACGACTTTTGAAAATATGTTATATAGAGCAAACTTCACAAATTTTCCTTCTGTTTTAAGGAGTCCTACCAACCTCTGCAGGGCTCTCAGCATGACTTGAGAGTTACTAACATGTCTAAGGAAAACTTCCATTCTTCTATTCCAAGGCTCCTAACACCATCCTCAGTTGCCAAGCACATCTGTTGGTCCATTCTTAGAATTTGCTTTCCATTTCACAGAAGAAAAAAAAAAATCTAAACTCTCATGGGGTAAATTCTTTGTATTTAAAAATTCACTCAGCCCTCTCTTTTGCCTCCTTTTTTCTTGTGACAAAGAAACTCTCTCTTCTCCTGTGGAAGACTCTCCTCTCATCTGGTTCTGACCCAGTCCGTTCTTCTCCTCTTCCCACCAAGAAAAATCAATGCTCCATCTGTTACTTGATTTCTCCTGGATTTTTGGCATTTCCTTTCTTACTTTCCCTTCTAAGCATCATCTTTTAACAAAAAACCTACCCTTGACCCACCCAACCAATGGCCTCTCTTTCATAACCAGGCTTCTAGAAAGAAAACACCATAGTTTTGTTTTTGCTTCCCTATCTCACATCAACACTATACATCTAAAGCTTTAAATATATGTATTGAGCAACTTTCAGGCCCTAGGCTCTGTGGTATGAACCATAGTGAAGATTCTATGGTACTCCTCAGATGCTTACAGTCTATGGTGGGAGAGATGAGAATGATTAAAGTATGGTGAAGTACATACTACTATAGCAGTCCATGGTGCCATGGGAGCACCTGAGAGGGGCATCTAACTCACATGGTACGAGGCCCAGGAAGGCTCCTCTGGGAGGAGAAGTCAGACCCAAGACCTGAAGGACAAGTAGGAATTAGGAGGATAGTTATTAATTATTACTTACAACTACTAGGTCTTCCAATGATCATTTATAAGGTCATTATGGGAAGGCTAGTTCAGAGGAAGGGTTAATTCCAGGAGAGCAAACAGGTAAATGAGAATATGATGCATTGGTTTAAAAAAAATTAGGGGTGCCTGGGTGGAGTGGTTCGTTAAGCGTCCGACTCTTGGTTTCAGTTCAGGTCCTGATCTCAGGGTTGTGAGATCGAGCCCCGCATCGGGCTCCATGCTGGGTATGGAGACTGATTAAGATTCTCTCTCCCTCTCCCTCTACTTCTCCCCTCCACTTGCAAACTCGTGCGCTCCCTCTCTCTCTCTCAAAATAAAATAAAGTAAAATAATTTCAAAAATTATGTCTAAGTATGTCTGGAGTTGGAGGAAGGGTTAAGGCAAAGGCAGGCTGGAGAGGAGTGGTGACCAGATGATAAAAGCCTTGTGTACTTTTGGAAAGAAGCCAGGACAAGGTGAAGGCAGCAATCAGAGTGACATAATAAAAATTGTACATTGGAGAGATTTATATGGTGTGAAAATGGATTACTTTCCAGTTTTAAGACAGTAGATAGGAAAAAGGTAAAACAAAGACAATCAGTCTCAAATATCTAATAAATTTCCAGGAAAAAAGAATAGAAAGACTAAAAGAGAAGCAGTATTGGACCAAAACATTAGCTGAGAATTTCCCGGGACTTCAAAACAAAACAAAACAAAAAAACACAAGTTCTTTGATTTTTGTTTTTTTGTGTTTTTTTTTGAGGGGAGGGGCTAGGAGGATGGGTTGGCCTGGTGATGGGTATTAAAGAGGGCACGTTCTGCATGGAGCACTGGGTGTTATACGCGAATAATGAACATGGAACACTACATCAAAAACTAATGGTGTAATGTATGGTGATTAACATAGCATAATAATTAAAAAAAACACACACAATGTGTTTTTTTTTTTTATTCTTCAAAGAACTTCAAACAAGTTCTTTGATTGCAAGTGGCCACAGACTGCCATGCAGGACCAAAACCCAAAACCAAAACCAAAACCAAAACCTACACCTAAGCACATTTTCATGAAATTTAATGCATTTGCGACTAACGAGAAAATCCTAAAATAACCTAGCAAGAACAGCGAAATACCTTAAGTTAATGAGAATCAGAGTTAGATAAGCATGCTTATTAGCAAAACCAGATGTAAAAATAACATTATTTTTAAATAAATAAAGATATTTTCAGTCGTGGTCAAAAACAAAAGCATTAACAAAAAATCCAAAATGATAGAGTAGACAGAAATATAGGTCGAGAAGAAAGGACAGATTTATTAGCCAATTTACAAATGGTCAGAAATTATATTAAAATACGCTTGACATCACAAGTAACCTAAGAAATGTATGTTAAGTCATATTTTTCTTATCAGATTAGTAATTTTTTAAAATACCTATAATTTCTAGGTGGGTGGGTCGGATGGGTGAAATAGACAAAGGGGATTAAGAGTACATTTACTGTGATGAGCGCTGAGTATGGATAGAACCATTGAATCATTATAGTGTACACCTGAAACTAATATTATACTGAATGTTAATTATACTTTAATTAAAAAAACCTATAATTTTCAGTTTTGCCACGGCTGCGGAGAGTGTAATCGCTACCACAGTACCATGCTAAATACTTTACGTGTGCTGTTTCCTTTAATCCTACCCCCAAATTCTAAATTTTCAAATCCTAAAAGACCCTGTTGCATAGTACTGTATCCTCGGTATCTTACAGGTGAGGAAACTGAGGCTCCCAGGTGAGTCACTTGCCCAGCATTGCATCACTAGTAAGGAGTAGAGCTCGGGCTTCAAGGCCAGATATGCTGGCAGACTTGTCCCATATAGGATGGGATATGGACTCGGAAATAAGCAGGTCATAGGGGAAAGAGACTTAGGCTGATTTTTTTCCCTTGCCAGAGTAAGGCAGGTTCAAGTATGTTTGTCAACATGTGAGGGTGAGCACTAGTAAAATGAAAGACTAGAAAGTTCTCACCCATGGGCTTTCCACAGGAGAGGAGAAAAGGACAAGGGGAACCTAAATAAGAAACAGAGAAAAAAACATGATCAGTGTAGAAATGGAAAAATGAAACCACAGGAAAGCTTAATTTGGATACTGTGTAATGAGATGACCAGACAAAATGAGTTGGTTATTCCAGTGACTTAGATCTCTCACAGAAAGGAGAAGATTTATAGACTAGATGAAAAGAAAAATGAAGTTATACTTCTTCAAGAGACATCCTGTAGGCAGATGACAGAGGTAGGTAAAAATATATCTGAGAAATGCAAATGCAAATAAAAATCGAGGGCAGGAATATATCATACAAAGGATGTTTCAATGCAAGAAGGCAGCGAGAAAGCACAAAACAGGACCAAGTAGAATTTGTTTCTTATATTTAAAGAAAAACAAATTTTGGGAGAGCATTTGCCAAAACCCAACTGTGGCCACACAGCTGGGTCTGAGGAAGGACAAAAAGCAAGAACAGCAAAGTTCTTGGGAAACAGCAGATGTTCTCAGTCTCTCTCTCTCTCTCTCTCTTGCTGCTGGGTGGCTCCACTCTTCTTTCTTTGCAAATTGGATGTCTTTCTGCTTTTGCAGACAGCATTGAGGGTCTACGGAGCTAAGTACCTTGTACAAGCAGCCGGGAAAGAATTCAAAGGACTGTTTCACACCACATGAAATCTATAAGGCTTCCGGCCCTGGAGAATATTGTTGCAGAATATATGAAGACAAAGGCAAGGCAAATTTGTAAAATGTGTGTACCTAAAGCGAGAATCACTGAGTGAACAGAGATACACACAAATGAGACTCATAGCATTTGTTACTTAAGCTACAGACTGGAGAGGGTCTGAGTATTTTACCCAAGATCTGCTACTCACCAGCTGTGTGAATTTGGGCAAACTCTCTGGGCTTCATTTTTCTCATCTGTAAAGTGGGGGTGATTATAATAGCGCCTACCCAATCAGATTATTATGTGGATTAAATGTGCTAATATTTAAGCATGCCCTGCACATCGTAAGTGCATTATGTGGTTGCTTAGTAATTATCTTCTGCATAAAATCAGTGCTATTCCATTTTTAAAATCCCAACAGGATGATTTTTTTTTTAATCGGCAAGCAGATTCTAAAGCTTATTTAGAAGAGTGAAGACATATGGCTTCATCGAAGAAATGTTGAAAAGAAGATTAATGAGAGTGCTGTCGCTCTGTTACAGTGGTACAGAGATTACAACGTGGCACATGAGAAGGAAGAAGCCGACATTTTGAAGGAAAAGAATGGTGTCTAAAGGGGAGTGGGAGGGACAGGCTTCCAGTTATGGAATGAATAAGTTGTGCGGATGAAAGGCACAGCTTAGGGAAAAATAGTCAGTGGGATTGTAATAGCATTGTATGGACAGATGGTAGCTACCCTTATAGTGAGCATAGCCTAACACATAGACTTGTTGAATCAGCAGATTGTACACCTGAATCTGATGCAACATTGTGTGTCAACTCTACTTCAGTGATAAAAAAGAGAGAAAATAGGGTCCAAAAGCCAAGTAGCGCCAGAAGGTGTAAGCTCCATCCTTGATTCAAAATTCTTCTAGGAAAAAAGTTACTGAAAAGCATTTCCTCAATTACAGTCTCTGTTTACAAAATACTGGCGATGTTATTAAATGTGATAATTTTGTATCTTCTGCAGAAGACAGCAGATATGCAGAAACACTCAGAAGTTTTTTGTTTTGTTTTGTTTTTTTAAGATTTTATTTATATATTCATTAGAGACAGAGAGAGAAAGGCAGAGGGAGAAGCAGGCTCTCAAGGAGCAGGGAGCCCGATGCGGGACTCGATCCCAGGACCCTGAGATCATGACCTGAGCCGAAGGCAGACGCTTAACCATCTGAGCCACCCAGGCGCCCTGTTTTTGTTTTTTTAAGTCTGACAGTCTCGGGCATTAATGCATTTGATCTGCCTCTGTTTTGCTTGCTGAGCAATTTCTGAACTCACAATTAGCAAAAGAGCACACATGATTGAATAAACGTGAGGGATGGGAAGTAGGTGAGGAAGATTTCATGTGATTATCATAGACAATGGGACACAGATGAGTCCGTTCGGTTTAAGAATTGCACGCACAGCACATAGTTTCTCCTTCAGTTGTGTATTCAGAAAGCAAATCACAGTGCAGAAGCACGGAGCGGACTTACTGACAGCGAGCAGAAAGAGAGTGATCCTTTCTCACTTTTCTTCTTCAGCCAAAAATAAGCTCCATGAATTACAAGAAGTTTTAGAATTGCCTTGTCTTCAACTTAAACGAAATGCTCAAAGAAGATAGAATGGTAGCTCTTACCTCTTAAAAAATGTGTCTTGAAAAATATGGAAAACTGGACAGACTTAAAGACAGCAGTTGGTTATAGAGAAAGTGGTTTGTTTGCTGGGATTTGCTACAGAAAGAACAAGCCGGTAGATCTTGGGAATGCAGGTGCCTTTACATGATGTTGCTCAAAGGATTTTCCTGCTTTGCACTCCAAGAGAAATGCTGCAGTTAGCTCGGATGCAATGCAACTGAAATGCAGATAAAAAGTCGGAGTTCATGGTTTTACCCTGAAAAAATTACATGACTTCAGTGTCATATTTCTATACCTAGTTTTTAAGAACTCAATTGGAGGGTTTTGAGTTACTTTCTGACCTGATTTATATTTATAGCTATCATTTTTTGAGAAATATTTTCTTTTTCTACCTCTCTCCGCCCTGCTTTTCTCTGAACTGTCTCTTTACTTATGTTTCCTTAAAAAGACTGTCCCGGGGGCCAACTCTCCCATTAGGGACTTGTATGAAAAAGCTAATTGAGAAAGACTAGATTGTCTTTAGTTTGATAGCTCCTAATGTTTTGATATGTCCAGCCAGCCATCTGCAACTACAAACTCCCTGCTGAGTTGCTGGCGGGGAGACAAAGAAATGGAAAACAGCAAAGAAGTCACCATGTGGTATGAGCCGAGAGTTTTTGGCAGCCTGGCTGAATTAAGACCATAATCCTTTTCGGAAATCATTCTAAAACGGAACTATTCACAATAAACATGAAATTAAAAGCATGATGTAGTAGTGACCCAAAAGGAATGTGAATTCTTCTCCAGGACATGCAGAGACCTGTGGATGAACTGTTTCTAGATTCTTGCTCCAGCTTTCCTGAGAGTAAGTTAATCTCTAAAATTGTGGTTGTTTTGTATATAAAACTGTAACTTATGACTTCAAATAGGGAATGCCAAACATTTGGATGGGAACTAGTAAATGCAGTAAATTATTAGTTGTTTTGATTTTCCAAATCATCTGAGTATTTTATATTGTATGGCTAAAAAACCAGTTGGAGAACTAAGTGGGTTTCTGTTTTTGTTTTTGTTTTTCATTTTCACCCCAGGACTAGAGTATGTTTGGACAAATAGCATATATTATCTAAAAGGGTATTGGGTGAATTGAAAAGAATATAACTTTATGGTGCCTCTTTGCAAGTATGATGGGCTGTTTCCCAAATGAATAGAATTAGTTATTCTTTTTTGTTTGTTTTCACTTTTACTGCTAGAGTATTTGTAAGCCCTGGGGGAGGGTGAGTGGGAGACACATGATTTTCTGAGTTTTGTATTGTTTTAACTGGCTTGAGAACATTTTCATCAAGAAAACTTAGGGCAATATTTTTATTGACCTTATTTATCATACTACATTTATAGGAATCTTGATCTAATTTGTTGTGCAATGTGTTTATTTTCTGAATACAAGGAATTCTATCTGGCGGGGAGTGACTGGCTTTTTATAGCCACATTTTTATTTCTAGATCACACGACTTCCTATTCAGAGCAATTTAAGCTAGTTAGATGTTTTGTGCTCCTCTGGTGAATAGTAATTTTTCTCCCTGACATTTACATCAGGATGTGTAGTGGGGGGGAAAAAAATCAGTCTTAACAGAAATAAATAACCACAATCGTGACAGATCATGTTAATTCTTCTGTAGTCATCAATAATACTTTCTAGCACATGCATTCCTCCACAGAAAGAAAGGAGAGTAGGCACGTAGGTGACATATTTAACTCTCTCAGATACCATGTTTTAGCAGGGCACTGATTTCTTAATTGGTAATGTCGTGGTTTTGTTTGAGGTGGGGTCTCCAAGCCGTCACAGCCTGCTCAGATGGCACTATGGTCAGGAGCTCAGCCGCATAGCTTCTGAATCTCTTTGTTCAGTTCTGGACAATTTTTGTTCCACAAGTGGGTACCTCATAAAGGCAACTCTGTACATCCTAAAGCCCTCGTCCTTGTCTTATTCTCAGTCTTCACACTTTCTTTTGTGCTCCTTGTGTTAATTTTCTGTTGCCGCTGTAACAGATAACTGTGAACTTCATGGCTGAAAACAAAACAGATTTATCATCTTACAGTTTGGGAGGTGAGAAGTGTGATGTGAGTCTCACTGGATGAAAATCAAGGTGCCAGCAGGGCACCTTGGATTCATTTCTGGAGGATGAGAGGGAGAATTCTGTTTTCTTGCCTTCTAGCATTTCCAGAGGCTGCCCGCCTTCCTCGGCTTATGCCCGCCTTCCTCCATCTTCAAAGCCAGCAACCGGTTGACCCTTTTAACAGCACCTTGCACTGACTGCCTTTTTTACTTCTCTTTTCCACTTTTCAGGACTCTTGTGATTACATTGGGTCCCCCTAGATAACCCAGGATTATCTCCCTGACTTAGAGTCGGTTGATTAGCAAACTTACTCCCATCTGTTCCCTTAATTCTCCTTCGTCATGTAATGTAATATATTCACAAGTTCCAGGCTTAGAACGGGACCATTCTTCTGTCTGCCTTATTCCTCTTCAATTATTCCTTGCTTTTCAGACTGAAATGGCAGATGCACAATATTCCCTGCAAGACACAATGATTAGGTTTTATCTCTGCCTTGAGTTGGTGACCTTCCCATTTGAGCTGCCTCCTGAATACCAGTAGGGACCAGCATATTCGTGGCTTTGCTCTCGCCCCATGGATAAGATCAGCATTAGGTCATGTATCTAGTAGCCAGAAACAACCTTATTAGTAATATGATGGAAGAGACAATAGCAATTCTATAGTTTGCAACCCTCTTCAAAATGGCACCAAAGGAAGACACAATGACCCCCAAAACCCAGGTCTTATTGACTTGTGCTCCAAGCTTTGTGGCAAAGCTTAAGCCATTACGCTTGGAACATTTCCTGGACCAATTCCCCTCCTACAATGTTGGGTTCTGCTCATTAAGATTACACCTTATGTTTTCCTTATCAACTAAGATAATTCATGGGCATTTATGTTTTACAAGTCTCAGAGTAATTTTGTTTTTCTTCCTGATGGGAAAATAATGAGATAGACTTCTTTTTTTTTTTTAATATTTTATTTATTTGACAGAGAGAAACACAGCGAGAGAGGGAACACAAGCAGGGGGAGTGGGAGAGGGAGAAGCAGGCTTCCCGCCAAGCAGGGAGCCCGATGTGGGGCTTGATCCCAGGACCCTGAGATCATGACCTGAGCTGAAGGCAGACGCTTCACAACTGAGCCACTCAGGCGCCCCATGAGATAGACTTCTTGCAATTCAATTATGAAACTCATTCTGGGAGATACACTAGTAATTCTTGGACTGCACTAAGATGACCATATAAATAATTACATCATGCTACCACTACCAGACTGAAGGTTATATCTGGAATCTGCTGCCTTCACTAGGTTTGAAAGAGACCATCTGATGGCTGTTAGACAGCTAAGTCCTGAATTGTTGTTGTTATATAGGTTCTCTATATATAATGTCCTTTGCAAACAATTCTATAAAGAGTTGTTGATGACGGGGCCTCCTTATTGGAAACTGACAGTCTGGCTGACTGGTAGACCTGTGTGTAAGCCTAAAGGCTAGCGCTCTCTCCCTGTGAGCTTAAGCCCTTACATGGATTACCCCCAAGGCCAAGGTTGAGCCCATAAGTAGGAGGCAATGGATGACTGTTCCACTGAGAACAGCAGAGCAACATGGTACCTGAAAATCATCAGGCCTAAATTGCCTCCAATAATATACTATTAGAATGAGGTTCCAGTTCAAGGAACTCCAAATGCAAATTTACCTGATTCATGAGTTCGTTCCCTTTCTCCCTATTTCTACCTCCCACCTATCCACTCATATGCATGCAGGAGTAACAGACATCATGAATCTGAAAATTATTTTAGGTGCTCTTTTCTACTGGCAATAAAATGGGGCCCGCGACTTGCAAGAATCAAATTTGTCTGTAATGACACCACACATACCTCTTTACCCAACAGACCTTATCACAATAAATATATTTTTCTGCTCATACTTTTCCAACAAAGAGCAACTTCACACCACTGGGTCCAACTCTGGCAAGATCTCAGAATCTAAACAGCTTGAGAAGGCACAGAACTTCAAAGGTTCTTTCTATTTTTCAGGACATTTTTCACCTCTTTCAGTTTTTGTGAGAAAATCAAACATGACTGTAGGGTGAAGAAAAAATTGGGTAGGCTGTTTTTTATCCTTGGCATTTTAGACTCTTTTCAATTCTACTTCTTGCATCCCACCCATACAACACCTAAGGTTTGTTTTTTTTCCCTCCTCATCTTTGCAAATACCCTTTCCAGTGGATGCACTTTGTCTCTCTGCCCACACCCAGAAGAGGTGCTTGCCCCAGATATGGAAGCTACAAGGGTGCTCTCTTTGCACCCATCATGGGCTTGTCTTTCTTGAGAATTCAGTTCATCAGGTCTCCTTGCATCTATTGCTTTTTGTTCGTGCTATGGGAAATATGGTTTTAATTTTGTCTGGATTACTGTTGTTTCTTACCATTGGTGTAAAGATACTCCACATTCTTCTATATCTCAGCTGTGGACTTGAACAAAACAACGATATTGTTTCATGCACATTCTCATCACCTCCCTGATATTCCATGAGGTGGAACTAGATGCCAAGCTTCTGCCATGACCATTAGCCCTGCAGGTCCTTTCAAGTGAGAGAATATTGTGTGGTTTTCAGGGATTTCTTCATAATTTTAGATTCAGTTAATTTTCTCAATCTTTGATTAATATGCACATTTTGGTCAGGAGAGTCAAACTTTTTTGTGTATATTCCTTAACTTGAGGCAAAATTTAATAATTTAACTGACATTTTGTGGGGGAGTATCTGTGGTTTGGGGTTAAATTATATTCTAGTTTTATTGCAAATAGATATTTCTTCAGTGTTCTTTGTATTTGTCCCTTTGGGTAGATTTTTCAAAGGAAAATGGGCAAATCACTTTTTCACTTCCACTTTGAAGATATCAGGCTGATTTTTGTTCCATTATAAACTGTTTTCTCTTTCCTTTCTGAACGACCCCACCTCTACCCTGACAACTTAATTCTAACTTTTCCCTCTATCCTTTAATTTTAAACATACCATTCTTTTTTGCCATTGTATTTGGTACTTGGAGAGCCTTTTTGGGAAATATACATGTCTTCCAACTACCTTGAAAAATTAATTTCCATTGGGCTTTTTACAATATACTTTCTTCAGTATATTTTTCTCCCAGCTGTTTTTTCTTCTTTTGGGGTATCTCTTTACCAAATACTTTCCTTTTGATCCTACTTTTTTTCTTTCTACTTCATGTATTTTTTATCTCTCTCATCATTTTTAAATGAGTTTTGATTTTCTTTGAAAATTTGGCAAGATTATGAAATTTTTCTCCATATCATAGATCTTATGTTCTTTACTGACTTCAATGGGACTTTTAAGTATGTAATTTGCTTTTCATTTCTTCTTACCTTTCTTCTTGAATTTTATTATAGTCATTAAATGGAAGACTTGAAAACTTTTCTTCTGTTTATCGTAATAAAGTTTCTTTTGAAAGATCATATATTTTCTCTGCCTCTTGAGAGTAATCAATCTTTCCTTATGTTCCAGCATTTGGGGGCTCCTGATAATGACTGGACAGACCAAAGCCCATGGCTAAGTAGTCTGAGTGCATCCCTCCTTGAGCTCCTCACCCCCTGTCTGGATGTTGGTAGAATCTCTGATCTTGCACAAAATGGAGGATTGATCTGCGCAATCCTTAGACAAATTTTGAAAAGAGCATTGTCACAGTGGTTAAGAGTGAGGTCTCTAGAACTTGGTCATCTAAGTTAAAGCTCTGAATCTGCCACCATTAGCTGTGTTTGGCAAGTCACTCAGCCTCTATGTGTCTCATATCTCTCATCTTTTAAATGGGGAGAATAATAGGATCTATTCCAAAGGTTTATTATGAGGATTAAACTAATTGGTTTTGTTAGTTAACTTGAACTTCCCTTCATATGTTTTTAGCCTCTGGCTCCTTTTCCTACACATGCAATTGGACATAGCTGTTACAATGTTTCTTTTTGGTTTGATTGCACAATGTTTCCTATTTCAGACCTTCACATTTACTTCCTTCTTTATTTTAAAATAAACAGGTCAGAATGAGCAAGAGGCACATAAGTGTGGGTCAGCAAACGTGGGCTCTCCTCTGCAAGAACTTTCTGAAGAAATGGAGGATGAAGAGAGAGACCTTGTTGGTATGGCTCAGAGCCTATGTCTTCTCATATTTAGAAGAGGAAAATGTTTTTTTGGGGACACTGCAAACAGTTTATCTTCATTATTTAATGTTTCATATATATGTTCTATTGTTAACTAACAGCCTGGAAAATTTTCCAAATTCTGGACTTTGCTACAACTTAAATGAAAGTCCTTTAAATATATTATTATTTTATGTCTGACTAGAGGCATTCTTTAAATAATTGATATTCAGAAGCTCTCTGAAAAATAAAGCCATGCTTTTTATTGCAGAGATAGTAATTCTTAAAATCTGAACTCATTTGAAACTCATGAAGGGGGGCACCTGGGCGGCTCAGCCGTTAAGCGTCTACCTTTGGCTCAGGTCATGATCCCGGGGTTCTGGGATTGAGCCCCGCATCGGGCTCCCTGCTCAGCGGGGAGCCTGCTTCTCCCTCCCCCACTCACCCTGCTTGTGTTCTCTCTCTCACTGTGTCTCTCTCTGTCAAATAAATAAATAAAATCTTTTTTTTTTTTTTTAATAAAGAAACTCAGGAAGGAATAGGTACAAAAGTTCAGGGTCAAAGTCAAAGAAAGAAGCAAATTTAACCCAGAATTAATCCAGCAAGTAATCAAAAATTAAAAAAAAGAACTTCAAAAGACAAATTGTAGCACTTCTGCACACTTGTACTAAGGATACAATGTCAATTTGAAATAAATAATGGGTATATAAACAGAAAAAGAAAATGGCATTTTGAATTTTTGCTTCTATTAAGACAATACTTAGTTTCTCCTGATAAGAATGAGCAGATGTACTTTGTGTAGAAAATTAAGTAAATCGAGAAAAATACATTAAAAAAGTTAAAATCACGTATAAAATACCCATCATTCAAGGGTTAGTATATTAATATTTCATTTTATGAACACTGTGTGTGTGTGTCTGTGTTGTTTCAACAAATATGTATTGAATTCTTGGATTAACAGTAAATAAAGCATACAAAAATCCCAGCATGGAGTAAAGATTATATAAGTATAAATATAAAAGTTGGATTCTACCCTACATAGATGTGTTACTTGCAACCTTTTAACTGTTTTTAATATAAGCATCACATCTGTCAATTGATCTATCTCGATATAGAGCAACACACATACTAAAACAAGATCAGATGGTAAATAAGATATGTATCTCTTTTAAAGACCCGGTGTTTAGAATCGAAAGTGTGTAATAGGGTCTCTTCTTAATACCAGATTTCAAATGCATTCTGTTGCATTTCCAATTTCGGAATGTTGTCACAATGACAAAGATTTTTTAAAATTCTTTTTATGAGCAGTATTTTGGGATGATCTTCTTCCTCATATACAGCAGCAGCAGATAAAAATAGGACCTTGCTCCTGTTGATGAGAGCTGGAAACCAATTTCATGACACCTAACATTTCTCTATCATCGACACTCAGGTGCAAGCATGACTGTAAACCACTGGGCCATTCCTGAAGCAATCTAGCCTCTAACACTCACATTAAAGTATGATAAACTTAGACTCTCAATCATAATTGGAATCAATGCCACAACTCTCTCTTGATGGATGATGCATATATTTCAAAATATGCTAATCAAAAGACAAAAGAAAACGGAAACACTGGGAAACTGGGAGAGAGGAAAAAATGGTCCATGCTACATAACAAAACTACGTGTTTGAGGTTGTTTGTGGATGATTTATCTGTGGATGAGCAGCTATTGATCTGCTTCATTTTTCTCTCATTGCTGTGTAGGAATGGTTTTTCTCATTTCTTCTAGTATTGTTTGCATACCGACTTTCCTCCAATTTACATCAAGTTAATGACTTCCCTCAATTGCCTGCTATGAATCTGGGACGTGTAGATAATTTTAATGATTCTAATTATGTGATTGCATTTGCACCTGAATCCAAAACAACCCAGGAGATCATGAACAAAGTGGCTTCAGCCCCATTCATGAAAGGTATGTTCTCTGGCAGTTCTGGGTGTTTTCCTGATATGCAAAACATACAAATTTATTTTAGGATTTCCTATTATCTTCATTATAGTCCGTATCAAAATGAAACATTATTCAAATGTATGCTAGTGAGAAGATTCTGGAAATATTGCACAGTGCTGACAGTATGGTTTTTAAATCTCTTCAAATATATAAAAAATTGAGAGAGAAATTAGACAGTTAAATCAAGAAATCATGGGCAATAATTACCAACAAAACTAGGTGGTAAGGTGTTTCCCCAAATCCCACAATATAAGTGGGTGGGGAAAAAGCACCAACAGCCACCAAGTCTACATGGCATCTCTCTCTGGGGTGTTGGGAGAGTGAAGGGGAGCAGTGGGGTATCTGATGGTCCTGAGAAGAACCCCTTTAGAGGAAGCCAGTACCCACTGCAAAGAAGAGTAGGCCAATCTGCAAGCAACTGAAACCATTTTCGGCTACTGTACTGGTAGGGTAGTGTTGGACTGTTATTCCAAAGCTGTTACATATGTAAAGTGGGATATACCAAATAAGTAATTATGGAATAGTCTTTTTCTCTCACCCCTGTGTCTTGGAAACCCAGGAGTCTCCAAGACTGGAGGAAAGGAGATGCAGAGGTCTGGGACAGGAAATTGACAGGGTAAAAAATATTGTCAGGGCACCTGGTTGGCACAGTTGGTTGAGCGTCCGACTCTTGGTTTTGGCTCAGGTAGTAATCTCAGGGCTGTGGGATCAAGCCCCGCATCAGGCTCCATGCTCAGTGCAGAGTCTGCTTGAGACTCTCTCTCCCTCTTCCTCTGCCCCTCCCCCCATGCTTGCACGCTCTCTCTCTCAAATAAATAATCTTTTAAAAATATGTTGTCATTCCTGATAGCTAGGAAGCCAGTGATAATGAATAGGTTCTGTCAAAGGGACTCAGCAGTCACCTTGAGGAGACTCCCACTGGTCTAAGTTGGCATACTTTGAGCTTCAACAAGAATAGTAAGTGTAATGATATGAAACTCATCTAATGCATACATAAAATCCAGGCTTTCATAATGTATTAAAAGAAAAAAATTGCTTTTGGAAGATGGTACAAAATCATTCTTCTTATGAAAATTTGTATATAAAGGGAAGATACCCAGTATTTATCCTGTATGAACTGTACTATTGGGTAATCAAACAGATGCTGGAAAGTACTGTTTTATAAATGTTTTCTACTAATAAATAAAAAAACAAATGATGGCAATATAATATCACCATTTTGAAACTCCCATTGAGTTAATGGATCTAGGCACTAAGTGTCCATGGCTGCTAATAATATCTCCAAACACCAGATCATCAGAAATCCTGACACTCTGATGAAAGAAAACACCACCACATATAGTCTTGCCAAAGGGATTAGCCAGAGTCTGATTAAGCCTCTGGATGCCACTGCCAGATTGCAGGAAATGCAGGGATTAGGAACATGTCAGATTGCACTAGAAGCGTGCATCCATCAGAATCCAGGCTGCAGGGAATTACGTGGTTTCAGTGGCCCGGGTTTGGTCAGTAACAGTCATTAATTCACATGATATTTTTTGGATATCTTGAGAAAACATTCTCTAAATTTAACAATTTTATGCTGTCTTCGGAGGTTTGGCCACATTGACACCATTATCACATGAAAGTACATATTATAATTGTAGGATATAGTTCAAATTTGGATAGGTCTGTGTATTGCTAGGGGTATTGCTGGTATAGTTCAAATTTGGATAGGTCTGTGTATTGCTAGGGGTATTGCTGGTACAGTTCAAATTTGGATAGGTCTGTGTATTGCTAGTGGTATTGTTATTATTCCAAATTCAATGCTTTAAATCACTGGTTTAAAAGCTTTATTGGAAAGGCATAATCTGTTTGTGATAAAAGTGATTGCCACATTAACTCTGATTTTATCTAGAATTTTAGACACTCCCCCATAGTATGAGTCTTATTTAGGACCAGCCCTGCCTTTAGTGCATAAAGAACTTTAACATAATTGAACATGGCCTGCCGTCATTGTACCACATAGAAATCTTACTTATTAGCTACTTTCTTCTTACTTATTAGCTACTTTCTTTCACGTGGCAGGAAGAACAATCGTGGGGTGGCCGGATGAGAAAAGTATGGACGATTTGGATTTAAACTACTCTATAGATGCAGTGAAAGTCATCTTTAATGATACCTTCTCATATCATTTGAAGTTTTTCTGGGGAGGGAGAATCCCCAAGATGAAGGAACACAGAGACCATTCAGGTAACTTTCCTACTAGAAGGGTTTTTTTTTTTTGGCTATTATGTCATTAACCACTAGAGGGCACATGTGATCCCTGAAGTCCACACAAACATACGCTGCGTGTACTCTTAATTCCTGAACATAAATGAGATTCATTCTTATTTAAAGAAAGCCTGTGTTCTTAAGTGTATTGTTTTATAAATAAAATCTTAAAAAAAAAAGAAACAACAACAACAAGAAATTATATTTGCTATTATTCCTATGCTTCTCCTAAATATAACCTGAAGGAAAGATTCTTACTCATTGATTCCCAAATGTTTAAAAAAATGTAGTGCTTTCTTGGCAAAAGCAGCAGAAGAACAAAGCTCAAAAAAACATTCTCGGCTAACTGAGAGAATAATAGATTGAATAAAAATTATTAATAACTGGTCTTAACAACATTAATAAAGCAATTCTGGTGTATTCTTCTTGGGTGTGCTCTTCAAGCCTCACCGGAGAAGTCCTACCGTACACTGTATTATTGTGGACTTGTACTGCATTTTGGAACATTTGAAGTTTTGATTTTCCCTATACCAAGATCGTCCCATCCCATCATAAATGGTTATGTTCTTCTTTTATGAAAGCTCATTGTCAAGTGATGGATGAAAAAATCACATGTGAAGGTTCAGTGTTCTGGGAGAAAGGCTTTGTAGCTTTTCAAGCTGCCATTAACGCTGCTATCATAGAAGTGAGTATTAAGTTAAAGAAAACTAATTGCATTGTAAATTACATTTTGATGCGTGGTGCTACAATGGATTGCCCTACCTTAGCATTTAATTAATTGAGTCAATTTATTTGGCACAATCCACTGAGCAACTGCTATATGTGAGCCATTACACTAAGCACTGAGGGTCAAGAAATAAGTAGAACACAGGTACTTTTCTCCAGGGATCCTGGATAATGAGGGGACAGAAATGTGGACATGAAGTCACAATAAAAGTTGAGGTTCTATCATGGAATTATACATGCTGTGCAAGGCAAACAATGAAGCAGAAGACACTCTGATGAGAAATATCAGGGAAGATGAGTAACTGAAGCAACATTTCAGTTGTGCCTTCCAGCATGAGTAAAATTTTGTCTAGTGAAGATGGTAAATAGGAATGTTCTAAGGAGTCAGGACAGAACTTGGAGTGTTTCAGGAACACAAGGAGCCAGATTATGATGAACATATATATTTAAATGTGGAATGCACATAATTTCTTATAACAGAGAAAACACACGAGGTTATAATTGGTGTGATGATAACAATGTGTTCATTGATACTTTCCCTTAGATCACAACAAATCATTCAGTGATGGAAGAGCTGATGTCAATTACTGGTATAAATATGAAGATATTACCTTTTGTTGCCCAAGCAGGAGTTGCGACTGATTTTTTCATATTCCTCTGCATTATTTCTTTTTCCGCATTCATTTACTATGTATCAGTCAATGTTACCCAAGAAAGACAATACATTAAGTCATTGATGACGATGATGGGCCTTCGAGAATCAGCATTCTGGTAAGTTACATGGCCACAGCCTATCATGCAACATAGATAAACACAACAAGCTAGCTGGTTGGATTCCCTAAGCCTATGAAGTATCATATTTAAACTTGATTCTTTCCTAAAGCAGAGCATTATAAAGGAATGGAATAGATTCAAGTAGGCATGGTAAATAAAACTTTTCATACTTCTTTAAAGAAAGTCTGATCCCATAGATGTCTGCTGATACCCAAGTCAGTAAGCAATAAAAATGATGACTCTCAGTCACTAGTTGCAAGACACGAGTGCACCCAAATATGTAAGAACTTGAGGTTTCTAATGTTCGATGAAATATACATTTCAGATATTTTGTGAGATTGGGTGGTTGATACTGCCCTCACATTGAATGATTCATCACTCTGATGACACTGATGGAAAAAAAGCCCATTATGCCCTTTCAGCACAGAGCTTCCCTAGTGGAGGACTAACAGAGTGGTTAGAACACAGGCCTGGGAGGCAGGAAGCTATGGGTCTTCTCCATCTGTCCATTACCATCCCAAACAAGCTACTTAATTTCTTAAAACTCAGTTTCTTTTTCTGTGAAACATTGGTAATGGCATCTGTCTCTCATTGGCCATGACGATTAAAGAAGGGAATGTATTTAAAGTGCTTTGCATTGAGCATAACAAAAATTAAACACTCAATATTAGATGACAGTTGATAGAAATTTGGGAAGGGTCAGAGTCTGAGAGGACAGTAGTTATAAGTTAAGAAACCAAGGAGTGAGGGATGCCTGGGTGCCTCAGTCAGTTAAATGTCTGCCTTTGGCTCAGGTCATGATCTCAGCATCTCGGGGTCCCTGCATTGGGCTCCCTACTCACCCAGGAGGCTGCTTCTCCCTCTCCTGCTCCCCCTGCTTGTGCTCTCTCTCTCTCTCTGTCAAATAAATAAAATCTTAAAAAACAACAACAACAACAACAACAACAACAACAAAATAAGGAGTGAATCTCCAACTAACAACAAAAAAAAATTTAATGGGTTTAGCCAAGGGATGTATTTGAGATATAGAATAGTAAAAGCATGAATTCTGGACTGAAAAAGTCATGGTTTGCATTTGGTTTCTTTATATACTGATGTTATTCTCAGTGGTAAACAAGATTTGTAGAATCTACAGAATAGCTCTGGACATATGCCATGTAGTCTTTAAAAGGACATTAGGGGAGGACAAGATGGCGGAGGAGTAGGAGACCTTAGTTTCATCTGGTCCTAGGAATTCAGCTAAATAGCTATCAAACCATTCTGAACACCTGTGAACTCAACTAGAGATCTAAGAAAAGAATTGCTTCAAAACTACAAATAGAAAAGTGACCGCTTTCTGCAAGACAGAATGACAAGACAGAAAAACTCACCTCAAAAAGAACAAGGGGCAGTACTGATGGCTAGAGACCTAATCAGTCTGGATATAAGTAAAATGTCGGAACTAGAGTTCAGAATCATGATTATAAAGATATTAGCTGGGCTTGAAAAAAGCATAGAAGACACTAGAGAATCCCTTTCTGAATAAATAAAAGAACTAAAATCTAATCAAGTCAAAATTAAAAAGGCTATTAATGAAATGCAATAAAAAATGGAGGCTCTAACTGCTAGGATAAATGAGTCAGAAGAGAGAATTAGTGATAAAGAAGACAAAATGATGGAGAATAAAGAAGCTGAGAAAAAGAGAGATAAACAACTACTGTATCACGAAGGGAGAATTCGAGAGATAAGTGATACCATAAAGCAAAACAATATTAGAATAACTGGGATCCCAGAAGAAGAGGCGGGGCAGAAGGTATATTGGAGCAAATTATAGTGGAGAACTTCCCTAATCTGGGGAAGGAAACAGGCATTCAAGTCCAGGAGGCACAGAGAAACCCCCTCAAAAATCAATTAAAATAGGTCAACACCCCAACATATAATAGTGAAACTTGCAAATCTCAGAGACAAAGAGAAAATCCTAAAAGCAGCTCAGGACAAGAAGTCCTTAACCTACAAGGGTGGAAACATTAGACTGGCAGCAGACCTATCCACAGAGACCTGGCAAGCCAGAAAGGAGTGGCATCATATATTCAGGGTGCTAAATGCAAAAAATATGCAACCAAGAATACTTTATTCAGTTAGGATGGCATTCAAAATGGGAGAGATAAAAAGCTTCCAGAACAAACAGAAACTAAAAGAATTTGTGATCACTAAACCAGTCCTGCAAGAAATATTAAAAGGGATCCTTTAAGCGAAGAGAGAGCCCAAAAGTAACATAGGCCAGAAAGGAACAGAGACAGTATACAGAAACAGTGACTTTACAGGTAATTTAATGGCACTAAATTAATATCTTTCAATAATTACCCTGAATGTAAATGGGCTAAATGCCCCTATCAAAAGACACAGGGTATCAGATTGGATAAAAAAGCAAGACCCATCAATATGCTGTCTGCAAGAGACTCATTTTAGACCCAAAGACACCTCCAGATTGAAAGTGAGGAAGTGGAAAACCATTTATCATGCTAATGGACATCAAAAGAAAGCTGGGGTAGCAATCCTTGTATCAGACAAATTAGATATTAAACCAAAGACTGTAATAAGAGATGAAGAAGAACACTATATCAAAATTAAAGGGTCTATCCAACAAGATGATCTAACAATTTTAAATATTTATGCGCCTAACATGGAGGCAGCCAATTATATAAAGCAATTAATAACAAAGTTAAAGAAACACATCAATAATAATACAAAAATAGTAGGGGACTTTAACACTCCACTCACTGCAATGGACAGATCATCTAAGCAGAAGATCAACCAGGAAACAGTGGCTTTGAATGACACACTGGACCAGATGGACTTCACAGATATATTCAGAGCATTCCATCATAAAGCAACAGAATACACATTCTTGAGTGCACATGGAACATTCTCCAGAATAGATCACATACTGGGTCACAAATCAGGTCTCAACTGGTACCAAAAGATTGGGATCACTCCCTGCATAATTTTGGACCACAGTGTTTGGAAACTGGAACTCTATCACAAAAGGAAATTTGGAAAGAACTCAAATTCATGGAGGCTAAAGAGCATCCTACTGAAGAATGAATGGGTCAACCAGGAAATTAAAGAAGAATTTAAAAAATTCATGGAAACAAATGAAAATGAAACACAACAGTTCAAAACCTTTGGGATGCAGCAAAGGCAGTCCTAAGAGGGAAGTATATAGTAATACAAGGCTTTCTCAAGAAACAAGAAAGGTCTCAAATACACAACCTAGCCTTACAACTAAAGGAGCTGGAGAAAGAACAGGAAATAAAACCTAAACCCAGCAGAAGAGAATTAATAAAGATTAGAGCAGAAATCAATAAAATAAAAACCAAAAGAACAGTAGAACAGATCAACAAAACTAGGAGCTGGTTCTTTCAAAGAATTAATAAGATTGATAAACCCCTGGCCAGACTTATCAAAAAGAAAAGAGAAAGGACCCAAGTAAATAAAATCATGAATGAAAGAAGAGAGATCATAACCTACACTGAAGAAATACAATTATAAGAACATATTACAAGCAACTATATGCCAACAAATTAGGCAATGTGGAAGAAATGGATGCATTCCTAGAAATGTATAAACTACCAAAACTGAACCAGGAAGAAATAGAAAACCTGAACAGACCCATAATCAGCAAGGAAATTGAAGCAATAATAAAAAATCTCCCAACAAACAAGAGTCCAGGGCCGGATCACTTCCCAGGGGAATTCTATAAAACATTTAAAGAAGAATTAGTACCTATTCTTCTGAAGCTGTTTCAAAAAATAGAAATGGAAGGAAAACTTCCCAACTCTATGAGGCCAGCATTATCTTGATCCTAAAACCAGACAAAGACCCCACCAAAAAGGAGAATTATAGACCAATATCCCTGATGAACATGAATGCAGAAATTCTCACCAAGATACAAATCAATAGGATCCAACAGTACATTAAAAGGATTATTCACCATGACCAAGTGGGATTTATTCCTAGGCTGCAAGGCAGGTTCAACATCTGCAAATCAATCAATGTGATACACTACATTAGTAAAAGAAAGGACAAGAACCATATCATCCTCTCAATAGATGCAGAAAAAGCACTTGACAAAGTACAGCATCCTTTCTTGATCAAAACTCTTCACAGTGTAGGAAAAGAGGGAACATACCTCAATATCATAAAAGTCGTTGGGCATCTGCCTTTGGCTCGGGTCGTGATCCCAGGGTCCTGGGATCGAGCCCCACATCGGGCTCCCTGCTCCGCGGGAAGCCTGCTTCTCCCTCTCCCACTCCCCCTGCTTGTGTTCCCTCTCTCGCTGTGTCTCTCTCTGTCAAATAAATAAAATCTACAAAAAAAAAAAAAAGACCATATACAAAAAGCCCACAGTGAATATCAATGGGGAAAAACTGAGAGCTTTTCCCCTAAGGTCAAGAACATGACAGGGATGTCCACTCTCACCACTGTTGTTCAACATAATACTAGAAGTCCTAGCCTCAGCAGTCAGACAATAAAAGGAAATAAAAGGCAACCCAATTGGCAAAGAAGAAGTCAAACTCTCACTCTTTGCAGATTACATGATACTCTATGTGGAAAACCCAAAAGACTCCACCCCAAAATTGCTAGAACTCATACAGGAATTCAGCAAAGTGGCAGGATATGAAATCAATGCACAGAAATCAGTTGCATTTCTATACACTAACAACGAGACAGAAGAAAGAGAAATTAGGGAGTTGATCCCATTTATAATTGCACCAAAAACCATAAGATACCTAGGAATAAACCTAACCAAAGAGGCAAAGGGTCTGTACTCAGAAAACTATAGAACACTCATGAAAGAAACTGAGGAAGACACATAGAAATGGAAAAATGTTCCATGTTCATGGATTGGAAGAACAAATATTGTTAAAATGTCTACGCTACCTAGAGCAAACTACACATTTAATGCAATCATATCAAAATACCAACAACTTTTTTCACAGAGCTGGAACAAATAATCCTAAAATTTGTATGGAACAAGAAACGACCCCGAATAGCCAGAGGAATGTTGAAAAAGAAAACCAAAGCGAGTGGCATCACAATTCCGGACTTCAAGCTCTATTACAAAGCTGTCATCATCAAGACAATATGGTACTGGCACAAAAACAGACACATAGAATGTCAATGGGACAGAATAGAGAGCCCAGAAATGGACCCTCAACTCTATGGTCAACTCATCTTTGACAAAGCAGGAAAGAATATCTGATGGAAAAAAGACAGTCTATTTAACAAATGGTGTTGGGAAAATTGGACAACCACATGCAGAATAATGAAACTGGAACATTTTCTTACACCACACAAAAATAGACTCAAAATGGATGAAAAACCTAAATGTGAGACAGGAGTCCATCAAAATCCTAGAGGAGAACACAGGCAGCAACCTCTTCGACCTCGGCCACAGCAGACTTCTTGGTAGACACATCTCCAAAGGCAAGGGAAGCAAGGGCAAAAATGAACTATTGGGACTTCATCAAGATCAAAAGCTTTTGCACAGCAAAGGAAACAGTCAACAAAACCAAAAGACAACCGACAGAATGGGAGAAGATATTTGCAAATGACATATCAGATAAAGGGCTAGTATCCAAAATCTATAAAGAACTTATCAAACTCAACACCCAAAGAACAAATAATCCAATCAAGAAATGGGCAGAAGACATGAACAGACATTTTTCCAAAGAAGACATCCAAATGGCTAACAGACACATGAAAAAGTGCTCAACATCACTCGGCATCAGGGAAATCCAAATCAAAACCACAATGAGATACCACCTCACACCAGTCAGAATGGCTAAAATTAACAAGTCAGGAAACGACAGATGTTGGCGGGGATGCGGAGAAAGGGGAACCCTCCTACACTGTTGGTGGGAATGCAAGCTGGTGCAACCATTCTGGAAAACAGTATGGAGGTTCCTCAAAAAGTTGAAAATAGAGATACCCTATGACCTAGTAATTGCACTACTGGGTATTTACCCCAAAGATACAAATGTAGTGATCCGAAGGGGCACCTGCACCCCAGTGTTTATAGCAGCAATGTCCACAGTAGCCAAAATATGGAAATAGCCCAGATGTCCATTGACAGATGAATGGATAAGGAAGATGTGGTGTATATATATATATATATATATTAAAAAATAGAAATCTACAGAGTCAGAGAAAAGTAAATGGGATACTACTCAGCCAGAAAGGATGGGAGGAAGGAAGGAAGGAAGGAAGGAAGAAAGAAAAAGAAATCTTGCCATTTGCAATGACATGGATGGAACTAGAGGGTATTGTGCTAAGTGAAATAAGTCAGAAAAAGACAATTATATGATCTCACTCATGTGGAATTTAAGATACAAAACAGAAGATCATAGGGGAAGAGAGGAAAATATAAAACAAGATGAAATCAGAGAGGGAGAAAAACCATAAGAGACTCTTGATCATAGGAAACAAACTGAGGCTTTCTGGAGGAGAGTCGGGTGGGGGGTTGGGGTAACTGGGTGATGGACATTAAGGAGGGCACATGATGTAATGAGCACTGGGTATTATATAAGACTGATGAATAACTGACCTCTACCTCTGAAACTAATAATACATTATATGTTAATTGAATTTAAATTTAAAAAAATAAATAATTTAAAAAGGAAAGGACGTTAGACACTATTCAGTTGGGTAGGAAGACCCCACATTTTTAATGCTGCCAATTTAAACCAAATTTATTTTTTTTTCCTCCAGAAATGTTCCATTAACTGAGTGTAAAAGTGGAGAAAATGAATTGCTGGTTTGATCTAGAATGGGAATTTTTCTGGTGTCTCTTTTTTTTAAATTCTGGAGCTCAATACTGAAGAAAATTTTGCTCACTATATTTTTTTAAAAAATAGAAATCTACAGAGTCAGAGAAAAGTAAACAATATGATAAAAAGAAGGGAGAAACCAAATGAATCCAATGAGAGAAGGTTAAAAAAAACCAGGACTTTTCCTGCATAAGAAAAGACTGTAACATTCTATTGATACTGCATATGAATGAAATTAGAAGTTTATGGGACACAGAGAGATGAACAATTTCAGATGAACAGAAGTGATTGAGCAAAGGGCATTGTTACAATTAGGCAAGACATGATGGCATTTAAACTTTGAAGTAAAGAAATTTAAGTGTTCACGTGGACTTGTTATAAACCAGTTGCCACATTAAACACATAACATACAACATTTTGTTTAATTCTCTTATTATTTTTCAATAGACAGTAAGGAAATTTAAAGAGATTCTACCTCTCAGATCATATAGTTACAGTGCAGCACAGAAAACCTGAACCTACATCTGTATGATTAGAAAGCTTGTTCTCTTTCCCCTATAAAAAACTTTCTTCCTGTTTCTTTGGCATTGATAGCAAGAAAAACATATCTTTGCATCCATCTGTCTTTCTGTATCTCTGTATTCCTAAGCCTAATCTGATTGTCTGTATCAGTGGTTGGCAAACTATGGCCCTTTTTTGAACAATCTGCAAGCTAGGAATGGCTTTTATGAAAACGCCTAAAAAAAATCAAAAGAACAATAATATTTTATGGCACACAAAAGCATATATGAAATTCAGACATCATTGTCTACAAATAAATTGTTGTTGAAGCAGAGCCCAGTCATTTGAACGTTGTCCGTGAACACAAAGGCAGACTTCAGTAGTTGCAAGAGACCATATGGTCCGAAAAGCCTGAAAGATTTACTATCTGGCTCATCAGAGAAAAAGTTTGCTGATCCCTGCTTCATCATCTGGTTTTTGTCCCTGGTGTTTATACTTTACTGAAAGAAGAAGTCCAGAACGGACATGTCGGTCATAGATGTTTTCCCAGAAAACTGTTCCCAGTTACCCTCATTATATGACTCAGTCTATTTCTTTATTTTGCAATTAGTCACCTATTTTACCTGTGTACTTATTGTCTACTTTCCCCGGTAGCATATGAACTTTGGGGACAGAGAAGTTTTCTAATCTCTTAGCTCTTGATATAAGGTACTCCCTTTACTCTTAATATAGAGTAAGCTTCCCAAATCATTTGCAGAGTAAGTGCATAAATACAGTGATAAAGTACCAGCCCTTGAACTGATGCTTCGTTTCTGTGCTAGGCTCTCCTGGGGTTTGATGTATGCTGGCTTCATCTTTATTGTGGCTACTTTGATGGCTCTTATTGTAAAATCTGCCCAAGTTGTCGTCCTAACTGGCTTTGTGGTGGTCTTCACCCTCTTTCTCCTCTATGGCCTGTCTTTGGTGAGTTGATAAATTTAATCTCTCTCTCTCTCTCAGAGAAACCAGTCATTTCTCACCAATTCTGGTCACACCTCTTCTGTTTCTGTTTGCAGTATATGAGTATTTGCATGAGACAGTATCTGGGGGGTGGGGGTGGAGGATTGGATGTTATATATTTTTATATTATGAAATTCTTTTTATTATGCTACTGATGATTCTCAGAGAATTATATACTACCTGAAGTTTTTCTCTCCTCTCAGATAACTTTAGCTTTCCTGATGAGCGTGTTGATAAAGAAACCTTTCCTTACTGGATTGGTTGTCTTTCTCCTTACTGTCTTTTGGGGGAGTCTGGGATTCACTGCATTGTACAGACATCTTCCTGCATTTTTGGAATGGACCCTATGTCTTCTTAGCCCTTTTGCTTTCACTGCTGGAATGGCTGAGGTAAGAGTTAATATAACTATTTCATTTTTTACAGAACATTAAAAAATTCTCTCTGAGGAATTCATGCTCTATGTTCTAAGCATCAAAATCCTCATCCGCTTTTGTAAAGATACACATCCAAGGTATCGGGGAGGTTTTCATTTTTCTCTCTCAGCGTAACTGGCTTTATTTTAAGTCATTAATATAGGTTGATACTCTATTATCGATGTGGGTCAGCTTTTATTTTCAATGGGTTGTCCCAATGAACAATTAACTAATTTAGTGCACAGGAAACATGACCCTTAATATTATCGCAAGTATTTGAAAACCAGGAATTCAATGGAAATAAATTTTTCTTTTTAATTGGCCAGTTGTACATGAAACTGAACCTCTTCTCAGAAAATTTAATTCTAGGTGTGACATCGTAACTGTAAAATGCTACATGAAAGGTTACATTATGTATAAACTCATTGCATCTCACTATAATAAGAAATTATTCTTGTGACCACTGAAGTACTTTCAGCTTTTCATGTTTTTACTTTCAAATAGTATCCCCTTTCTAGAATGCCCCTTTGCCCCCCATCCTACACCTGATGAAATCCTTAGGCAACCCCCCCTTTGAGTTTTTACTTCCCAGAGGATTTGCCTACTTCTTCCCAGGGGTCTCTAAGTCCTTAGTACCTACCTCCACTAACTTCCCAAATTGCTTTGTAGCTAGATGGATTCACTGCTATGTCTTCCAGTAGATTAGAGCTCTGTGAAGACAGGAACTGTGTTTTATTTATCTTTTTCAATCCCAGGGTTCAGCAGAAATAAGACAATAATAATTCTTAATACTCTGTTTATCTTTTTAAAATTCAATGTATGCATCTTTTTTTCCAGCTTATACATTTGGACTATGATGTGAATTCTAACATCCATTTGGATTCTTCAGACAACCCATACCTAATAATAGCTACTCTTTTCGTGTTGGTTTTTGATGCTCTTCTGTATTTGGCTTTGACATTATATTTTGACAAAATTTTGCCCAGTAAGTAGTAACTGAATTGTCATTCAGTGTAATTTCATTCAGTGCATTTCTATAAAATAACTGTCTACAACATATCGGGTATAAATTATCAAGCATTTTTTTCCAAAATTTCTAAAATGAGCCCAATGGTATTCTGCACTTTGTTTATAGAATCGCTTTCTAAGATCTTGTTCTACCACAATACTTTAAATTGTTTCTTTTTAAAAAGAGACGCTTGCAAGAGATGAAGGATAATTATACTATTAGTGCTTATATTAGCGCTAGATGAAGAAAGCTAGTGCTTGGGACTGGATCTTAAGGGTGTCTAAATACTTCCCAAAGCAGTTGCCTTGACAAGCTGTCCTGAGGTCACTAATCCTTAAAGTGGTGACTGATGCAATGTTCAATTGCCTCCTGTTCGTGTAGCTGAATATGGACATCGATGTTCTCCTTGGTTTTTCCTGAAATCCTCTTTTTGGTTTCAACACCAAAGGGCTGGTCATTTGGCCCTTGAGAATGAAATAGATTCAGATTCTTCATCCAACGACTCTTTTGAACCAGTGTCTCCAGAATTCCACGGGAAAGAAGCCATCAGGTAATAAATAAATTATACAAAAGTGCAAAGGGAGAACAGGTCAGGGACCAGAGGTCTATCTGGCAAAATACAGGTGTGACAAAGATTTCCTGGGTGCCTCTTTGTACCCACCTACATCCAGGCCATCCCACTTGTGAAATGCCACCATTGTTGTTAAAAGCACTTTGCTTTCCCACATTGTCAGCGTTTATATTTACGACTATCTTATTGCAGAACAACAAACATCAAGGAATAAATAATCTTCATATGTCCATTTCTCTCATTTTCTTTTTGCTCTCTTCTTGGTGCTGTTCTCTCTCTTTCTGTGACTGCTGTCTTTATGACAGACACTGTCATTGCATCCCTTGTCTTTCTTCTCCTTTTCTCTGTGATTTACCCTGCCTCCCACCTCTTTGCTTCCCAATGAAGAATAGGAGAGGGAAGAGGCAGGTGATGCAGAAAAGGGGAGATAGGCATCCAGAGAGATGGGAAGAAAACCTAAGTTAGGGTACTCATGCCGTGCATATCTTCCCTCTGAGATGATAGATGTGTTTTATTCAATGCTGATTGCTTTGTTTCCAAACAACTAGAAATCCCTAACTTCCCTGGGTCTTTGCTCAACCTCTGTTCATCATTCAATTTGCCATTGTCTCCTCAGGAAAGCCTTTCCCATCACCTGGGCCCACATGAGGGAAAGAGCCCCCAGAATTTTCTCACAACCCCAAAGACTTGATTTCTCAATCCTCTGTCTACTTCCACAATGTCCTTAAAACATTTTCCTCTTTTTTTTTTTTTCAGAATAAGAAATCTTAGGAAAGAATATGGAAAAGGAAATCATGAAAAAGTAGAAGCCTTGAAAGGTAATGAGCTAACATATTTACACGGCTGTTTGATTTGGTGACTACACCTCATTGTTGCACTGTCTTTGTGGGGATAAAGAACAGATATATTCCAGACACCACAATTTTCCTTCATTTCAACACATTGCGTTTCCTTCTGAGTGAATGTAAAACCATCGGACAATTTTAGAAAGTCAGGGTGTGCCATCGATACCTTATAGGTTTGAAAGATGTATGGCTGCATCATGAAGTTCTTTATTTTCAACTCGTCACACTCCCTAATCCTAATAAACTATCTTTATTATAGTCAACCTATTTTTAATGACAAAACTGCCCTTATCCAAAAAATTGTTAATTACATAATAATATATCATGACAATGCTATAGCTTTAAAATGTGTATCATAGGAGATACAATTTTAAATGGAAGAATTTGGGGATGGATTTTATTTTGAATATTGCTAGCCAAATACACATGCTATAAGAAATTATAAAAATTTTGGAGAATGTGGGGCACCTGAGTGGCTCAGTTGGTGAAGTGTCAGACTCTTGATTTCGGCTCAAGTCATGAACTCAGGGTCCTAAGATCGAGCCCCATGTCAGGCTCCACATGCTGCATGGAGTCTGCTTGAGATTCTCTCTCTTCCTCTCCCTCTGCCCCTCCCCCTGCTGTGCTCTCACTCTCTAAATAAAAAAATAAAATCTTAAAAAAAAATTTTTTTTTTAAATGTAAAGTTAACATGTAGGCTCTGAGTGGGATTTCTTTTTGTAATAATGCCAGGTCTGGTATTTGACATATATGAAGGCCAGATCACTGCCCTCCTTGGTCACAGTGGAGCTGGGAAAACGACTCTGTTAAACATGCTCAGTGGACTGTCCGAACCAACATCAGGTGAGGAGATAATTACAGGCAAGAACATGGACAAATAAATTAACTCCACATTTTATTAATTAGTTTTATTGGTTAATTTTAGTACTTAGTAATTTCATTAACTACTAGTCACCCTCAGGTACTTAAGAGACAAGTTTTACAAGTTTCTTCAAGTTATTCTTTTAATAGATGTATGTTCTGTTTATTTAGGAAAATCTTTGTGGTTTAAATATTTCAAGATAAGTAGCTTTATGAATACTCACTCCAACTGGTTCAGATAAATTGTGAACATTACATTTTTAGTCAATAGTGTATTCCTTATAGATCCAGTATGCTTAAAAGACTCTAGTGTTTGGGGGCACCTGGGTGGCTCAGTTGTTAAGCGTCTGCCTTTGGCTCAGGTCATGATCCCAGGGTCCTGGGATGGAGCCCTGCATCAGGCTCCCTGCTCCGAGGGAAGCCTGCTTCTCCCTCTCCCAATCCCCCTGCTTGTGTTCCCTCTCTTGCTGTCTCTCTCTGTCAAAAAAATAAATAAAATCTTTAAAAAAAAAAAAAGACTCTAGTGTTTGACACCCATTGTTTTTCACTTTAAAACATCTTAAATGAACCATGGCATGTTATCCTGTTGCTAACTGTCAACCTTTCTACTTCTAGGTTCGGTCACAATCTATAATCACACCCTTTCGGAAATGACTGACTCCAAAACCGTTAGCAAGCTCACTGGAGTCTGTCCACAATCCAATGTGCAATTTGGCTTCCTCACTGTGAAAGAAAATCTCAGGCTCTTCGCTAAAATAAAAGGGATTCAGCCACATAAAGTGGAACAAGAGGTAGAGGAACATATTAGATATCACACAGCCATGAACATGAAATTGTTTATCTAGAAAGTTCTAAATGTATTTATGTTATTTCTACATGGTGCATCATCAAAAGGGCAAAAAGGCCCTTGGCAACGAACAGCAAAATGATTGTGTTTTTAAAACAAACATGCTGGGTTTTGGACTAAACATCCTTTTCTCTTCTCTTCTCTTCTCTTCTCTTCTCTTCTCTTCTCTTCTCTTCTCTTCTCTTCTCTTCTCTTCTCTCCTCTCCTCTCCTCTCCTCTCCTCTCCTCTCCTCTCCTCTCCTCTCCTCTTCTTTTCTTTCCTTTTTGGTTAGATGCAACAAGTTTTAAGGGACTTGGAGATGGAAAATATTCAAGATATTCTTGCTCAAAATTTAAGCGGTGGACAAAAAAGGAAACTAACTTTTGGGATTGCCATTTTAGGAGACCCTCAGGTAAGTCGAGCCCTAATTATTGGTGAATGAGCTTGAGGACTGTGGAACTAGTGTATTCCATCCAACTGAATTTACAAATGGTAAATATAAAAGAATTGTTCAAGTGAAAAATTAAGTAATAAGATATTTCTCCCAAGCACTTTTACACATATATTGTTTTTTTAAAAAAATTTACCTGAAAGTGGAAAATGATTTTATGTTTCCCTACTGTGCAGGTTTTGCTATTGGACGAACCAACTGCTGGATCAGATCCTCTTTCAAGGCACTGTGTATGGAACCTCCTAAAAGAGAGGAAATCCGATAGAGTCATTCTCTTCAGTACCCAGTTCATGGATGAGGCTGACATCCTGGCTGGTGATTTTTTTTTTTTTTTTTTTTAGATTCCACATATAAGTGAGATCATACAGTATTTGTCTTTCTCTTTCTCTGATTTATCTCACTTAGCCTAATGCCTTCAAGTTCCATCCATGTCCTTTCGTGGTGGTTCTCGGTTTTCTCTCATGTGTCTTAGTGAGAAATTAGGGACATGAGTGAAATATGTGTAGATAAGTTCCAACACACCTGCTATGGGTGTATGTGTGACTTTCATGAAGACAGGAGATTCTTGCTGTCGTCCATTTGAATGTCTGCGTCTCCATGTACATTGTCCCACACATGTATTCTGATCCTATTGCAAAGCAACTCATTGGTTGTAAATATATAGCATACTCTCAAATATATACTATGTTTTATTCAGTAGGAATGTCAGTTGGCTTGAAACAGATCCTCCCATTGCATGATAATTTTTCTCAACATACTAGAGAATAAACTAACATATCATTTAGGTTATTGGATAACAAAGAAATTGGCTTACGTACGACCAGAATTAGAATGCAAATATTTTAGTGGGTCATGCTCCTAAAATGCATTATTTGGTAATGGATTTGTTCTTTTATAAACAGTGAGAGAATAACCTCTTGACACAATGCATTGTTTTTCTTTTCTGCTTAGATAGGAAGGTGTTTATATCCAATGGGAGGCTGAAGTGTGCGGGCTCTTCTCTATTCCTGAAGAAGAAATGGGGCATCGGCTACCATTTAAGGTACAACCTGTGTTGTTGGAGACATATTAGAACATGTTGCAGACAAGAGATCGTATTAGTATGTTAAAGTGGGCTACAAAATTATTAAGATCCTTTCAAGAGCGCTGTGTTAGAACAACTGATCTCCTTCTTAGCTAGAATGAACGGCAGGTGGGATTGTAGACATGGAGACTACAAGGATGATTAAGCTAAGTTTAAACCACATTTTTGGAAAATATTTTCACAACACATTGTTTGCAAAGAGAAATTTAATGGCATTCCAACCCTCTCCCAACATTTTTCCAATGCTTCTTTTTGTTCATTGTGACAATTTCAAGTCTCCTCTCTGTTCTCCCTGACTTCATCTTCTCCCTCATTCTTTTCTTATCTTCTTCTCTTCCTGATAGTAATTAATATCATTATTAATTATTATTATTATTATTATTATTATTATTAAGTAATGTCTATCACTTATTCCATATTGGCTATGCTCTAGGTTCTTGCTAAGATATTTACATATGGAATACTCATATAATCATATTTAATCCTTCAGATAACTGTAAGAAGATGGTATTGATAGCCTCTGACATGTCAGGGAGTTTTAGTAATATACCCAATCTCACATTACTTAAAGTGGTAGAATCTTTGGGCCAAGATTATAGGCGTGATATGAATCTCTCCCTATACTTCCTGCTAAAATATTAGTGTTTCTTTTTTTTTTAAGATTTTATTTATTTATTTGAGAGAGAGAATAAGAGAGAGCGAGCATGACGGGGGGAGGGTCAGAGGGAGAAGCAGACCCCCTGCTGAGCAAGGAGCCCGATATGGGACTCGATCCTGGGACTCCAGGATCATGACCTAGCTGAAGGCGGTCGCTTAACCAGCTGAGCCACCCAGGGGCCCAGTATTAGTATTTCTTAAAAAATAATTTAAGGCACTTTATCCTCAGAGGTTAAATGTATTCTGTACATTATTTACTGAGGGTTTAATCTTATCAAATCTACCATTCCATCATGATTGCTTGGTACAATCTAATTGAATCAATACCTTCCAACTAAAATGGACCCCTCACTGTTTTCTAAGTATGTTCTGTGATTTAGTTGTCTTCTCTCTGCTCAAGGGAGGATGTCTGTTTGACATGTCCTCCTCCAACCCATTTTAGCCAAGTTCAAGTCTTATCCATTCTTGAAAGTCTTTTTTGAATATTTTCTCCTTAATAAGCATCCTCTTTTCTGGAACCTGGGCAGCACTATTTTGAACTGTTGCCTCAGTCAACTTAATTAACTGGTCTTTGATCCTCAGTGATTTCATTTATATAATAGTGGTAATAATATCCACATTGCTTAATTGACTTAACTTCCCTCTTCCTCACTTCTTCTATAATATGCTGCTTTATTTGACTGCTATGTTCCAAGCTCCTCCAGGGAAAGTTCTGTATTCTTTCTGTTTGGGATCCTGGATCGTGTGTTGCATTGGGCCTTGTAAACACAGAATAGTTTTACCTAAAATTGATTTTTTAGGTTTGTATCATCAAAGTGATGTCCTCATCATTTGATAGCCCCAGTAAATTTCAGTGGATGTGACTAATAATGGTGCTTCTAAAATCTGATGATTTCATGAAGAACTTTACATGTTCTCACCAAGAAGACAGATCAGCTTTGACTCGAATAAATTTTGGACAATAAAAATGATAAAACCAGCTAACATATATTGAAGGTTTACTTGGTGCAAGGCTCTGTGTGATCACATGCATACTTTATATTAATCTGTCTTTTGAAATTCTTTGAGAACTGAGTATAAGAACACTGATTGGAATTTTGATGGAAATTTGATACTGGAAGACCTTAAGCCTGAGTTCTGGAATGTGGATTAGTGGGACATTAGGACCATGTTCTTAATGACTCTATCAAGTTACCCCTGTGTCTGTGTTCACCGTGTTCAAGTCTTAGTTTTTGCAAAACCCATACTTTACTGCAAAGGGGAAATTCAAAGCTGAGCTTTTGGATAGATGGAGACAAAATCAGGCATTTCCTCCACCTCCCTTCAGCCAACATCTAGCTGAATATATCTTTCCTCCAAATAATAATCCTTGAGTTATTATCCCTTATACTAGTGTCTCTAGATTATCTAGTTTGGACTATATTAATGTGGACTATCTTTGGACAATTTATTTTTAAGTCTTGCTTCTTGCATTAGATTATATATATATATATGTATATATATATATATAGTCTATATATATATAGTCTCATAAATATTAATGAAGTGACAAACATACTACAATTGTTTGTAGAGATGGTATTGGATAAAAATAGCATTAACATGCTCTTTTTAAATGTCAGTTTGCATCTGAATGAAATGTGTGATCCAGACAATATAACATCACTTGTTAAACAGCACATCCCTGATGCCAAATTAACAGCACAAAGTGAAGAAAAGCTCATATATATTTTGCCTTTGGAGAGGACAAACAAATTTCCAGGTAACAGAACATAGAGACCATAGAATGATTTATAATGATGTTACTAATGATAACGGTGGCCTCAAGAATGATGGATGACATTTTTATTCTTGCTAAGTGCATGGCACTGTGCATAATCCTTTAATATTCCCCAAAGTTACTGCTAATATTAGCCCCTGATATTATCCCCAGATCACTTATGAGGAAACTGAGGCAAAAGATGCTAAATATGCTTCAAGTGGCAATCTGGGCAGTTAAGAGGTACAGGACCACATCAAGCTAAAATTAAGAATATTTGGGACATTTGTTTCAGGAATGAATGAGAGAACCTGGTCCGGCAAGGAGGGGTCTGTGAAAACAGCATAGAGTGTTAAATGGGAGCAAAGGGAGTGGTACACTGCCACATGTAGATGGTTTTGTTATAAACACCGTGACATAATGTTATAATCTAAGTAACCGAATAGTAATTATGATCAATTCTAAACTCACAGCTTTGCCGCAAATACGGAAGCCTGGAGGCTCATTGCCATTCCCAGTTTTCTACCTGGTCTCCCAATATGATTTCATTTGCCAAGAGTTTTGAGGTAGACTGCATTAAAAAAAAAAAAAAGTATAACCATAGAATGTGTTTATTTTGAGTTCAAGGAATTTGCCAGCTTTTAATGGAGGGTAATGGCTCCGGGGCTGCCTGCTTGAATCAATAAGCCTGCCATAATCACGGTTCATAAAGAAATATAGTACTAGACAGTAGGGTGCGGTGATTGAAAGCTGGGATACTAGAGCCAGACTGGGTATGTTCAAATCCCAGCAGAGCTGTCAGGAGCTCCATTATTCTGGACAGGTTATATTACCTTTCTGTACTTCAATTTCCCTGTTTGTAACAAGGGAATAATGAGAGTACTAACTTTATAGGATTCTCATGAGGATTAAATTATTTAATATATTTACATATATTCTTAAAATATTAAAAATAAGCACAGCACCTGGAATCATACCTGACATAGAAGCTATGGTTATTTCTCCAAGTCTAAGACAGCCTCAGCTCTAGGATGTGTTACCAAGAAAGAAACAGACAATGACATACCAGCATTTGTGATACATTCTCATTTCAAATATGGTAAAAGATGATGAAATGTATTATCTTAGAATCAGTGAGATCACAGCAGTCTTAGATGTGTATACCATGTCTTTGATATACGTAACCTATGGAAGCAGAAACCTTTATGAAACCCACAAAGCAAAGTGTTACCTGATTATTTGTTAAATGCATTTCAAAGGGGAATGCACAATTTAAAGAAAGACTGAAAAAGAACCAACACTTAGGAATCATGACTACATCTGTATTTTTATTTATCTAACATACCCTTAAGATAGATACCTTTAATTTCTCCCAATATTTGAATTAGTTTATCCTTTATTCTACTTCACATTTTCCTGAACTTCCCCCAAACTATTCCCAGTATCAAAAAAAAAAAAAAACCCTGCCAAATGACCTACTAATCCCTATAAAGACCTACCTTCTTTTTAAAATTTTTTTGCAGCACGATGTCCCTTTTTTTATTTAAATTCAATTAATTAACATATAGTGTATAATTAGTTTCAGAGGTAGAGTTCAGTGATTCATCAGTTGCATATAACACCTAGTGCTCATTCTATCATGTGCCCTCCTTAATGCCCATCACCCAGTTACCCCATCTCCCTACCCCCAGTCCCCTCCAGCAACCCTCAATGTGTTTCCTATAGTTAAGAGTCTCTTTTTTTTTTTTTAAAGATTTTATTTATTCATTTGAGACACAGAGATAGAGAGAGAGCATGAGCAGGGGGAGAGGCAGAGGCAGAGGGAGAAGCAGGCTCCCTGCTTAGCCAGGAGCCCGATGTGGGGCTCGATTCCAGGACCCTGGGATCATGACCTGAGCCGAAGGCAGACACTTAACCATCTGAGCCACCCAGGCGCCCCTCTCTCTTTTTTTTTTTAAATGTTTTATTTATTTATTCATGAGAGTCAGAGAGAGAGAGAGAGAGAGAGGCAGAGGCAGAGGGAGAAGCAGGCTCCCCGCCTAGCAGGGAGCCCGATGCGGGACTCGATCCCAGGACCCTGGGATCATGACCTGAGCCGAAGGCAGACGCTTAACCATCTGAGCCACTCAGGCGCCCTAGTTAAGAGTCTCTTATGCTTTGTCTCTCAAGACCTACCTTCTTTGAAGGCTCTTGTGTAATCTTCATACTGTGGTCAGAAGCTGAAAAAGAGAGATAGAGTAAATGCAAAATTACATACATACTTCATCCTTTCCTTTAACTTATATATTTCTCTAAACTAGGGAAGATTGTGCAGCACCTAATTATTTCTATAAACATTAGTTATTTTGCATTTGTTATTTTACTGCCTACTAGTTATTCCTAAGAGCATTCTTCTCTCAGTTTTGGGAATAATATTCCTGAATTAACAAGGTTTTAGAATTTAATATTTCCTACCTTAGTCAGTTGGGGGTGCTATAACACATACCATGGGCTGGGGGGCTTACAAACAGCATACTGATTTTTGACGGTTCTGTAGGCCGGGAAGTCCAAGATCTGGGTTCCAGCACCTTTGGGTTCCAGTGAATTACCTCTTTGGGGTTACAGAGTGCAGACTTCTTGTATTCACATATGGCAAGAAGCAGGGAGAGGAAGCCAGCTTTCTTGTGATTCTTTCAAAGGTATTAATCCCATTAATCAAAGCTCCACCCTCAGGACTTCATCTAATCCTAATTACCTCCCAAAGCCCCCACTTCCTAATACCATCACGCCTGGAGGGTAGGGTTTCAACATATGGATTTATGGGAGACCACAAGCATTCAGTTCATTTATTACACTCCCATTATCAAACAGAATTAATTTTTTAAAAACAGAATAAATAAAACATAGTATTTCTTAGAGAACTCTGCATATGTAGCTTTCCAAGAATGAAACATAGATGATTACAATTTTATACTCAAGACATGGACACACACTATATAGGTTATTTTAGAAATAAGGGAATATCTATATCATAGCTTTGTTTCTTATGAATGCTTTTGGCCTATCACACATGTTCTCTATTGTTGAAAAATATAGTTACTATCAATCTCATTACAAATTATATTCTTCTAATGCATTTTTCTGACTACTTTTAGATCTTTACAGGGATCTTGACAGATGCTCTAACCAGGGCATTGAGAATTATGGTGTTTCCATGACAACTTTGAATGAAGTGTTCTTGAAATTAGAAGGAAAATCAGCTATTGATGAATCAGGTAAAAACAAAAGAAACTTCAATTTTATCTTTCTGTAGAATATTCTATTTTGAAAATATACTTTGAATGATGAGGTTGTTTGCTTTTGGAGGTGCTCTGATTCAGTCTGGTCTTGGGAAAACTTAGAGCAGAGAAGAGATATATTTCTATCTCCTTCTTCCCTTTTCTCCCAATACTGGTCCCCCCTCTTAAATTCCTTATTTTGTACTATGCATTTTACTGGGGGTGTGGGATATAGCAGTGTACAAGACTAGGTCCTCATGGAGTAGACAATAAATATATAATGTAAGTGCTGTAGAGAGAAAGAAATTAAAATTGTATCTTGACAGTTAACTTTTCTTGTAACATTTTGAGGCTACTGTTCCAATATCTTCAGGGTTACATTGTTGTTATTGGAAAGATTTGCTGTTGGTATAATTGCCATTCCTTGGAAAGTCCTCTCTACTTGATCTAAGATAATTCCTTGTTTCCGGTTTACTCTTTTCTATGTCCTTTTTTTTTTTCCATTTTCTATTTTTTATTGATTGAGTGGGTTTTTAAAAATACCTCTTTCCCTCTTTTATCCACTTTTGAAGTTATATACTTGTGGTTATGCTTAACTTTTAATATACATATACTATAGCTTTCTCAAAGTCTAGAGCTGATCAGTTTCTCTAGGCTTGTCTTCCAAAACAGGTAACTTTTTTCTTGTTTTCAACCATGGCTACATGAAAAAATATTGTCTCTACCAATTTTATACCCTTGGAAGGGGATGGGGAGGGTTCTATATATATACCAACTCTTCCACCTTAGTCAGAAATACTGATAGTTTATTTTTTGCAATGAGTAGATTTTTCTAGGCTAAAAATGGGTTTCTTTCATTGATTTCCCTAGAATAAATTAAGTCCTTAAAGCTATAGACATAAACCTTTTTAAAAAGAAAATACAAGATTTCTTTCATTATGTCATTAGTTTTTCTTCTTGTATTATGCCTTTTTTTTTTTTTTGCTCTGTTTCCTTTTCTTTGGTAGTTACTCTCATAATGCCATGAATTCATTTATTAGCATCTTTGCCCAAGATTCTCTACTCCAACACCATTTGGTGAAAAGATGGTCATAGAAAAATCTAAGTAATGCACATCTAAAATGACACATTATAAATTATTGATTTTATGTTTTATAGATGTTGGAATTTGGGGAGAGTTACAAAGTAATAGGACAAAAGACACAGGAGGCCTTGTTGAGCTGGAACAAATTTTGTCTTCCTTTAAGGAAACAAAGAAATCAATCAGCGGCATGGCTCTCTGGAGACAGCAGCTCTATGCAATAGCAAAAGTTCGCTTCCTCAAGTTAAAGAATGAAAAAAAAAAACTCTGTTGACCATGTGAGTACCCAAGTGTTTCAGATATGTTGGGTTAGTGCTCTCAAAATAAATTCAAGGGGAAAAAAACAAAAACAAACAAATAAACAAACAAACAAAACACACAAAAAAACCCTCTGAGATAAATTCCAGCAATTGCATGTGGTCTTTTTTTAACACAGAAAACAATTTCCAATTGCTTTGGTGGGTATGTAATTAAACCCGGTAAAGTTTGGGCTTTTTCTCTTAATTTCACACAGACTCTGCTCTTATCCAAGGGTTGAAATCGTTTTTCTGAAGCATGGAAGTTAGCACTTGGGTCCCATCCCCAGAACTTCCTCTTTGCCCAAATAGCCCTGTGCCAGGCTGGATCTGAGCCATCCACTCTCTGGAACCTGCTTCATGGTTCACACATTTCCCTATAGCTTCGGGTTGTTCATTGAGTAATACCTCCTTGCAAAAATCCTGCTCTCCAGCCAGGAATCATTCATTAAAAAATATTTGTTAGCACTTCTGCATAACACTCTATGTTAAATATCTGTAACACTTATCAAAATAAATCAGACATGAGATTTGGCTCTTGAAGGTAATTAGAAGTACACTCAAAACCATAGCATAAGATTAGACAATATTGTCAACCAGAACATTCAATATGTGAAAGATTATGTTCCAATATGGGCATCAGAAAAATCGTTTTATATGAGGGAGAAATGGAGTCTGGTGTAGGAAAATGTAACAGTTAGCCAAGGAAAGAAAGGAGGATGGAAATTCAGGCAGAGGGGGCAATACTGAGTATGGAGATACATGAAAACTCAGAAGAGCTATTATCAATTTGAGTTGATTACAACATGAAGGATCCAGAAAAGTAAAAAATAATTTTGATAACGTATTACATACAGCTGAAGAGTTTGGGCTTTATGACTAGTAATGAAGTATTGAAGTTTTCTTTTTTGTTTGAAAAGATGATTGACATAATTAGAACAGATTGCCAGGGAGGGGCACTGGGTGGCTTGTCTGTTGGGCATCCTACTCTAGATTTCAGCTCATGTCATGATCCCAGGGTCGTGAGATCCAGCCCTGTGTCAGATTCTGCACTCAGCTGGGAGTCTGCTTGGGGATTTCTCTTTCTCTCGCCCTCTGCCCCTCCCCCCACTTGCGCTCACTCTTATTCTCTCTGTAAAATATAAAATAAAATAAACAGATTGCCAAATTGCACTTAATTGGGCAACAGTGCAAAAATGGCTCAGAAATAGTAGACTCTGGAGACGAGGAAAACAGTCATTGAGGACAATACTGAAAGAGGTCAGGAGAGAGACAATTAAGGTCCAAACTTGAAAAGTGGAAGAGAAAAGTTTTTAGGCACCTAATAATGATGATATGATAGAAATTTTCAGCTATTCAGAAAAGAGACTTAAAGGAGACAGATTAGTGGAAAATGATCCTTGGGAACTTGAGTGAATGAGAAAACGTAATTTATACAAATTGGGAACAGGAAGGGAAAAAGTTTCAGAGTGTAGTACGTTTGAGTGTTGGTGGTATGCCTGTGTTCAGTGGTCTAGAAAAAGGAAGAAATGCAAGATGGAAACAGAGGAAAGAAGTAGGAATTGGAGAGATATTTAAGAGTCATACCTAGCCAACATCATGAGCTTGAGTGACATGTCCAAAATGGGGGGGGTGGGCGGAGGAGAGGCATTTAGAGAGATAGAAAGACCAAGCATAGATACGTAGGAACCATTTCATTTTAGAAAAAAGAAATAAGGGGTGGGGGTGGGGGGGAAGCATGATTCCTATATTTGATTAGTGCTTAGAATTTATTTCTATTTTAATATCCAGTATCTACTCAAACTTAAAAATCTACAAAAGTTGCTATAGATTTTTTTTTTCTTTTACATTTTCCTCCATGTAGATTATTGCTTTTTGGCATCAGCTTTTGCCCTCAGCTTTTGGAACATCTATTCTATGAGTTATATCAAAAAAGTTATTCTTGGGGACTGACTCCTAATATGTACTTCCTCTCTCCGGGACAACCACCTCAAGCTCCTCTGACCCACTTACTGGTAATCAATAAAACAGGTAAACATAGAGCTAAAATGTAACTTTTCAGTGTTGTTCTTCTTGAGAGATTCCCCAGACAACATAAACCATGAGGGGAAAAATAAATTCTGTATGTTTTAGAAAACACATATGAGGCCAAATAGGAAATTAATTTTAAAAAATGAAAAATTCAAGGTTGGGAAGTTTATTTTAGAAACACATCTTGCAAGGTTACTTAAATCCTAAAGTTGATTGCACCGAGCAACCAAAGGGGATTTAGTAAGATAAATCATTGACTGATCTTTGAGGCCTTTCCACATTTTTAAAGTACTGTGCATTCTTGGGCACTGGAAAAAAATCTGTTCCAAATTTCTAAGAAAATAGAAGATTAATATCTTTAAGGATTATGATGTTAACTTTAAATAGTATTTTTACACTAACAAATTACATGTAAATGGCTAGGCTCTAGGGAAAGTAATCTTGTCCCATCTTTGATATCAGAATGGATTTTGGTATCATAGCATCATTTCTGCCTTTCTAAGGAAATCCTTAGACAGTCTTTTATTATGGTATGCTTTGGGTGACATCATTTAGTTTACTTTAGGGGTTTTTTTTGTTTTGTTTTGTTTTGTTTTTTATTATTACTTGCCTGTTGTTTTACTTCCCTCTTGCTTCTTTTGATTTTTACCTTCATGATAGGGTCAAGTATTGATAACTTTATACATTCACTGAGGCAACAGAACATAGCTTTGGAAGTGGATGCCTTTGGAACTAGAAGTGGCCCAAACGAGCTATCATACAATGGTGTTATCACTGTGTCAGGTGATGACAAGGTATGTTGGGTTCTGACTGTTGCATCTCACCAAAGATGGGGTATGGACGCCATTTGAATAATACCTAACAACGGACATGAAAGGCCAATTTAACACAAACAGATGGGATATCTCTCATTTGTAAAAGGAGAAGCTGTACTGCAAATATTTGCCCATAGCCTCCATTATAACAACACAGAATGAAATGCTGTTTGATTTTATTCCTCATTAAATTGTATGCACTATTATTAACAATGAATTTAAATCTTATTATAGATTGTATTCCATTCTAATAATGAACTTAAATCTTACTCTCAATTGGATTTCAACTCAAATGACACTTTGAGGAATCCTCTAATAAGAAGTCTGATTAATATCTATCGTGAACTGCAGCTCCATTACCAAAAAAAAAAAAAAAAATCGTTCTTAATTTTTTTACAGTAGACTTTTGTTTATTTTTTATGGGAAAAAAGCTCAAGTCTTGGCTGCTAAACTTTATACAAATGGGTCAAATCTTTAGATAAATATTTATATTCAGCTATCTGATACTAAAAAATTTCTGTTTCCGGGGCACCTGGGTGGCTCAGTCAGTTAAGCGGCTGCCTTCGGCTCAGGTCATGATCCTGGGGTCCTGGTCTCGAGCCCCACGACAGGCTCCCTGCTCAGCGGAGAGCCTGCTTCTCCCTCTCCCTCTGCCTGCCACTCTGCCTACTTGTGCTCTCTATCTCTCTGTCAAATAAATAAATAAAATCTTAAAAAAAAAATTTGTTTCCTACAACTTGCAGTTCATGAATCAACAACAGTGGATCACCTAGGAGCTTGTTAGAAATGCAGACTCTCAACTAATGAATCGTTGAACACTACATCAAAAACTAATGATGTACTATATGTTGGCTAATTGAACATAATGATAATAATAAGTAAATAAATAAAAATTATGTGCCAGATGTTGAAAAAAAAGAAAAGAATTGCAGACTCTTAGCCCCCACTCCAGACCTACTGAGTATTTGCACTTTAATAAAATCTGTGGATTAGTACGCTCACTGAAGTTTGAGAAGGACTGCCTTATTTGGCAATATTTAAGATTGGTGTATTTCTTATAAAAATTTACATTTCTGCTTCCCTTGAAAAATCTCTCCATATGCTATTTCTGGCAGTCTGTGGTTGGAATTGAGAAACAGTTGCCCAGTTTAGACTTGGACTTTACTTGCCAAGTTGCTCTATCCCCATGCTGCTTCACACATGTATATGACCTGCCTAGACCCTGTGGGAGTTTGGGGAGAAATCCCTGTGACAGACAAATGAAAAAAGATAACAAGAGAGTGTTATATGTGTAAGCCACAGCAGGTAAATGTTACAATGCTTGACCATTTGCAACTTGTCAGAGTTAATTTTCAGAAATAATTTGTGTGCCAATAATAAAATTAGAAATTACCTTTGATCAAACTGGTCTTTGGTATGTTTTAATCAGGCTAGTTTCCGGTGTGCTCAGAAAAATAGTTTAAAAAATGGCATTCTTAATATCAGTAAACATTACTTTAAGTAATTAGATTAGATACAATCCATGTGATTTATTTGTGATTGCAAAAATGCATGCCCAAATAATAACTTACTTACATTCTTTTTATCTGGGCAAGAAGTAATCATGTTATATATATGTATATACACGTCATATATTTTATATAATATATAGAGAGAGATGTAACATTTTTTACCATATGTCTCCCCCCCAGTTTTATTAAGATAAAAGTAATATACAGCACTGTATAAGTCTAAGGTGTACAGCATTATGACTTACATATACTGTGAAATGATTTTAAAATGTCATTTTAAAAGAGATTTTTTTTTAAAGATTTTATTTATTTATTTGACAGAGAGAGAGACAGTGAGAGAGGGAACACAAGTAGGGGGAGTGGGAGAGGAAGAAGCAGGCTTCCTGCCAAGCAGGGAGCCTGATGAGGGGCTCAATCCCAGGACCCTGGGATCATGACCAGAGCCGAAGGCAGACGCTTAACGACTGAGCCACCCAGGTGCCCCTAAAAGAGATTTTTACATGCAGCATTGCTACTGCAAGCTCAGTATTTGTGAAAACCCATGCTTTCATTACAGTAGCTGCCTGCCTTCTGCTTCCAAGTATCCACGCATTCTTAATTTATAAAGTGCATGTATCGCATTTTGAAAGGAAGCCTACTGCCATGTCAAAGAGACATTGCTTTGTGGAGTTTTATGGTATTGCTGCTAAAAAGCATCTGAGGTATTTCATTTTGTGAGCATTTAGGCATAAATAGCCACACGGCTGATGCTATGGTCAGTAAAGAGCAAAATACTGAATTATTCCTTGCGGTATATCGGGAATTAATCAAATAATATGGGTGATGGTGATATTAATCACATTTAGTGCTTTAGCCTTCCTGTTTTGTCAATAATTCGAACGATTTTCTACCATATTCTTTCATTAAATTTTGTATTTGCTTTCTGAGGACTTAGAATGCATATTTGTTACATTTTAGGATCACAGGTTCTCAATAGCATGTAACACCAAAAGGCTGAATTGCTTTCCTGTCCTCATGGATATCATCAGCAATGGGCTACTTAGAATTTTTAATTCTTCAGAACACATTCGGACTGACAGAAGCACATATTTTGAAGTAAGTATAATTTTTTAGAGTGGGGGGCAGAGGAAGAGAGAGAGAGAGAGAGTCCTAATCAGGTTCCACGCCCAGCTTGGAGCCCGATGCGGGGCTCGATCCCACAACACTGAGATCATGACCTGAGCCGAAATCAAGAGTCGGATGCTTAACCGACTGCACCACCCAGGCACCCCTGAAGTAAGTATAATATTATCTCACTTATCCTGAACTTTAAGGAGTTTTCAAGAAGACACTTGAAATGCTGAAATAACATCATGTTAATTTTTGTGAACTTGTTCTTGAATAAGTGTATGTTTTACATACATGTAGTTTACATTTACGGGTTTATACAGCTATTTGCATTATTTTTCTTTGGAGCGCATCGAGTTTCCATCAAAGAACGTTCAGCTTTGACTAGATCAGCAGACAGGCTGAACTAGAAGCAGTTTTTGTTTGAATTACAGTTTGCCAGGCCTGCTCAGATCTTGAGTCAGAATCTCCACAGAATCTTCACACGCAGCAGTGGGGGTGGGGGGGGGCAGCTCTATCATCTCGCCATTTTGAATCTCCCTTCGCCTTCTTGAAATGACACCATGGGCATACTCTACAGCTCCCTGGTCACTCTTCATTATTGAGAATTATTCCAGTGCTGTCCAAAACTTCAATTTCCTATCCAATTCAAACACCGCAGGGTCAATTTGTGGCCTAATGGTGGTGGACTGGGTGGGTGGGCAGTGGTGGGCTTTGCCCTTTCCCCCCCTTTTCTAGTCTAACATCCTGGAGTAGAAAGGAGAGAGTGACCTTGCTCAGACTCCCCACCCCCTTTTTTCTCCACTGCTGGGGCTGGAAGCAGAGAGGAAAGATGGAGAGGTTAAGACAGGAAGAAATGCTGCTCTGGAGACATCCTGCTTTCTCTAGTTGTATCTGCTACCTGTAGCTTCTACGTATGTGACCGCCACAGCCTAGGTGACCTGCCTGATTGTCTTGGGTAGTATTTAGCTTTGACTCCAGTTGCTTGTGTAGAGGAAGATGCACTCGATGATGCAGAGCAGAATTTCCCTTCGGCTGCTACAGAGATGCCCTCACTGTCAAGCTCTCTCTCCTTTCCCTTGTTCATTGCTTGATGTGGCCATCATGCAGGTAGTTAACTTCCACCCCTGCATTAACCTCTGTGCTTCTTCAGAAAGAGCTGTAAGAACTGTTGAGTGCCTCTTGCATGCTGTTGGAAAGCTATAGAGATTTGGGGGTGCGGGGGGGCTGCCCCACATTCTTTATAACCCTAATTCACATATTTGAATGACTTAGTTAAGATTAAGCACAAATGAACCAGACGTCCAATTGCTAGCAGTTCACGTGTTCTGCGTGATTTTAGGAGCACACGTCTTATGAGCATGGGTACCTGAGCAATGCCTTCTTCTGGATACCTGTGGCAGCCTGTTTTACTCCTTACATTGCGATGAGCAGCATCGGGGACTATAAAGTAAGAAGAGTTAACAAAGTCCTTGCATGTTCTTATTACTCAGAGACCCCTTCTCCACTCTATGACTGTACATTTCTATGGAGGTGGTGCACCTAATTTATATGCTTTTAATAAAAGGTTGGCAAATATGAAGAAAATGTTATTTTTCTTAAACAACTGTGAGACCTCAGGAAGGACAGCTGAGGAGTATCATCAGCTAACAGGGAATGGCAGCTTTCATCTGGTTTATCACTTAGATTTTTATTGGTAGTCACGACCCTCTGACATTATCACAATGCCTCTCTGAGCGATGGTTTTCGCTTTAAGATTGTGGTGAAGTTACTCAGTTAAACAGTCCTAACCAACTCACCACAGCATTTTGGCTTATTGTTGAAAAAGGCTGCCCCTTTCAAGATTCATTTTAGCTTCATTCAATTGGAACATACTTGTACTAAAATTTTTTTTATAGAATATTTATCTAAAACCTAAATCGAATTGGCAACTCCATGATATTGGTATCTCTTTCTCCTTAACCTCCATAGCCGGCTAATGGTGAAGTCATGGAATTTGCCTCTGAAATATGTCTAAATCTTTCCACATTCCTCCATCTCTCCTCAACACCCTAGTGAGATCCACTATCATGTCTCTCCTGGATGAGCACATCAGCCTCCTTAACTGCTCGCTGTGGATCCCCATTAGTCTTCTCCTTACCCATTCTCCACCCAGTGAGACAGAGCAATTACTTAAAAACACGCACCTGATCATGTTGATTACCTGCCTAAGTCCCTCCAGTGGTTTCTTGGCAAACCAAAGAGCAAGAATGAAATCCTTGCTGTAGCCTGAAAAGCCGTGCATGATCTGGACCTGGACGTCTTTCTCCACTTTGATCTGACACCACTATTACCTCAATAACTATGTCCAGCCATGCTGTCTTTCCAGTTTCCCGAGAGGGTCAACTCTCCCCACTGCTGGTCTTCTCTCCTATGCTCTCTGCCCACTGTGCTCCTTACCTGTCACCTGTATAATTCCTACTCACCACTTAGACCCTAACTCAGGCCCTTCATAAGGGAAACTCCTCTGACAAATCCCCTAATTACAATTCACCTCTCCTATGACCCTTATCTTAACACTTTTAATTTTACTTCTTAAATTTTAATTTTCACAATTTTAATTATGTAGCTATCACTACACTTATTTGCCTATCACCTTTATCTCTCTTGCCCCCTGCAACTTAAACTCCACAAGAGCCCATGACCAACACAAAGCACATGGTGGGCTCAGCAAACATATATTGAACACATTACTGAACAGAAAATGTCCAACTCTCTAACGCACCCTTGCTATCATTCTTTTTCCTGCTGTTTTTCCAGATACACTCCCCTTTCCAGAATATTTATCTCCATTCTAACTTTTTTCCTAAGGAATGTCTTTATATAGACCCAATTTTAGGTTTAAAATTTCCATTGCTTTTGTGCTTCTGTTAAAGTTCAAGTAATATTTTAAGCCTTGTGTTAAGGCAATCACCGCAATATAGCTTAGAGTGAGTCACAATATCAAAATCTACTTACTAGTTTTCATATGTAATAATGAAAAATGTGGTCTACTTCAAGACAATAAGTGTCTTATTTTTATCTTATTAGTTTTAACAGACATCTTCTTATGCCAACCTAAAGAGTTGGTAATGAAATTGACCTGTTAGAAGATCATTTCTTAGACCTAAAATGAAATGCCAATAATTAATGGACTCTTTACACCCAGCATAAATTTGAAGAATCTTACAGGAAATTTGCAGACCTACATCTTTTGAATCTTTGTGCAATTTTCAAGTCTCCATTAGTGTCAAAAGGAAGAGTAGCTTTGTGAATACAAGAACAGGAATCTTACTGAGGCAATGTCCAGTCATTCTGTGATAGAATGTGAGCTGGTTATATTAGTGCATTTCTCCTTCAGATGATGAAGTCACCATGCAGTTTGGAGCATCATCGATCCCCTTGAAGGAGGAGTGTGGCCAGTAAAAGTCTCATTTACTAAATCGGCATAATATATGAAAGGGACACAGGAAAAAAAAAATGAATGATTTTGTGACCACATATTTACAACTTCTCGAGCCTCGACTATTCAGCACTTTTGATGATTCTTCCTTTTCTTTCCCAGAGAAAAGTTCACTCCCAGCTACGGATTTCAGGGCTCTACCCTTCTGCGTACTGGTTTGGCCAGGCACTGGTAGATATTCCACTCTACTTCTTGATCCTCCTTCTGATGCAAATAATGGATTACGTTTTTAGCCCAGATGAAATTATATTTATAATTCAAAACCTTTTAGTTCAGGTAAGTGGCAAAAATTATGAGGTAGTTTTGTTAGACTATATTTCATGAATGCAATGACATTATTTATCTTCAACTAAAGAACTTCAAATTACCTTTGCTATCGTGTAGTTTGGAAAGTTGAGGTTTCAGTAGGAATGCTTTCCTAGGTAGTATTTACCTTATCCAACCTTAATATTTCTATTTTCAGATCCTGTGTAGTATTGGATATGTCTCATCTCTGGTTTTCTTGACATACGTGATTTCATTCATTTTTCGCAATGGGAGAAAAAATAGTGGTATTTGGTCATTTTTCTTCTTAATTGTAAGTATGCAGACAGTGCATATTATTTGATTTTTAAATCATTTTTTTTAAAGATTTTTTTTTTATTTATTTGAGAGAGAGAGCACATGAGAGGGGGGAGGGTCAGAGGGAGAAGCAGGCTCCCTGCCGAGCAGGAAGACCGATGCGGGACTCGATCCAGGGACTCCAGGATCATGACCTGAGCCGAAGGCAGTCGCTTAACCAACTGAGCCACCCAGGCGCCCTGATTTTTAAATCATTTTTAAATAATTTTAAGAATATGTATTTTAAAGGTACAGTCAACAAGAGGGACAATGTCGAACTAAAAAGCTTCTGCATAGCAAACAAAGCAATCAACAAAATGACAGGGCAACCTATGGAATGGGGAAAATATTTATAAACCATATATGTCAATTATATCTCAATAAAGCTGGGGGGGAAGGAGAATCATTTAAGGATGAAATTAATCTGACCAAGAAATAAATTAGAATAAAGAATTTAAAAAATTAAAAAAGGTTATAAAAGCACCGGTAGAGACCACCGAATTCTGTTAAACGTGCGTGAAGATTGCAAAACTTTGGGAATCATGGTTATAACATTTATATAAAAAAACCCACAAGGTGTAATAGTGCCTTTTATAAAGTGAGCATAACTTTAGTAATAAATCCTAAGAAAGATAGGGACACCTGGGTGGCTCAGTCAGTTAAGCATCTGCCTTCAGCTCAGATCATGATCTCAGGGTCCTGGGATCGAGTCCCACATTGGGCTCCTTGATCAGTGGGGAGCCTGCTGCTCCCCCTGCTTGTGCTCTCTCTTTCTCTCTCTGACAAATAAATAAATAAAATCTTAAAAAAAAGAAAGATAGAGTAAAAAGAATATCATTGATAAGTTAATTTGGAAAATCAAAGACAGTTGTCTAAATAAAAAGATGACAAAGCAAACCCAGAAATAAATTAAAACAAGAAAAAGAGGAATAGCCCAGTATGATTTATTTTAGATTGAGATGATGATTCACTATTAGGAGCTTTCAAATTAAGAGAGGAAAACTGCATGAATTAAGAAAACACCATATAGGGGCGCCTGGGTGGCTCAGTTGGTTAAGCGACTGCCTTCAGCTCAGGTCATGATCCTGGAGTCCCGGGATCGAGTCCCGCATCGGGCTCCCTGCTCGGCAGGGAGCCTGCTTCTCCCTCTGACCCTCCCCCCTCTCATGAGCTCTCTCTCTCTCTCATTCTGTCTCAAATAAATAAATGAAATCTTAAAAAAAAAAAAAAAAAGAAAACACCATATAATTCCTTTAAAAATGCCCAGTAAAATGTATAAGCATAGGAAGGACAAATTACTAAAAACCAATGGCAAATATTACAGTACATAGTAAATTTATGCAGCTATTCACCTAATATCAGCAATAAAACAAGGACACCTACAGTGATTAATTATAGCACCCAGTGTCAGGGAGGTGGTGTAACATGCACACCCATTCATGTTCATAAGAGCATAGACTGTCACCATCGTTTTGAAAAATAATCTGTTAGTAACTGTTGAAAATGTGAATCCACATAAATTTTAACCTGCATTTACATTTCTCAGAATCTTTCCTAAAAGACTAAGAGTGTTGGGGTACCTGGGTGGCACAGTCAGTGAGGTGCTGGACTCTTGGTTTCAGCTCAGGTCATGACCTCAGGGTTGTGAGATGGAGCCCCATGTCCGGCTCTATGCTCAGTGTGGAGTCTGCTTGAGATTCTCTCTCCCTGTCTCTCGGCTCCTCCCACTTGTGCTCAGTCTCTCTCTTTCTCTCTAAAATAAAATAAATAAATCTTAAAAAAATAAAGATTAAGAGTGTCAATAGATAAGGATTTATGTATGCCATTATTTATAGGAGCAGAGAAATTGAAACAACACATTTTCTAAAGGCAAAATTGTTGAATTCTTGCATATCCACTCAAAGAAATAATGTGCAGCTGTGAAAATGAATAACTGGTATGTTTAAACCCTAACAGATGTCTATGACCTCCTGTGAAATGAAAAAAAAGAAAAAGGCTGAGCAATGTGTGATAAAGAGCCCCCTTGTCAGATTCTGAATTTCAGCAAGAACTCCAACTGATTTGCATGCACACTGAATTTGAGAAGCCCTGGTGTGTCTTAAAAATGTCATAGTCAATCAAATACAGAATTCTGATACAATCTTGTGTCGCAAAGAAAAAAAACATGGTGGCAGTACTGCCGTGTGAGGGGAAGGTTGAAAATAAGAACATTTACAAGATGAATTCCCACCCTCTTGGAAAACATACTAAAATTCAGATTTTTTACACTTTAGTGAAATTAGGATGCATTTTTTTTTTTTTTTTTTTAGATCACCATCTTCTCGATAGTTGCTACGGATCTAAATGAATATGGATTTCTAGGGTTATTTCTCTGCACCATATTAATACCACCTTTCACACTGATTGGTTCTCTATTCATTTTCTCTGAGGTAAGTAATTTCACACCTGTCCTCAGGTCATGAAGTGTGTGGCATTGGAGATACCCTAGGATATTGTAGAAATGTAGGTGGAGTCCTTATCTACAAAATTTGAAATCTCTGTCTTGGAAAGGTCATTTTCTTACCACAGGCAAGAGTCATGTTATTCAACAAGAAGCTCTGCTTTGGTTCATGAAGGTCAAGGGTGGTTCTGCAGTAGTGGAATTTTATAGTTCTCGTGATAACCCTCTCTCCTGGGACCAAATGACCCTACTGGGAGCCTAATGAGATGTACTTTTTCTGTTAATTTTGGACATATTGGGTTTAAGATTCCTAATAGGCACATAATGGGAAATGCCACGTAGCCAGTAGGATGTATGAGTCTGAAATCCAGCATGTGGTTACTTGAGATCCATCAGCATATAAATGATACCTAAGTGATGGCACTAGATAATATAACCTACAGAGTAAGTATAGTTCGAATAAAAAGTGGGCCAAAGATTTGGCCTTGACTCCAAAATTTAAAGATTGGTAAGAAGAGTCAGCCAGTCAGGTTGAGGAGGAGCCCATGAGGTAGGAGAAAAAGTGGGGAACTGTTGAGCGCCAGAATCTCTTCTCAGAAACTCTCCTTAAACACTTAAAGTATCCATATAGAAGGATATGAGCCAGATGGCAGTAAAGAATATTTCAGGAAGGAGAGAGTGATTCAACCATCAAACGAGAGGTCTAGAAAGTTGATGACTGAGAAGAGACCACTGGATTTGACTACATGAAAGTCATCGGTGGTATTAACCAGACAGAATTCAAGGAAAGGGTGAACAACAAACCTAACAAGAGCGAGCTTAGTAGATATTGTAATATGAGGAAGTAGTGCGATAAAGACACCTACTTCTAGTTTCACTGAAAAGAGTAACAGATGGGAAAGTAGATGGATGAGGAAACTACATTTTTGTTTAAGAAGGGAGATAACGTGCTTATAGGAGAGAAAATTTTGATGAAAAGAGAGACATGAACTACCTAAGAAGCCAACTTCTTGAACAGCTGAGAAAAAAAAAACATCATATAGCACCCAAGCAGAGAGGTTGCTTTCCATCAAAGCAAGAACATCTCATCTATTTATGAAGATCACAGCCAGAGGCAGGTAATTTAGTGGCTTTGATGGTAGTAAACGCATGATTCTCTTCTGAGTGATCCTCCTTTCTTAGGGAAAGAGATGAAGTTATCAACTTAAAGTGAGGTGAACAGGGGTGTTGGGATGTTGAGGATAGAGGAAAAGATGTAAACAATTATTTCAGAAAGTAGATCACCATAGAATTGACAGGGAGTATTAAAAGACCCCTTGCCCTACTTTGCAAGTGCAGTCAGCAAAGCTGATAGTTTCTCTTATCATAGTCTCCTTCCCAGATGCAGTTCAGGGCAGGTGGAGTTGGGTTCAATCAGGATTAATGTTTTCCCAGTTGAGTCTGACAAAGAAAAGGATAAAGGTACAATCAATGTGGCAATGAGCAGTGGTTCTGTATAAGGAGGGATTGTAGCAATGGACCATGGAGATTCTAAGCTGGGGAATGATGAAGTTAAGGAGATGAGGGGGTTTATGGACAGTGGAACAGTGGTGGGGTTGGTGGGTTGGAGGGTCACCAACTCCAAATTATGGAGTAAGGGTAGTAGAGCAAGGAAGCTGAAAAAATAAAACATAGTAGACAGGACAAAGATTAGGGTGCCTGAAGTTGATTTTGGATGTGGTACAGGGTTTGGAAGCGGGTGACAGAGGCACATAGGAGAACAAGATTATTTGAAATAATGTCAGTGTCCTGGAAAACCATTCAATGAGAAAAATATAATCATCTTTTCTAGATGATGGATGGCTGTGATAGAGATTTCCTATGTCAGCTTAACATTGCTCAGAAAAAAGTCCTGGGAAATACAGCTCAAGAAACAAAATTGGCTCTTTACTCTTTATTTACTAAGGGAGTTGGGGGATGTTTCAGAATGTATTGTGAATCTAATGAAAATCATGCACTTATGTGTTATGCATGTATATTCTGTATATTATGCATGTGTTATAAATCTAATGAAAACCATGCCAAATTCCAGGTGAAGAGTTTTGTCTTTGCATGAAGAGTTGTCATGATTATTCTTAAGAGTGGGTGGAGCAAGGGACAGAGCAATGTACTGGTTCCAGGGCTCTTAGGGAAGGAGCACAAATGTAGGGAGAAAGGCAGGTAAAAGTTAGGGAAGAGGGTTTGTCTTAAGACAGATCTTGCCCATGGCTTCAATGGTCCCCAGCACCACCCAGGATTCTCTTAGCACGGAGAATCATGCTGACTCACAGTGTTCTAAAAGCATCTGAGCCTGTAGGCCAGCACAGGAGAGGAGGTTACTGAGTGACTTTGGAAGCAAGGAAGACACATAGCACAGTCGGAAATCGACTTTTACCTGATGCACGAGAGAACGCTGGCAAAGTCATTAAAAGGACATTAATGTATCTTACATGAGATGAGATTTGAGAACAGATAAATGTTCATCTAAACCTACTTTTCCTCATCTTACAGATTTCTCCTGACTCCATGGATTATTTAGGAGCTTCAGAACATCAAGTTGTGTTTCTGGCACTGCTAATAGTAAGAATACATTTCCATTTAAATGTTCTTGCATGAGGGGGACACATTTGTTTGCTTAGCATTAAGTTAAAAAGTTTAACTTTGGCACTTAAAAATGCAGTATTTTAGGCATCTGAAGCAACACACACACACACACACACATACAGAGGCTTTAAAATTTGGACCGCTTTCTTTATAACAATCATCTGACATGGAGTGTGGAGCCCAAACTCTCAATGGCATGAATAGTCTGGGTACCAACTTACTACTATCTTGTCTATTGCAGCTTCTCTGAAGAACAGTGAAGCTAGCTCTGAGAGTTTCATTGGGTATTAAACTGATTGTCTTTCAAACTTGTCAAAATGTTATCAGATCTATCTTTGTACATATGATCAAACTCCTTAAATAAATTCCAATATTGAACTTGTTTTTATGGTGATTTCTAATATTGATTGTCTTTTTCTCCCCTTAGCCTTACCTTCATTTTTGCATTTTTGTTTTTGTTCTCCGGTGTCTGGAAGTGAACTTTAGGAAGAAATCAATGAGAAAAGATCCCGCGTTCAGGTTGAGAAAATTCAAATACAATTTCATGTTTTATTTAATATTCATTGTTTAAAAACATTTTAATATGCTTAAGTTAATTGAGTAAAAATAACTGCACAGGATTTTTTTTAGGAATTGTATAGTGTACAAAATTATTATAATTCACGATATTTTAATGAGCTTACAATCTAATGAGGGAAGCCACATCAGCACACGTGAGACGCTGAAAAATTAAGGAATTTCATTGACATACTAAAAGAAAGTTATATACGAAAGACAAAATCTTTAAAATAGTTGGTAAGTATAGATAAACAATTGGTAAGTGTAGCCAGTCCAGGAAGGTAGGGTAGTCTGAGCAAAAGAACAGAAGTTGATACAAATGCCACCTTCCTGTAGATTTGAGTGGACAGCTGGAAAGAACTTGAAAGTTTGTATTGGAAGATAATGGAAAATTAAATTAAAGCTGAATTTTAGAGGGTGTTGGAATGGAGAAGCGTAGGAAAGATTTTGCAAATTACATAATGGGAAATCAAGACAGGTGTGTTTTGGAAACCTCACCTAACTCACAAAATATGAATCAAGTTCAACTGTAAAGTAGGTGGTAGGGCAGGAGCGTGGCAAGAATCAGCAGACAGCAGCAATTTGTGATGGCATGAAGGAGGGAGAAGATGAGAATCAGCAGTAATCAGTGGTGGGGGTGATGAAGGAAATAACTAGATAGATAGCAGTCAGGAAGGAGTGATTCTAAAACATTCCTAAGAAGGGACAGTGCTCACATACTGGTGATTATGTGTCCTGGATTTCCTGGGATATGTCTCAAATTCCAAATGTTTCAATCCACAGTTCTCGCAAAGTCTTCAGAATTCCAAAATATCTGTGCCAAAAATACAGTTCCTAGATGCCTTTCTCACACAACTGTGCCCCAAAATCTTTTGCCAGAGAATGTGTCCTGTTTTATTATTATTATTATGTTTTTTAAAAGTCACAACCAACAAGGAAAAGTAAACCTAGGGAAAAAGCAAGAGTTGCATCACTTGACTCATCATGGCACCAGGTTGTTTGCAAGGCAGATGGCACAGAGCTGAAAAATGGGGGTTATGTTGTACCCACAGTGAACCCATTCACATAATTGAGAGCAGTCTACAGAAAGCTCATTTTTGCTACAAGTTTTTCAACTGGAAACCTGTTATTATCACACTGTTTTGATTTTAGAATTTCTCCAAGAAGCAGTGGCATTTTTCCAAACCCAGAAGAACCCGAAGGAGAGGATGAAGATATTCAGATAGAAAGAAGGAGAACCACAAATGCTGGGACTGTTGAAGACTTTGATGAGGTAGAACGACTAAAAACATGCATCAATATTTTGAAAAACACTTTGTGGTTCTTTCGTCCTTACACACATAGCTCATCACTTGACTTCACTGAATATGCAATGTCCACAGAGATAGAACAAGGGAAATACACACATACACACAGGCACAGACTTGTTAATTCATTTTTCAGGGTTGTATTTTGGGTAAGAAAAGCTACACATTACAAAACCTAAGTAAGACATTGTGAGTCTTATGAACTGAGTAAAGCTTACTGCAAGAGGAGAGAGCCCATCTGAGGTATATGTGTGTTTGTGTGCATGTGTGCATGTGTGTGTGTGAGTGTGTGTCTTAACAGTCCTATCGGTTTGGTGGATGTCTCTGTTCCTATTTTCTGAGAAAGAGAAGCACAGATCATGCGATACGGTGCAAATGTTATTTCCCTGCAGGAATATAGATTGGGAAATTTCACTTGAAAATGGCAGTTTCTGGGGGAAGGACTTGTCTGAGTCATGATTCTGTACAGGGAAAAATGTGGTTGGAAGGAATATGACGCACTCACTCATTTCAAGGTAAGAATAAAGCCCCATTGTTATTTACTTGTCTCTACAGAAACCCGTCATCATTGCTAGCTGTCTACGGAAGGAATATGCAGGCAAAAAGAGAAACTGCTTTGCTAAGAGGAAGAAAAAAGTGGCCATAAGAAATGTCTCTTTCTGTGTTAAAAAAGGTTGGAGACAGTAGTTTTAACTGTTGGCAGAGCTATCTTGACCTCCCAAGATGAGGTCTTTGGGAGGAAATAATAGTACCCGAATCTGGGGCCATCTATTGATAGGCATGAAAGGCAGCCCACTCATCCACAGGCACACACAGATCCGTCCTGCTTAAAAGCCTCAGTTATAATAACAGTGTTTTTTCTTTGCCTAAGAAGACAGTTCTGTCTGTTCTGTTGAAACAGGCAAACAAACAAAAAAAGAACACCAAAAAAAAAAAAAAAAAAAGAAAAGAAAAGAAAAAAAGGAGGCAGTTAAGAAGGATGTTACAGCTTTCAAAGTACCATTCATTTCACAACAGGGAATATACGCAAGAGGGAACTCACTGGGACACAGCAGTGCAGTCTCCATTCTAACAAAGAGCACATTTTGTGAAAGTGTCTGTTAAATGCAACAGACTTTGGGACCAAAATTTGTTTCTGTTCCAGCTCAGCATCTCAGTGGCTGTATGACCATGGGCATGAGCAAGCTATACATCCTCCTTACCCCTCAGTTTCTTTGCCTATAAATTGAAGCCAGTAACAATGCTTAGGGATGTGTGTGTGTGTGTAGAACAGATGAATTAATGCATTCGTGCACTCGACACAGAGCCTGACACATAGTGAGCCCTCCAATAGTATTTGCTTTTAGATTTATTGTAATTATTTGAAGTTCTAAGCATACCTATTTCTTTCAGGTGAAGTTATAGGGCTCTTAGGACACAATGGAGCTGGTAAAAGTACAACTATTAAGATGATAATTGGAGATACAAATCCAACCGCAGGGCAGGTAAGTAAACCACACAGAAATATGGTCATTAATGCTGCCTTGAACAAGCATTAACCCGTGAACATTGATGACAGTCTTAAAAATACGTAAATGATCCTTTCTTATGAATCCATTGAGTTATGCATGGAATGAAGAGGATTAATTAAAAACTTCTCTCCTTAATTCCAAAAATAGTGAGCTGCCAAAAAGGGCTCCATGTTATCTACACCATATGTTTTATTGAATGAAAAGTAGTGATATTAAAAGGAAGTGTTTTGGTAAAAGTAAAGCTGAACATTAGCTTTATTCAGGTCAGAGATCTTTGGGTTTTTTATTTTTTATTTTTTGTTGACTTATGTATCCTAAGAATTTGTTGAATTGAATTGCCAAGATCCAGGATTTATTCAGAAAAGAGAGGTCATAGATTAGAGAAAAAAAATAAGGATTGTCTAAATTCCCAATCAAAAGCTAGAATGGTATGTGAATGTCACTTGGCAGTACGTCTAGGCCAAGTTGGATAACATGATGGCCGGAGATCCACAGGGACCACAACACTGAGGAGGACCTGCTGCTGACATTTGACAGAAGGTTGAGGGCAGAGGGAGTGGGACCATGAAGAGAGGTTGTGTAGGCGTGTGGATTGCAACATAAGTTTCCGAATTGTCTTTCCATTTCTCCTCTTGCCTCACACAGCAGCCAGAACAGTCCTTAAAAGATGCAGATGAGATCATGTCACTATCCTGCTTATCATCCTTCACTTAGAATTGATCCAAAATCGGTGTTATGCACAAACAATGAATCATGGAACACCACATCTAAAACTAATGATGTAATAATGTATGGTGATTAATATAACAACAAAAAATTAAAAAAAAAATTGATCCAAAATCTTTAGCATGGCCAAAAAAGGCCCTGTAAGATCTGGGCTCTGCTCACCCCTTGCTCACATTGGCCTTTGGTCATCGTCCCTCTGTAGGACCTTTGGGTTTATTTTTCCATTGGCTAGAGTGCTCCTCCTTCGGTTTTGTACTTGGTTACCTCCTTCTCATCACTTTAAAATTTACCTCCGCAAAAGGATTTGCCCTGACTACACTCATGGCTACACTGGATCTTCCCTTTTTATTCTTTATCACGTTTATTGCCTTGAAAGCATTAAGCAGGGGCTATAATTCATCCCCATATGCGTCTACTTGTTTTTATTTTCCATTTCTCTGTCTAGATCGAAAGCTCTGTGAGCCCACATTAACTAGTTCTCTCCTCCTTTGTATTGGGGAAAGACAACATAGAGTTGGGGTTAAGGGCTTGGATTCTGAAGGCAGAGTCCAGCTTTAACTCCCAGGTTTACCTTGTGTGACCTTCTGCAAGTTACTAAATCTATGCACATGTTACTTTTCTCCTATGTGAAACAGGGATGATAAAACTAATACCTGAGTCATATAGGATTTTTCCAAGGATAAAGTAATTCAAAACACATAAAACGCTTAGATTCTAGCACATAGTAAGCACTGGTACACATGACCTGTTAATATTGTCATATAGCACAGTGATTGGCTCATAAAAATAATAAATGCTATTTATTAGTATTTACTGGTTCCTTTGTGCCAGACTAGTGCCAGGACTCTTCATTTATTATCTTAGTTCAGGATTTCTTAAGTTTGGCACTGGTAACATTTTGGTCTAGGTTTGTGTGTGTGTGTGTGTGTGAGGGACTGTCCTGTGCATCATCCCTGGTCTCTATCCACTCAATATCAGCAGCACCCAAGTATGACAACCAAAAACATCTCCAGGCATTACCAAATGTTCTCTGGAAGGAAGATTGCCCCTGATTGAGAACCACTGCCATTTTTAATGCTCACAATAAACTTGCGCAACAGATCCTATAATTATAGCTAGTTTAACATTGGGGACATAGAATCCTCAACAAGTATCTACTCCTTTGAATGTTTGGATCAGTGAAGGAAGTCAAACAATGAACAACCAAGTAAGCCACCCTGAATCCAACCAAGGTAATGGACTTGGAAATAAAGTCTATAGAGAGATATGACAATGTGGAATATGTTCCTTTTGATTTATTGAGTTTTTGCCATCTTTCGCCTACAGCTAAGTGATCACTTATTTACATTTGCACTCTTGGCAGCTGTGTGTGTATGAGGAGGACATCACTGAATTATGCACTCATGTGCCCATATGCGTGTATACACAATTTTGGACTGAATGTGGGAATGAACTTTTTGTGCAGGTGATTTTGAAAGGGAGCAGTGAGGGCGACTCCCTCGGGTTCCTGGGATACTGTCCTCAGGAGAACGTGCTCTGGCCCAACCTGTCAGTGAGGGAACATCTAGAGGTGTTCGCCGCCATCAAAGGGCTGAAGAAAGGGGACGCCACAGTCACCATCACACGGTACGTGGGGGGAGACACACTGGTTCTCTACTGGGGGGATGTGATAGGAAAGATGTTCCCACAGAATTAAGGAAGGGAGATTCTAACCAATGACTCCACACCTGTGGGAGAAGACGTAGTTATCAAGAAGCCAGTGGAGTGTTGTATTAAGCCTGGAGAGAAAAATATTATTGATTATTCCTTAATATGGAAAGATGTCATTGAAAAATATGAATTTGACCACTATAAAAGGCTCATAAAGTATCCTAGGTAGTTTCAATTTTATGATCATTCTGAATACTCTTTTTAAAAATGTCTCTTATATAGTGTTTGTTCTGATTTACCCATTCCCCACACATTCCTCATAGTGTGGGGGTAATGTGGATTGACTCACTCTGCTTCCTCCAGGTTGGTGGATGCGCTCAAGCTGCAGGACCAGCTGAAGCTGCCCGTGAAGGCCTTATCCGAGGGAATAAAGAGGAAGGTAGGAACAGGGCTCGGTGTTACTCTGCACACCCCATAGGTCAGTGCCAGATATGCTGTTCCTCTCGTTCCAGGTGTGCTTCGCGCTGAGCATCCTGGGAAACCCATTGGTGGTGCTTCTGGATGAGCCATCCACGGGCATGGACCCCGAGGGGCAGCAGCAAATGTGGTGAGGAGATGTCATGAGTAATCCTAAGTGAACTGATTAGTCCTATAACAACTAGTCTTCAAAATCATTGTTTATAAGGCAAAAGACAACCCATTATCAGGAAATGCAATATTAAGGGCGAAAAATCTGATGCCCTATCACAGCCAGTTTTTATTAAGGAGAAAAAGATAATTCTAACACCCTAATACTCTTAAGAATCTTGTTTTCATGGTAGATCTTCGGAGTATGCATGGCCCATTTTTATACTCAACCACATCAGTCTATTATTCAGTTTCAATTTCTACAGCATCACCTGATACACAGTTCTTGTGAGGAAAAAAAAAATCCCAAGTTCTTAGGACAATTCTGAAATCTGCTGTTTTGTATTTTAGGGTTTATATCATTATTATCATGCTTTTAAATAAGTGCTCCTCATTTTCTGTCTTTCTTCCCACTGCCCTCTCATACATATCCTTGGAATTCAGCATTTTTCTTTTCTTTTTTTTAAAGATTTTATTTATTTATTCATGAGAGACAGAGAGAGAGACAGAGGCAGAGGGAGAATCAGGCTCCCCACGGAGCAGGGAGCCCGATGCAGGACTCGATTCCAGGACCCTGGGATCATGACCTGAGCCGAAGGCAGATGCTTAACGACTGAGCCACCCAGGCGTCCCTCAGCATTTTTCTAAATAACCTTTTACCCAGTATCATCTTCTACCTTCAGCACCAGCCATGTTCTGAATTATATTACCCCACCCGATAGTTTGGGTATTTACATGAATGCTGTCCCTCCAAAACTCCTTTTTTTGTCTAAACTGAATTCACTAATTATTTCATGTGTGCTGGTAAAACATGTTTAAAAGATGAGAAGACATCTTACGTTGAGCATTGCCACCAGCTAACATTGCCCCTAACCTCCCTTTAGGCAGGCGATCCGGGCCACCTTTAGGAACACGGCGAGGGGCGCCCTCCTGACCACTCATTACATGGCAGAGGCAGAGGCCGTGTGTGACCGCGTGGCCATCATGGTGTCCGGAAGGCTGAGGTGGGTGCCCATCCAAACCCACCCTTGGCTCCCAGTGGGCCTTGAGCAAAGGACATTTCCCTGCACAGGGTTATCACTGTCAGGGGCTGGAGTGGCCTGGCCCTGGACTCCAGAGGCTGAAAGTCACTGGCAATCGATTTATCTTCTCCTTCTCTTCCTTGACTTCATCCTCCTCCTACCTCCAGATGTATCGGTTCCATACAACACCTGAAAAGCAAATTTGGTAAAGAGTATCTGCTAGAGATGAAGGTGAAGACCCCTGCCCAGGTGGAGCCCCTCCACTGTGAAATTCTGAGACTTTTCCCCCAGGCTGCTCGGCAGGAAAGGTAAACACAGGGGTTGGCTTGTTTCATCTTTTTTGTTTTTCTATTACGGCAAAGAGAAATAAAATCTTTACTTGATCATTCTTCTTTTTTTTTTTCAACTCTATGGTAATTGTGACTTAATTAATTAGAGGTTAATCTCTAATTAATTAACTGTGATTTTATTTATTGATTAATTATTAGAGAAAGGCCCAATTCCAAGGGAATTTCCTTTTCACAGGAGGGATATAAGAGAGCAAAGTACTGATTGGGAAGCTGATTGTTGTAAGGGAATTCACATTCCTGGTGGCTCTATCATGTGCCAGGTCCTAATGTGTGCATGGACCTTGGTCATCTGGATCCTTTCTAGAGGGTAAAACCATGCCCATTAAATGCGACCACTTGTCTGAAGCTGGGACCTGGTGCCAGGCATCAGTCAAAGCTCAGTGAGTGGTGGCTCTTAGCATTTTTATTATTATCGGTAATGGCACTTGAGGTCGTTTTGATCAGCCAAATCCTAGTGGTGGAGCCAGGAGGTGAACTTAGTTCTTTGTACTTAAATGCTATTCTCTTCTCACTAAGGAAGAAGGATGATAAGTCATCCTGCCTCTCACCATCTCGGGGTGCAAGTGCTGCTGGTCTCCTCTGTCTCCCATTCCTCCCAAGAGTAAAAGGGAGCCATACTGTGAGAGCCCCCTCCTGCTTCTGCTTGAATAAAGTGACTTCTTGTTGATTAAAGAACATTCCCGCTATCACTGTATCCATGGCTCTGCAGACACGTACATTGAGACAAATTGTTGGTGATGTTGTTGCTGCTTTTTAGACATGCATCCATTAATGGTTGTCTTCTTGAAACATGGAGCTCAGCCTCCCTCTCCATTCCTGGCAGGTACTCCTCCCTGATGGTCTATAAGTTGCCTGTTGAGGATGTGCACCCCTTATCGCAAGCTTTCTTCAAATTAGAGATAGGTAAGAGTGACTGTTTGGAGATAGGACTCCAGGAAACAGAGAAATTCAAATCTTGCATAAAACCAGTATAAGAAGTATTAAGACTTTTAATGATGGTTCTCAACCAGGAGTGATTCAGTAATGTCTGTGGATACCTTTGGTTGTCACAACTGGGGCTGGAGTTGGGGGGTGCGACTGGTATAGGTCAAGGCCAGGGATGATGTTAAATATCCTACAATGCACACAGGTCCACTCCCTCCCACAGCAAAGAAGGATCAGACCAAAATGTCATCAGTGCCAAGGTTGAGAAGTCCTGTCCTAATTGAATAAGACTCTAGAGGGAAGAGATCATTGGCATTTAGGGCTGGAGTATCCACAAAGACATCCTTAGAGTACAGTGAGCCTTTTCTTCAGAGCCTTCTAATGTTTCTGCTTTTAAACATGTTCCCTCCCACCTCAGATTCCTTCTGCTGTGTTTCATTTGCTAAAACTAAAGTTCTGCTTTGGGGGGGGGGAACCTAACTTTTTATCACAGTTTTCCACCCCACTGTGTCATGGAAATGTAAGTTAGCAATTTTTTTCCCTCCAAATGTTAGGTGAGACACAGTTACCTTCTCAGCTGCAATACATTTATTGAATGATGTAGACCCCGTCGTGTGTGAGCACAACCCATGTCCTGTGACTATTCCTGTGTCCTGCTACATAGACTCACTCCCCCATAGCATCAGATTGCTTTGGGGTGTTGCAAACTGCACAGAACTCCAGCCTTGCATGCCCACTCCAGGTCAGAGTTGCTTAGTTGCTTAATATTTGGAGACTTGAAGCTAGGGAGGTGGGAGGGTTGGTTTTATCTCCCTTCTTATCTTATTCCTCCTCTGCTCATCGATCTTTTTGAGCCTCTCTGGTGTGGAGTGTAAGGAGAGGGAAGAAAAGATATGACAGCAAAGCTTGATTTGCTCATTAGAGCCGGACTACGGCATGAGGGCCTCCTGTGCAGAGAGGAGTTCCTTGAAGACTCCCTCTCCCTCCCATCTGTAACCTCTGACTAAAGCTTCTACTCTGGGGTGGGTGATGCCTTCTCCTCTTGGTCTCTTGGTCTCTTGCAGCCTCTGGGCCACTTCTTGGAATTCCCTTCCCTTTCCAAGAGATCTCTTGGAGGACCTCCATTGGATGCAGCATCTTGGCCTCTCCAAACTCTGCAAGTACAGGGCCATCACTGTCCACAATTTTTTACATGTTCCCAGACTTGAGGCAAGGACCCAATCCCATGTCCCCAGATTACAGGTCAATCCCACCAGATCCTCTGTCCATGGAGGGGAGAAAGGAAATGCCACAGCAATCTGGACAACTGCCCACAAGAAACCTTTGCTTTCTAGTCTTACCTCTCGGTTCATTATTTTCTTCCTTTTATGTATCTGCACATTTGGGGGTCTTAATCACAGTCCACATTGATAACAGATGGTCAACTCAAAATTAGGATAATTTGACAAAGTTTGGTTTAGGCAGGGACCATTTGCCAAGGGGCAAGGCACAGTGCAATGACCCAAGGCTAGACTTAGCAGAAGTGTTGCCATTCTCAGGTCCAAAGGGACTAAGAGAGGAAGCAATGGCTGGAACCCGGGAGTAGAATCATGTAGAATTTGTGACCTCGTGAGAAGCAGTGACTTTTAATCAAGGGACAAAGTTGATTATCAGGGAGGGAGGGAAGGAATAAAGGCCTTGACCTCCCCTCTCCTCTGTCCCTCCTCATGAGCTACCACTGGTGGAAACCACCAGAAAAAGCCTCTTAAGTCAGCCGGTAGAGCAAAGAGCAGAGTAGAGAGAGTGAAGGCAAATGTTGAGGGGCACATGGTAGTGTTCTAGCACAGGGGGGAACTGTCTCTCCACTCATCCGGCATAGGTGGTCTGGGACCTTGCACGTTGTTTTCCAGTCTGGTATGCCCCGGCCCAAACTCTAAGACAATGGGAGAGTATTTCCATCCTGTTACAAGACCACAGGGTGAATTTGCCTTTCCATATTTAGCATATGTGCTGCCCAAGCGAGCACCTGTCTTTCCATATTTAGTCCGAGAATATTTATTACCTTATCCTTCATGTTTAAAATCTGTATGTATGTAGATTTTGTGCATAACTTGGTAAAACTCTCCAAATAAAAAAATAGATGAACTCTTAACGTCCGTCCGTCCTTCTGCAGTTAAACAGAGCTTCGACCTGGAGGAGTACAGCCTCTCCCAGTCCACCCTGGAGCAGGTGGGTCAGTGTGCGTGACTTGGTTCATTCATGCACTATAAATGTACAACGTGAGTGGACGCTTTGCACTCACTTGGAGCTACGGAGGCAGCGTGGCCTCTCTCCCTCTTTATTTCTTGTCCGTCTCAGGTTTTCCTGGAGCTCTCCAAGGAACAGGAGCTGGATGACTTTGAGGAAGAACTTGACCCTTCAGTGAAGAGGAAACTCCTCCCACAGGAAGACCCTTAAAGCCCAAATACCCTATGTTTGTTTTTAGTCTTATGCCTCTTTTTAAAGATAATATTTTATGTCATTAATATATCTTATCTCAGATATGATACAAAATGCTTTTGAAACTCATGTCCCCATTTTTCTCAATAACATGATGGATAGTAGGACTAAGGAGAAAAGGCAGTGAGAACCATCTCAAAACCGGACCATGGGGCCTCTGTACTCGCAACTAAATCCCACATGTCATACGGAGGTAAATCGAAAATGCCTTTGTTGTAGAATGTTTGGATCTCTCAAGATGACACAGAGATTGCTTTATTTTCTTTGTTTCAACATCAAAATTTTGAATATTTTCTTATCCTTTTGGATAAAGTGCGCAAGTACAAAGTAAGACCTAATCCTGATTTTAGGGGAAAGAGAGGCGGTGATTACAGAACAACAGCACAGTATTTGCTTTTTTTAAAGTTTTTGTTTAAATCCCAGTTAGTTAACGTACAGTGTGATGTTGACTTCAGGTGGACAATACGGTGACACAGCACACTTCCTTATAAACACCTGGCACTCATCCCAACAAGTATTTGTGTTTTGTAATTCAGAGTTTGTTTGTTTGTTTTTGTTGTTGTTGTTTGCTTATTCATAATAAACGGATTTTCCTTTTCTGTCATTTTTCACATTTTATGTTGTGCAGTCTATGTTTTGTCTGTTGTGACTGTCAAGGAAATTTGAAACCTGTTAAAATAAGTAATTTCAGTAAGAATTTGAATAATCAAGTTGGGGAAAGTTTAAAAATGACATCTCTTACAATTTTGAAGCATATTTCTGATTTTATATGTTTTCTTATGATGCAAGGGTCTACTCTTATGCAGATCTTAATTTCTCATGTTTATGTATGTTATGACCTCTCCAACTGGTGACCCTGTAAACACCTTAAAATCAGTGCAATATACTTGTATACTCTTATTTAGGTAAGTTTTTTTGTTGTTCTTGCTACTGTTGCTGTTGTTAGCTCTTATGGACTGACTTGTGTTCCCCTGAAATTCTCTGTGCGCTCACATGAGGACACGGCAAGGTGGCTATCTGCAAGCCAGGAAGAGAGACGTCACCAGAAACCAAGTTTTCTGGCACCTAGCCTGGGAGTCACCATTTGGAGATGAGCTGCCTACAGAGCTCCCTGGACTGTGCAGGACCAAGGCATGAAACACACACCTACACACACTCCAGTGCAAAACCAAAAAGTGAAACCCCTACAAAACACTTTGTGGCATTGAGCTACTGAAGTTACTGAGACTGTGGGGTTGTTTGTTACAACAGATAGTCAACATTACGTTAACTAACACAAATCATGCCAGGCAAGGACTGGGGACAGGCAGCTTAGAATAGTTCAAAGGTCTTTGGCGATTGCATCAAGAAATACTTACTCCAGGGTTTTGTCCCCACCAGCCTCAAAGTATAGCCAAATAACAGTAACTTCCAACCCAAGACATGATGCCTTTGGGTGAGTCCACCCTTCATTGTATTGTAAAAAGCCAAGAAGGGATGACCTAACTTAGATCTACAAAGTTATACTGAGTGAATGTTTGGAGTATTTGAAGTAGAAAGTAAGAATAATTTATTCCAAGGGATTAATAAATGAAAACATTGCAGTGATTATGAATAAATAATTTTAATGATACTGGGTTTGTTTTTCTCATACTAGATGTGCTTTTCTCAACAGTGACACTGTTAACACTTTGTGCCAGAGAATTCTTTGTTGGGGGAGGGAGAAAGGAGAAGTTGTCCTCTGTCTTGTAGAATATTCAATGGCAATCCTGATCTGTACTCACTAGATGCCAGTAGCAATCTCCACCTGAGTGTGACAATCAAAAACATTTCCAGACATTGTCCAAATCACCCCACTGTATTACAATTATATGTCCTTAAGCCAACTGCTTGGAATTTTATCATCTTGGAGCGAAGTAAAAAATGAATTAAAGATAGTGGATCTTGTTCATTTGGGGGTTTTGGTGTCTTGCATTAAATACTCTGGACTAAACTACAAAAATTGTTCTTCTTGAAGAAATCTAGAAAATTAGCAATAAAAATGGTCAATAATACATTTTAAAATTTGTAGGCATTGGAGTAACTTCTGTTTGAAGTTCATGTCTCTTTGAACTTTTTAAAGAGCATAAGCCTCAGTAATGTGTTGTACAAGGGTCTGTAAATGATTTCGGTGAGGGAAAATGAAGAACCTCGCAGACTGGTGTGTCCCAAAGCAGTGGAACCTCTGAAAAAGCAAGTATGGCAAAGAGCATTGAAAGCTAAATGAGGCAGTTGGTTAAGTGACTGACTCTTGATTTTGGCTCAGGTTATGATCTCAGGGTCGTGAGATCGAGCCCTGCGTCAGACTCTGTGCTGCGTGTGGAGCCTGCTTGGGATTCTCCTTCTGCCCCTCCCTGTCCCACCTGCATACGGTTTCTCCCTCTCAAAAAATAAAAAAGTACATGTCTCTTGTTTCCATAAATACATATTAACACATCTGAAATCTAATTGAGATTCTCCATAATATTTAGCCATGTTAATATACTGGTAAATACCAATCTTCAGAAACTGATTTATCTAACACAACTTAAGGGGTACTTTGTTAATTCTCCAAGGTTATTTTATTTACACTAAATTGATGGGAAACTCTCAGATTCTCTTTTCCCTGTGACGAAAACATAATCTTCACTTTGTTTGAAAATACTGCAGTGTTGAAATAGAAAACTTACCAGAATTTTGAACTTGGATGATTCTGTGCCTTTTGATGACATAAGGATTACACTAAGAATAACACAGATCTTTAATGCACATGTGGGAGAATATGTCTAGATGATGGACCTAGAAGAGAAATTGCAGAGTTGCTGGGCATGAATGTGTGTGTGTGTCCATATCCCCAGTGTTCTCTATTTTCCCACCTGAACTATGTGAGAATTTATTTTCCTAGATCCACTGCAGTGCTGAGTATTGCCCTTCTCTTTGCCCATCTGTTAAGAGTATACAGTAATTCATTGCTCTCTGAGGCTGTATTCCCTTGCTTTCCAGAGAAGTCAAGTATCTTCTCAGTTAGCTTTCTTCTTTTGTGAGTTGTCCTTTTGTATTACCTGTCCACCTTCCTATTTGACTTTTAAAACTAATGCATTTTTGTGGTGCCTGGGTGGCTCAGATGGTTAAGCATCTGCCTTCAGTTCAGGTCATGATCTCAGGGTCCTGGGATCGAGTCCTGCGTCAGGCTCCCCGCTCAGCAAGGAGTCTGCTTCTCTCTCTCCCTCTGCTTGCTATCCTCCTGCTTGTGTTCTCTGTCTCTCTCTCAAATGAATAAATAAAATCTTTAAAAATAAAGAAAACTAATGTATTTTTAAGGGATCTTTATTCTGGATATTCCTTTTTCTGTTTTGTTTGTTTCAGACAACTTCTTTACACATCTGCCAGCTCTTCAACTTTCTTAATCTTGATTTTGTTTATCATTTCTTTTGTTGTATTGAGGTTTTAATTTTATTATGATTGAACATTATAATTTTTACTCTGTGATTGTGTGTCTGTGTGTGTCCTGTTTAGGAACTCTTTCCTTTTTGGAAATCAAAATATATTCTTCTGTATCTCCTTCCAACTGTTCTGAAGTTTGATTTGTTACATTTTCTCTTGACTCCACCTACACTTTGTTTTTTGTGTGAGGCACAATGTGGGGATCTAACTTTTTTCTTTTACATTTGTCAAGCTAACTGTCACAACACCATTTACTTAAGTTCTTTCTTTCTTCATGGAGTTTATGTGTTTCCCTCTCATTTTCAGGCTTTCTATTCCTATTATGAATCTGTTGTATCCCCTTCCACACTTTTTAAAAAAAGATTTACTTATTTTACAGAGAGAGTGCGTGCATGTGAGTGGGGGGAGGGACAGAGGGAGCGGGAGAGAATCTCAAGCAGACTCTGCACAGAGCGTGGAGCTCAATCTCATGACCCTGAGACCATGACCTGAACCAAAATCAAGAGTCAGATTCTTAACCAACTGAGCCAGCCACATACTGAGACGTCTAATAATCTTTCTATTATCATCTTTCTATATATCAAAAAAATATATTTTTTTCCAGGTGAGGTTTTAGGGTTATTAGAACTTAACGGAACCAGTAAAAGCACATCCATTAGGACGTTAACTGGAGACACAAAACCAAGTGCAGGACAGGTAGGTAGATGAGATGAATAATATGTAATCTAAAATACCCAGGATAAAGTCAATTTGAAGATCTAATTGGCTTTATTAAGCAACTGATGATTTGGGCAGCATCCCACCTAGCAAGAGGAGAGACGTTCTTCTCCCCTCTATTGATAGCATCTGTGGTCACTGTGACGCATCTTTCTCTTCTCCAACCTGAGTGTCTCAACTTTCCAGCCTGTGTGGTCATTCACAGTATGCCCCAGATTGGCACGGTGGCTGCTATTGGCCTGGGACATGTGGTGGCCCATTTCCAATCCACTGGGCTCCAATAGGGACCCTAACTGTGCCTCCCAGGCTATTTTGTTGAACCAGAAGTATTTTCTACTCTACTAGGGGCAAACCTTAATGGCTTCTGAAAAAAAGCCCAAGAGGCTATCTGTTCCTTAGACAACCATAGACAACCATAGCTGTCTTCACTCTAATCTCCTGATGTCTGCCTTTTCCACAAGTTTCTTCTTCCCACAGGTTCCTGCCGCTGTGCCAAGTCTACTAAAGTTCACGTGCAGGGAAGGAAAACTTCTCAGGATGTCTCCTCCCTTAAACAGAGATCTCACAAAGTGGACAACACCCAAAGATAACACACGCTCTTCCCCCCGCAAACCTGAGCAAACACGTTTGTGTGTTTAGCTATAAGACGCTCTGTCCATCACTCCATTTAAGATTTGCCTGTATTTTCTGTTTGTACCCTAAGGTGATGTCGTAAACCATCCAGATTGAAAAAAGATGAGCTCCTAATACCTGGCCGTCCTTCTGCAGTTAAATAGAGCTTCAACCTGGAGGAGTACAGCCTCTTGCCTCCCTGCCTAGAGCAGGTGGGTCAGTGTGAGTGATTTTATATCATCCGTAGACTATCAATATACAATACGTGCAAGACCTTAGACTCACTTGGAGCTACAGGACGCAGGGTGACATCCCTCTCTCTATTCCTTGCCCCCCTTTCCTGGAGAGGTTTTCTTGCACCTCTCTGAGGAGCAGGAACTGGATGATTTTGATGAGGAACTTCACCCCTCAGTGAAGTCACGCTTCCACAGGTATTTTTAAGCCCTAAATGCCCTATGTTTCTACAAAAGAAATATAATGTTATAACTTACTAAAAATGTTTTAGAATGATAAAGTTGTAATATTATAACTTTATATAATATTATATATAATAATTATATATTTATTTTATAATTATTATCATATAATTATTTTATATAATTATATAATTAAAATTATATATCATATTATATAATATCATATATATTATATAATTATTATATTATATGTTATTATATTATATATTGTTATATTATATATCATTTTATTATATTATATAATATATACTATTTTATATATATTATATATAATATATACTATATATCATTTTATTATATTATATATAATATATACTATATATTATATATATTATATATAATATATACTATTATATATAATATAATAAAATATATTATAACTTTATATTATAGCTATAATATTATAAAGTTGCATATTATAACTATAATGTTATACATTTCCTGAGAAACACAGCATGGTTCTTCCTGTGGTGGAGAGGAGGAGCAAGGGTTGGGCAGTTACAGCCACCGCATGAACAGAGGCACGTGATTGAGCCCACCTCCCAGTCGCAGCCTCTGTGTCTCTACAGGTCATGTCTAGTTTTCTTTTTGTTAACTCAGCAGTATGTGTGAAATCCATCTACATGGCAACTGACCACTCTTATTTGTTTTTGTGTGGTATTTCACTGAATAAATCTACCATAATTGATTTATCCATTCAGGCTATTATGAATAAGCCTGCTGTGAACATCCATTTATAGGTCTTTTGGTAGAAATAAGCATTCATTTCTGTGTATCGATGTCTTAGTGTCCAATTGCTGCTGGCCATAGAGTAGGCACTTACTTACCCATAGTAGATACTGCCAAACAGTTATGAAAAGTAATCATACAAATTCACATGAGTCATATCAATAGTATGTAAGAATTCTGAGCCTTCCACATTGTTGCCTATCTGTTTAATAATAAACATTCTGGTGGGTGTACACAAGTATCTTATTCCGATTTTAATTTACATTGCACTGATGGCTAATGATGTTAAATATCTTTTCACATTTATTGGCCATTTGGAAATATTTTTGCATTGAGATCTCTTGTCCATAAAAAAATCAAGTTGTATGTCTTCTGTTTATTGACTTGTGTGGATCTACAGCAGATGCACACATGTTCTCTTATTTTATGATTTTTAGTTTCATGCTCGTAATACTTCCTTTTAATGAACAGAATTTCATTTATGGCTGGTCCTGACTTAAAAAATACTTGGTTTTCCCCAATGTTATGAAAATATTCCTCTGAATAAGTCTTTATTTTTCCTTTTTTTTTTTCATTTAAAAATCTTTACTAAAAATATAGTAACAGTGTCTTCATTGTGTTTATGGGTAATTATGTGATATATTAATACAAAATATTTTTTGATAAATTGTTTTCTAGTCTAAGTTTTTTTTGTAATATATTAAAAATTATATCTTGATCTAAAGTTTTTTCCAAATGTCTTCCTTTATTCTCTAAGAAAAATATTTTTAAAATATTTTTTAATTTGATTTTATTATGTTAATCACCATACATCACATCATTAGTTATTGATGTAGTGTTCCATGATTCATTGTTTGCATATAACACCCAGTGCTCCATTCAATATGTGCCCTCTTTAATACCGATTTCCTTTCTAATTACCCATTCCTTTCTAATTACGTCTTTTAGTTCATTTTTCTCCATTTTGGCACTGCTAAGACCTCCAATACAATGCTGAAAACACTCCACTGATTGTGGACATCCTTCTTTTTCCTACTCAAAGGGGCAAAACATTCCATACTTCTTCCATGAAGAGTAATATTAGCTGTGCCTTTATCATGTTGAAGAATTCCCTTCTTAGTCTGCTGATAGTTTTTATTATGAACAGGTGTAGATTTTTACAAAATGATTTTTTCTTTTGGCAAAGTAACCATTAATTATTAGTGGTTAATATGATTAATTAAATCAATTGATTTTTGAATGCTGACCAGGCTTGCATTCTTGGACCAGTTGATGGCCAATTAGGTCACGACTATCTGTATTTGATTTGGCAACACTTGCTCAGGATTTTGTATCTATGCTTACGAGGCATGTTGTTCTATAATTTTCATTTCTTATAATACCCTTGTTTGATGTTGGTATGAAAGTAGTGCTGGCCTCCTAAAACACATTGGGAACTTGTGTGGATCACACAAGATCAGATGTCTGAAGGGACGCTCAGACTCCTCCTGTGAGCTTTTAAAGGTAAAGGATATGCTAGACCAGGGAAAAGCATAAGCAAACAGTGGGCTCTGAGAATACTGCCCTAGGCTTCTTTCTTAGTCACACAGAATGTGCTTCTTGGACTTAGGATCTACCAAGATATGTGTAAGAAATTTGACATCAGGGAAGTCTGGGAAAAAGTTTTCAGCAAGATCTTCTATACTCACCGCTCATGATGCCAACCTATCTTCAGGAGTTGGGCCAAGAGACCCTCGCCCTCCCGTCACTCAGGATCATAATTCTGGTCTTTGTCTCCCACCATTTCAATTGACACTGGTTTTGAATTGACTGTAGTTTCCTCTTTTGAGTGATCATCAAATATTTCAAAAGTCATTGATGCCGGCTTTGATGGCGTGCATCTGCCATGGTCCTGTCGCAGCTCTAAGTGTTGGTGGAACATCTGGATCATCTAATCTCTTTAGTTTTCCATTCCAATTTTGGTAATTACTCTATCCATTTCTTCCATTTTTAATTAACCTCCTACATAGTCTACATGACTTAATTATTCCAAGGTTTTTGTTTTTTGTTTTTTTACATGTTTATTCTGATCTTCTTTCTTCCGAATGATGGACATTTCCTCCCCATTATTCAGGCACATTTGTGGTAGCTGGGTGAGGAGGTCTGCAACCACTTCCCTCCCCTCAGCTTATCCCCCTGACAATAAAGTCCTACGAGGGGCCAAACAGTGGGAGGCCCTTTTATGATGGCATCCCGCATGAACTGAGGTAAAGACAAAATAAAAAGAAATTGAAGACTCGCCAGTTACCAAGTCTAAAGTTGCTTGCATTCCCAAAATTTTGGCAGCCTCAGAAGGAGTATTCCACTTCATATGTATGACTGGAGTTGCACAATTCCTGTCTCATTTACTTTATACAACCCTCATATTTACCCTGGTTAACAAGTTGGGGATTGAGAATTTGTCCCTTTATACAAATTTCTACAAAAGCTGGTGCCACCTGATGGCCTGAGTAAGACTGAGCATTCCCTTGCACTTGGGCGTATCTGGTGCAAGAAGAAGAGTTCTTTGATATTCGTGTGTAAAATCCACTTCAATAGATGTTCAAGAGAGGGAGGGAGTTCCTTAAGCTTGCTCACAAAGCAGCCTAAGTCTTTGACCACATCTCCCCATGTTTAGGTAGTCTTGATTCTCCTCCGCCCCGCTACCTATATCATCTTGTTGGTGACCATTTATTGGACAGGGACCATATTCCCATCCAAAGAGTTTCCCCCCAACTCCTTTATGATGTTAAGTCCCTCCCTTACAGACTAAATCACTAGCCATAACTCAGGGGTTCGGGTGGTCTTGGGCTGTTACTTAGTTACTTTCATTCTTGGTGAAGGAACCCAAAGCAGCCAAGGTACCATTTTCTTGGCTGACCTCAGCTTGAATTTTCTTTTACAATGTACTTGTAATTCATCTTTGGCCCTAGATATACCAACCCCAAAGCCCCAGATAAGCTTTTCCTTTTGTCCACCACTGTGGTGCTTTAGTGACTTCACCCCAGGGATGGCCACGAAACCCAGTGGGCATCAGCGGTTCTTCTCCTTTGGCAACCTTTTCCATTTGTCTCTCTCCCAAACAAAGCTACAGCCATTATTAAAACTGCGGCACCAGGGATACTTTCTTGTACACAGTGCCAATTCCATAAATTGTATAGAAGCAGATAATTGAAAGAACACACAGACTCTTTGGGTGTATTTCAGTAAGGTACAGCAGGGAAAACAAAGGGCAGGGAAAGTATCTGGGGCCTGAGGGAATTCCAGAAGTAAGTCCTCAACGGTCCTTTTTCAGTCACACGGGTTACTCTTTGTATTTTGATTACCAGCCACAAAATAGGTGCAAGGAATATTGGCTTCAGGAGAGCCCAGGTAAAAGTATATAGCAGCATGTTTATCCCTCACTGGTGGTTCATCCAAACCAGGCTGTGTAACTGGTTAAATTAGATGTAAACTATCACCTAAACATCTCCATACAATGAAGACAGGATAGCCCCAGGTACTGGCAGGGGCATTTCACATTTTAAGCAAATTACTAGCTGGCCCTTCTAGTCTTCTCTTGGCTGAGGGTCAGTAGCCGACTTCCAAAGTCACTGGAGATAACATGGGCCCATCCAGTCTAGCAGTAAGGTAATTCTTTACATATGTATTCCTTCTGTTTTTTGAAAAGTTTCTGTAAGAGTGTACCAGTTCTTCCTTAAGTATTTAGAAACATTTTCCATCTAGACCTGGCTATTTCCCTCCTCCCCTCCAAGGAAGGGTTTGTGGTGATAAATTCAGTGACTTAAATTGATATAGAATTATTAGACTTTTTTTATTGCTTCTTGTGTTACTTTTGGTAGGTTGCGTTTTTAAGGATTTCTCATTTAATCTGAATTTTCAAATTTATTAAAATATAATAGTTTATAACACCCTCATTACTTTTTGATATTAGTGGGATTTATAAAGAAACTTTCCTTTTCATTCCTGATATAAGTAATTTGTTCTCTGTTTTCTTATTTCCCTACTCAGCCCTCCTAGTAGATTAACAATTTTTATTATTATTTTTTAAGAATCAAATTCTGGCTTTGTTGGTCTTTCTCTTTGGGGCAACTAGACTTCTCTATTGGGTTAAATTTGCTGTTCTATTTCTAGCTTCTTAAAGTGGAAGCTTCAGTCACTGATGTTCAACCTCTTTTCTAATATACGCCTTTAGAGCTATAAATTGCTCTCTAATCATTACTTTAGATATAATCCCAAGTTTGATATGTTGTATTTTCATTATCATTAAGAAATAATGTTTTCTAATTTTTCATTTTGATGTATTTTTTAAAATATCATTGTGGCATCTCTTCTGGGTCCCATTTCTTATTTAGAATTGCATTCCAAACATCTATGGAAACACACATGCATGTATGTATGTATATACATCTGCATGCATTATTATTCTATTTTCAAAAATATTTCATTTTTTTAAAAGATTTTTTTTTTATTCATTTGAGAGAGAGAGAACAGGAGCATAAGCAGGAAGGAGGAGCAGAGAGAGAGGGAGAAGCAGACTCCTGCTGAGCGGGAAGCCAGTGGTAGGGCTGGATTCCAGGCCCCAGGATCATGACCTTAGCCGAAGGCAGACGCTTAACTGACTGAGCCATCCAGGCGCCCCCTAGAAAATGTTTCATTTTAATCTATATTTCCTTTTGGGCACCCAAATAATTAAGTTAGCCAGTGATTTACATATTTTTAAATGTTTATTTATTTAAAAGTTTCAGTTAGATCTGTTTTCCTTCTCCACTTACTAATCTTTACTTTTTTTTTTTTTGCTGTCTCTTTGCTTTGGCTTTCTTTCTAGTTTATTTTGTTGTGATTTTACTAGCTTTCTGTGCTGGAAATGGACACTTTCTTTTTATTTTCTTTTTTCCGGTAGGAGTATGTGTTGGAGGAGGTCACAAGGAGGACAGGACTGCCCCAGGCCCCCAGGGCTGGCCCCAGCAATCCCAGGCTGCTTGCCTCCTCCCTGGTCCCTGGAATGTGTGACCCACCCGCCTCACCCATGCCAGAGCCATTTTGAAGATCTCAGCCTTCAGAAAGCAATGTGCTGTTGAGGCCATATGGAGGGTGTACACGACTGAACCCCATTAAGGCCTTTGTGTAAACAATTAAGATTCTGGTGGCCGGTGTGGAGATCTCCCTGTCTGGCCGCGTGGGAAACAAGCCTCCTAAGTAAGTCCCCTTGCTTCTTAAACCCGCCACCTGCTATGGAGTGGTCTGCCTGTGTCTCCTGGCCCTCTGCCTTGGTGGGAGGTGTGTGTGTGGGGGGGGGGGGGGGCAAGTTTCAGATGTCACCCAGAGAACTCCTGAGGGTGCGAACCAACACTATTTAAGGCCATGAAAGTTTCCCTTAATCACTTACCTAAATATGTGCCCCTGATTCTGACCCATAGTGTCATGAGCACGACTTTTTGTAAAATCAGGAACTTCCCGTTTTATGTCCCTTTCCACTCAAGAGGTGTTTAGAAGATTGTGCTGTTTCCAGATGCACCACCTTTTACGTTCTGCTACTAATTCTTAGCCTTATTACATCATTTTCTCAGAATACTGTTTATAGTATTTCTATTTTCTGTAGAACTTATTGATTGATTTTGTGACCTGATACAGAGTCAGTATTTCTGACGGGTCCACGTGCACTGGAGAGAAAGACGGGCTCCCTGTGGTCAGGGCGTCAAGTTATTTCTATCGATGTATGATAGAGCGACATAAATTCAGACTTAAGAAGTTGCAAGAGGGGCACCTGAGTGGCTCAGGTGGTTAAGGCATCGGGCTCCCTGCTCAGCGGGGAATCTACTTCTCCCTCTGTCTCTCCCCTCGGGCTTGTGCTCTCTCTTTCACTCTCTCTCTAAAATAAATAAATAAAATCTTAAAAAAAAAGAGAAAAGTTGCAAGAATACTTGCACACATGCAAAGTACACAGACACACACGTAGACCCAGCCATACACATAGTACCTCGTTGCTGTGATGTTTAAAACAGGCAGCTAGAACGATATATATATACACGTATAACTATAGTTTTATGTGTATCTATATCTCTGTGTTGTACCTTTGTAAGTATGTTGTTCAGATCTTCTGGGTCCTCGCTGTGTTTCGTGCGGTTCCTCTGTCTCGTTCTGAAGGTGGTGTGTTAAAGTATTCCACTGTTGTGATGCTTCTCTTCATGTCTCTCTAGCATCTCTTTGTAATTTTTGTTCTATAGAATTAGTTGCTGGGCTTTTGGTGAATAAATATCATAATTGTTATAAATTGATTGTCATGTTGGGGCGCCTGGGTGGCTCAGTTGGTTAAGCGACTGCCTTCGGCTCAGGTCATGATCCTGGAGTCCCTGGATCGAGTCCCGCATCGGGCTCCCTGCTCGGCAGGGAGTCTGCTTCTCCCTCTCCCACTCCCCCTGCTTGTGTTCCCTCTCTCGCTGTGTCTTTCTCTGTCAAATAAATAAATAAAATCTTTAAAAAAAAAAAATTGATTGTCATGTTTAATTTTTTTTCTTGGAGTTATATTTAGCTTGATAGTAGTATTGCTACATAGGATTTCTTACCAATTACCTGGTATATTTTTGCCAATCTTCTTTCATTCCTGCTGCGGACAATTTCTGGGTTTTTGTTTGTTTTTATGGTTAGGTTAGCTAGAGGTCGTCAATATTATCAGTCCTTCCAAAGACCCTGCTTCTGGTTTCATTGAATTTCTCTATTACTTTATTATTTATTCTAGCCTCCATGTTAATTTTAGACTTTTCTTTTTTCTTATACTAGCACGTACAACCATAAATTGTCCTCTAAGTACTGTGTTACCTGCTTCTCAGAAATTTTGATATGCTGCATTTTATTTTTATCACTTCAAAATATTTTATTTCTCCTTCTAATATATTCTTTGAAATATTTTAAGTATATTGTTTAATTTCCAGCTGTTTGGGAAATCTCCAAGTGTATTATTATGATTAATTTCAGTTTAATTCCCTTTTGGTCAAGCTCACTTTTAAAAATACTTTTAATTTATTAAATTTATTGAGATTTGTTTTGTGGTTAATATAGATCTCTTGTGATGAATATTCCATGTGTATTTTTTGAAAAATTTTTAAAGATTTTATTTATTCGAGAGAGAGAGTGAGCACGAGCAGGGGCAGGGGTGGGGGGGTAGGTCCAGCAGAGAGAGAGGAAGAAGCAGACTCTCCACTAAACTGGGAGTCCAATGTGGGGCTCGATCCTAGGACCGGGAGATCATGACCTGAGCTGAAGGCAGACACTTAACTGACTGAGCACCCAGGTGCCCCACATTTATTTTCTTTTTAAATCTGTTTTGTTTTGTTTTTTGCCTGGAATGTTCAGTAGAGGCCAATGAGTTCAAGTAGCTTGACTGTGTTGTTCAAATTTCCTATATACTTATTAACTTTTTAATCTAATGATTGTATCAGCTACTGAGATATAGATGTTGAAATCTCCAAATATAACTGTGGACTTTTAATTGGCTTTTTCAGTTCTATTTTTCCCCTTTTTTTTTTCTCTTTATACTCATTTTTTATTAAACAAATAAGGCTGGTGGGAGTTCTGTTTTTTCAATCATGAGTTTTCAAGCTCTGCTCTTAGGTCTGTGTACATTTAGGTTTTCCATGTCTTTTAATGAATCAACCCCCATATTATTAGGAAATATTCCTCCATTGCTGGAAATAATTCTTGTCCTGAAATCTAGTATGTATCATATTAATGGAACCACTCCAGTTTTCCTGCGATAAGTCTTTCCATAGTGTACCTTTCCCATTGTTTTAGTTCTCATCTTTGGGTCTTTAAATTTAAAGTGGGCTTTCATTTTTTGTTGGTAGCATATATTTATGTCACACTTTTAATATTAAGTCTGGAATTCTCTCTTCTAACTGGAGTGTTTTGATTATTTGTATTTAGTGTCATTGTTGAAATTGGTTGGGTTAAATCTACCATGATTTTTTAATTTCCCATCTGCTTACTATTTCCTTTTTGTCACTATTCCTTTTTTTTTTTTTTTTTTTACTTATTTTTTTTTTTTTGTTTTTTTTTTTTTTTATAAACTTTTTCGTATTAGCTTTCTTTCTTTCTTATTTATTTTCAGTGGCTCCTTTAGGGCTGACATTATGTATCTTTGTTTCTTTTTATTTTTTTGCACTGTGCCCAGTTCCATCAGCTATTTTTTGTTTTTCTGAAAAGTATTTATTTTGTCTTCCTTTTTGGTAGATATTTTTACTTTGTTAGAAATCTAAGTGGATTAATTTTTTTCCCTACTATAACAATGTGGCTCCACTGGCTATTGACTTGCATGGTTTCTGATAAGAAATGAACCTGGCTTTTTGCAGAGTTGTAGCAGAAACAGTGATTTGACACAATCTGCTAACTCTTGTCTAAAATCAGAAGCATCAGCAAAGTTCTGCTTGAAGTTCCTGGGTCTGTGAATATTTGCAAAAGGGCACAGGACTCAGAACTGAGTGTTTCAATCATCTGTAAATCATTTATGCATGAGAAAAGAAAGAATCAAAGCAAGTGAATTGTGGCATATACTGATTAATGTGAGCTCTGAAATTTTAATTGTAGCAAAGAATGTGGAAGTGATAGAGAAATCATCTGGTCAGCTGGAGCTACATCCGGAACAGGTGCAGAAGGTTCTCCTTTCAATATCTTAGCCAAAAAAATCATTGAAAAGTTACCATGTGTTTATGGTGAGATAATGCACCTTATTTTGGTAGCCCGACTAAATACAACTCCTCACCTGAGAGTTAAGAGTGCCTTTCGGCCAGTATTAGAATATAATCATAGAGTACAGACCTGAAATTGTCCCTGGAGATGATACTGTCATTTGCGTGCTTTACAAATAAGGAAACTTCTCTGCATATGTGAGAGCAGAGGGACCTTTATTACCAGCATGGGCTCTTGCATGCAATTGAAGCATCCTCGCGGTTTTCACACGTGATTTCCAGTTGTCTATTATTGGGCCTCAGCTACAGTGTGCTAATGGTGTTTCGCAGTAGCCATCAAATATCTTCACTTTTGTATTTACCTGTTGAGACCATGGTCTCAAAAGCCTTAGAGATTTGTACCTGCTAGTGCATTCCTTTCCGCCAGTGCATTTCCTCCTTCTCCAAAGGTGAAAGTTTGAACTGTTGGTCCACCACCCCCCTTTGCACAGGTCTGCGTTCTCCTACCACCCGACTACACAAAGAAGGGAGGTTTCCATTTCCAGCGAGGAAGTGAGCGATATAGTGTCAAAATCCCATCTCCTTGCCCACTTTCTTGGACCATTTCGGATATTAAATATTAGATTCTCTAGCGCACGACACTGCATTGTCATTTTGAGTGCAAGATAAGGGATTCTTGTCTTTTAAAAGAAAGAGGATGGGACCAAATGGCCAACAGACACATGAAAAAGTGCTCAACATCACTCGGCATCAGGGATATCCAAATCAAAACCACAATGAGATACCACCTCACACCAGTCAGAATGGCTAAAATTAACAAGTCAGGAAACGACAGATGTTGGCGGGGATGCGGAGAAAGGGGAACCCTCCTACACCATTGGTGGGAACGCAAGCTGGTGCAGCCACTCTGGGAAACAGTATGGAGGTTCCTCAAAAAGTTGAAAATAGAGCTACCATATGATCCAGCAATTACACTACTGGGTATTTACCCCAAAGATACAAATGTAGGGGCCCGAAGGGGTACATGCACCCCAATGTTTATAGCAGCAATGTCCACAATAGCCAGACTGTGGAAAGAGCCAAGATGTCCATCGTCAGATGAATGGATAAAGAGGATGTGATATATATACACAATGGAATATTATGCAGCCATCAAAAGGAATAAAATCTTGCCATTTGCAACGACGTGGATGGAACTGGAGGGTGTTATGCTGAGTGAAATAAGTCAATCAGAGAAAGACATGTATCATATGACCACTGATATGAGGAATTCTTAATCTCAGGAAACAAACTGAGGGTTGCTGGAGTGGTGGGGGGTGGGAGGGATGGGGTGGCTGGATGATAGACATTGGGGAGGGTATGTGCTATGGTGAGTGCTGTGAATTGTGCAAGACTGTTGAATCACAGATCTGTACCTCTGAAACAAATAATACATTATATGTTAAAAAAAAGAAGAAGAAGAAGATAGCAGGAGGGAAGAATGAAGGGGGGAAATCGGAGGGGGAGATGAACCATGAGAGACAATGGACTCTGAAAAGCAAACTGAGTGTTCTAGAGGGGAGGCAGGTGGATGGGTTAGCCTGGTGATGGGTATTGAGGAGGGCACATTCTACATGGAGCACAATTGGGTGTTATGCACAATGAATCATGGAACACTTCATCTAAAACTAATGATGTAATGTATGGTGATTAACATAACATAATTATTAAAAAAAAAAGATACCAAAAAAAAAAAAAAAGAAAGAGGATAGGAGAAAAAGGGATGTGGAATTGTGATATCAGAGCAAGAAAGCCTCAGGCAGCCTGGCAGAGGGCTCCGGATGAGTTCTGCCGGCAAAGTTGTCCGCATCAGGTTGGAACAGCTGGGCTTTGTATCGATACCAGCTTCACTCAGTCACTGGATACAAGTGGCCCTGGAAAGAATGTGACTTGTGTCAGATGGGCTTCTGCAGGGAAGATGGATCCAGAAGGAACTGACAGCTAGAGGCTGTCTACTGATCCTGCTCCCCAGAGCTAGGCAGCAGTTTCTTCCTTGAATGGAGGATTCGATGAAAGAGCTTCATGTCTACCGCAGTAATATGAAAGCAACATCATAACTCCATCAGGGTACAGCTCATTAATACGAGAATATCACGAAGGTACCATAGATAAGCATTGTCAGTGAGGTTATTGCCCCACAAATACACGGAATCGAATCTTATGAAAGGGCATCTAATGCTTTCTGATTTTCAGATGTGGTCTATTTATCTAGGTAACAGATTATGAATATTGAACATTTCTGAACAGAATTTCATGCTGAATTCTTAAATATTTTCAGTCTCCTAATTGTAAAATCATCCAGGTTGCCCCATGCTTAGGAATACAGTTTGACTGGTGTAGATGGAGGGAAGAGAGAATGGACCTAGATTTCCAGTATACTTGGGAAATTTTAGGAAACCGGAGGTGTCATCAGGACATTGAGCTCTTGGTTGGAGTAGTGATGCCCAGAGGCAAGTACGCAGCTTAGAAAGTAAGGTAAGAGATATCAAAAAGGCAGTTGGACTGGTGCTGCCTGCTTCCTTCCAAGGACCCTGAGATGCTAAACTGACTGGATTTACCTTTTGTCCCCCAAATCCTTCTTGCGATCCAGATCATTTTCTTTATCGTGAATTCACTCTAGACTTTGTGACTATACCGAACAGACTCATATTTACCAAATAAAGACTAGAAAGAAGTTTTCCACAGATTTGCATTTGTCGTAGGTGGTAGCCTGACACCTGGAGCCCAGCCTCCCCCTAGTCTCCCAGGGGTTCCTCTCCAGTGGTCTCTACATTTCTGGGGGAGAATATGCAACATTTAGCCCAAACTTCCTTCAAATTAAAAATAGGTAAGAGATAAAAGATTGAAATGAGATTCTGAGAAGCAGATAATTTCAAACATTAAAATAATCCACGTATATGATCCATTGAATTTGACCATCATATGGAAAATGTAAAAACCTCAAATTGAAATTCAAGAGTATGCAACCAAGGAGGTAAGGTCTTCTGTTTATAGGTGTGTATATTGTTGTTGGGATGGTTTCATCTCTTGCTCTGTGTTTTTTTGTTTGTTTCACTGTTTTGCTTGTATGTTGGTGCAAAATAAGCAAAACCTAGTTAATTACATACCCAGTTATATATATTCATCAAAGGAGACTATGTTTTAGAGCATAGAGACACACACATTAAACACAAAATATGATACATCCCTTTGTAATTGATATTCTTTTATTGGTTTACACCAATAAGTGGATTAAACCAATGGCTTAAGAAACAGGCCACTCATCTAGATGCTGATAACACGTTCTCCTTTGGTTAGTTGCACTTTACAACTAAGCATCCTTGAACATTCCCTCCAGCTCAGTCTTACAGTCTTCTGTTTGTTTTTCTTGCTACGCTAGCTCAGGGGCTCTGCTAGTCAGAACTTCCTCATTGTGCTCTTTTCCTTGTTATTGCTCAGTGATATCTTTGCTTGCTTGTTACCTACTCTAAGGCAAGCATTCAGGTTTTCTGATTCTGGAAGACTCCTGATTCCTTTTCAGAGCAGCATGGTCACAGGGACACATCTTCTATCCATTCTTTGATTAAGCTGAGCACCTCAGCTGTCTCAGGGACGTGGTCATTGGTCACTGTCCTCAGATAGGCAGTGTGGCAGGGCCTGACCCACTACTGCTGGTGGTGTATTTTCAGTCTGCTGGGCTCCTCTTCCAGGCTCTCACTGCCCTTCCCAGACTCTTTTGGTCAACAGCAAGGGCGTTCAATCCAATTAAGGGCCATCTGCAGTGGTTTCTGGAAAGAGACACAGAAGGATATCTGCTCTAAAAAAACACAGATAACCAGCTCTATAATCTTCGGATGCTTCCTTTTTCAAATGTTCCTTCCTCCCATTTCCTGCTACTGTGCTGAATGTTAAAACACTTGCTCATGTGCAGGAAGGAAACTTTAAGTTCAGATGCAGTATCTAAGCATTTTTTGTTTTCTCAAACAGACAGAAGCAAATGCATTATGTATTTTAACCCTGGGACAAACTCGGTCCACAGACTTTTATTACCTTATCTTGTTCCTTAGCATTGATACTTTGTTGCTCTTTCAGATCATCTGGATACAGAAATGTATGAACTCTTTTTTTTTTAATTGAAATAGAGTTGACACATAATGTTACATTACTTTCAGGTGAAAAATGTTAACAATAGTTCCATAGTTTTAGAGTTAGAAATTCCATCTGGGGGAGGACAGCAGTCCCAGAGCTCTGCAAGGAGCAGGACTTGGCTGATTTTGATGAGAAAATAGATTCCTTGGTGAAGTAGAAGCTCCTGCAGGAAGACCCATAAAGCCCAAATACCCTACGGTTCTGTTTATGCCTCTGTGGTTTTGTAAGAGAATTATTTTTGTAGCTTTAATATGATGCCTTAATGTTGAATGATTATACCAATTATTTGGTATAAACTATCGTGGAACTCATGTTATGATTTTACGTAGAGATGCTGAGATGAATCTTCATGCCAGAAGGAGGGCAAGTGCTAGGGTAAAGTCAGTGATGACATTGACTGAGAAGATCACCCTGTCATAACCAAGATAGATGGGTGGGTGGGGAGAGACAGAGGGACAGAGAGAGAGGATAGATAATCGATAGTTATCTTCGATAACAGATCAAACTGACAAATGCACAGGACTCGACTTTAAAAGCGTGCAGCTCTCATTTAAGTCAATGTTGGATTCTGGCTTGATTGTTATCCTATGTGCTAAATATAAAAACTAAATACTAATTCCAGTTATCTCCTGGACCCCCTTTAGGTTTATGATAAAAGTAAAAAACAAAACAAACAAACAAAAAACCCCAAAACCCCAGAAAACATAAATGGTGATCAGTTTGAGTATAGCCCTCAACAATCCATTTGCTAATGCAGATTAAACATCTAATTTGAGAAAGAGGTTGGAATTTGGAATCCCAGGTCATCTGAGACGGCACTGGCTTCTTTCTCGTTACATGGTTGAGATTAAAGCCCTAAAGCCCATAACCTTACTGAGTCTGGTGTCCTCTTCATCCTGTTTACCCACTAGGTTGTATGGAACTCAAATGAGAAACCGCAGGTGGAAGTTTTGTAAACCACAAAGCTCTTTATGCAGATTTTCTACTGAAGCAGAATGCACATTCACACAATGTGTGACCTTGACAACACAAAGTGATTTCCATTAACTCCTAAAATCTTCACGGGTAGGTCACAGACTGGTAAGTCTCTGATCCATTCTCCAAGGACAAGAAGCCCACACAACGAAACATTCTCATTTTAACAGAATTTTCCCGCCCTTGGCCTCTCCTGTACCATAGGGCATATAGATCACATGATGGGAGTGGCAACTGTTTGCAGAACACTCTGAAGTAAAGTCCGTTCCTACTCCAGGCTTCACTCAAAGATGGCAGCCTTCCCGGTGAGGCAGTGCATGGGCTGGAGAGTATTACTAGGTACTGGTCTTCTATTGGTAGAGGATGCAAGATGTGGCAATTCATCTCTTACTTTGGAGGAGATATGCAGAGCACCCCTGACCACTAGACCGAGAACGCCTTCAGTGACGTGATGGGTTCCTTATCCTCAGATGATTTGTCTCCTACTCTCTGGAGCATTTGTGTCTTCCCCATGTGACCAGTGGTGCCCTAGTCATCTCTCCTTGTCCTGATAGATCAGCATGATGTTATCGATGTATCAATATGATGTTCTGGGAGACACTCTAGATCTCTTAAGACTGTAACAGAGGCAAGAGGGTTAATGTAGCCCTGAGGCAAAACTATCAAGGAATATTATTGTGTAACTCACCTGACTATGAACTTTTTTCTAATCAGAATAGAAAAGACTCACTAGCTGATTCTGTTCAAGGAACAGAGACCATGTCTGGCAAAGCAGCTGTTGCATTCTGTTTGAGCTTCCAATAATCTGGTTGTTCTTCAGGATCCATCTGGTTTCTGGAGGGATAGTAAATTAAATGAAGATGTGGTAGATATACTTCCTTTGTGTCCTGTATGTCATTAATGGTCTCTACTTTCCCTCTCCTCAAGATGTGGTGGTGTTCTTGATTCAGGGTCTTGGCTGGGGGTGGGTTGAAGGAATTGTCAGAAGTGTCCACTTTCCCTTCCCCATTATGTGAGACTTCTTACCCAACAGGCTCAGGACCCAACGTGGGGGTTATTCCCAATACCAAGTATAATTAATTCCTTTTTTTTTTTTTTTAAAGATTTCATTTATTTATTTATCAGACAGAGAGAGAGAGCATGCACAAGCTGGGGGACTGGCAGAAGGGACAAGGAGAAGCAGGCTCCCCGCTGAGGGAGCCCAGTGTGGGACTCGATACCAGGACCTAGGGATCATGACATGAGCCAAAGGCAGACGCTTAACTGACTGAGCCATCCAGGCATACCCAAGTATATTAATTCTAATGTTATACCTGGTGTTAGAGAAATGGCCACTGGGTGTGTTCATAGACCCGGTGGGACCACATAAAGCTGGGCTTTGACCATAACTCCATTTATTACCTTGACTTCATGTGCCCATTCTAACAATGAGGCTATAGTGACATTTTGGTTTTCTAAATATCAGTGTCCATTTAGGCCCTATGCCCAATAGCCCTAGAAATGTCTGAGGACTTTTTTTTCTCTCTCCAGTGCACAGTCATCCAAGTAAATGGCTGTAGGTCACTTTGAGTAAGGACTAGGGGAAACCATCAGAGTATATACTTGTCAAGATGTTTTGGGTTCCTTCCTTCTGGCTACTTCTTCAGACAGAAGATTCTGGATCTGAAAATTAGCTCAGGACTGGGAACTACACAAGGAATAATAAGTTTTTACTGGAGTGATGGTGACTGCCTCTTACTCTCCATTCTTGACTCGTTCTGGTTGTAGCTATTAAGCAGCATCCCGTTGGCTGCCTACCTGTTCTGCCCCCATATGGTGGTAAGGCTTCTACATTCTACTTTAAGTAGAATGTAGAAAAATATTGCTTCTAAGTAGACTGTGTAAAGTTAAGTGTGTCTCTTGTAATCCCTAGAGCAACCGCTAAAATAACTACACAAATATATGTGGTTTAACATCACAGTGGATAAATTGGAATACTTAAATTTTTCAGATAAGACAAAAGAAGGTAGGAAATGAGAAACAGAAGAATGAAAATCAGAGAAAATACATAACAACATGGCAGAACTGAATCCTGAAATATCAGTAGTTAGGTTAAATGTAACTGGTCTACACATACCAATTAAAAGGCATGTGTTATCAGATTGAATTTAAACAAACAAATGAACAAAAATGATGTCAATGTAGGCTGTCTAAAAGAAGCTCACTTCATATAGAGTTATATAGATAGTTGAAAATAAAAAGATGGAAGAAATATACCATGGGAACCAATCAAAAGGAAGTGGGAATGGTTATATTAAAATCAGACAAAGTAGGGGCGCCTGGGTGGCTCAGTTGTTAAGTATCTGCCTTCGGCTCAGGTCATAATCCCAGCGTCCTGGGATCAAGCCCCGCATCGGGCTCCCTGCTCAGTGGGAAGCCTGCTTCTCCCTTTCCCACTCCCCCTGTTTATGTTCCCTCTCTCACTGTGTCTCTCTCTGTCAAATAAATAAATAAAATCTTAAAAAAAAATAAATCAGACAAAGTAGACTTCCGAGCATAGAAAGTCACCAGGAATAGAGATGGGCATTATTACATAATGATAAAAAGGTCGATTCACCAAGAAGACATACCAGTTCTAACTATCTATGTACCTAACACCACAGTGTCAAAGCGGATTGGACAAGATTAGTGAGATCTGAAAGGAAAACAGAAAAATCCATAATTTTTGTTAACATCGTCAGTACTCCTCTCTCAGTGATCAGCAGACCTAGTAAACAGAAAACCAGCAAAAATATAGAAAAACTGAACAGCACCATCAACCAACTAGATCTAACGGATATCTATGTAATACTCCACGCACTCAACAGCAAAATGCACTTCTCCTCAAGTGCATGTGGAATATTCACCAAGACAGATCATATCCTGGATCACAAAACAAGTCCTAACAAATTTGACATACAAAATAAATTTTTTGACCATCATACAATTAAACTAGAAATCAATAACCAAAATATAACAGAAGCATCTCCAGACACTTGGAAATTGGCCCATGTTTCAATAATTCACGGGTCAAAGACTAAGTCATGAGGGAGATTAGAAATATTCTGAGCTGAGTAAAAATGAAAAACAAATGAAAACCCTGATTATCCAAGTGATGATGTCAATCAGGCACTGGAGAGCCCTGTGTAGAGAGGAGCTTTTCTCTGATTCAACTGTTTACTTTCTCTTCAAAGGCACTGCTTTCAATGGTGGTATTAGCCAACAGTTACATGAGAAAGAATAGACAAAAGCTTAGGAATACTGGAACTCCCTGATAAGATTGCTCCTTATGATATGATATGGACAGGCCACCAAGTGTAAATTCCACTGCGTTCTGCAGGATTTGGCCGAATGTCAATGAGAAGCCCAACGGTCCAAGAGGGATCACGTGAATGCAATGTTTGGCAGGGCCCACAGAGCCCAGGCTGTAACTTCTGAAGCCGGCCTTCACAGGAACTTTTCATAGAAGTCAGTTAAAGCAGATTCTAGAGATGTGGTAGAAACCAGGGAAAAATGTGCATTGTTTTCTTCTAAATAAGGAGATCAGTGGATAAACTGTGCTTCTCAGAGTCCTGCCCTCAAATGTCTCAAAAGTAAGTTCACCGTATTTTTTCCGTGTTGTGATTTGTGTTTGGAGGTTTTGTTTTTTCCTTTTTTTCCCTCTCGCAAAATTAGAAATAAGCCTTTAGGAATTGAATGCTGACCCTCTGTGGGAAAATCATTTTGAAAACTAATGGGCTATCTTGATGTTTTTGAACACTCAGTGTTTAATATTGTGTAAATGAAAGCACTGAATTAAAATACAGTGTTTTATTAAACATTATGCAATTGTTAAATGATTTTTAACCAGAAACTGAGCTTGGTAATAAGCCGAAATTTGCTTTAAAAATTTAGGAAGAACTAAGTATCTTGAGAATTGATTTGTAAACCTGAGTTTTTTCCAAAGTGATAGATATTTACTTTTATTGCCCAATAATGTTAGGGCATTTTGGATAAACTGTTCTATGACTCTGAGACTGTTTACCAAAAGCATTTACAGAAATATTTGTCTTGTCTCTGGCTCTCACTCTGGGGCTCTGCAAATTTGGGAAATGTAAGATGCTTTCCAGGATCTTTTACTCTGTGCACAAGATGTACTGAGTCAGAATTGAAATATGCCACGTTTCCTTATCCAATATTATTTCAAATGCACTTTATTTCCGTAAACAGAGATTTCAAGCTCCTCAAATGTTAGCATTTTGCTCTGACTTTAACAAACATATAAGAGGAAAAAAATCAGAGTCCTCACAACTTGAAACTGTCTACTGCATGCATAGTAAGGAATTCAGGTTGTTCGTCTTTTGATAAACTACAGAACACACATGAGTTGGGGGGAAATAAAGTAGGCGATACTAATTTCCGAAGGAAAACCGAAGGCAGAAGTTTCTTAATCTGGCTAAAGCCTATCCAAGCCTTTTCAGGTGGAGTTTCTACCTTCCATCACAAGAACAAGCTCAAATATATCACAGCATCCCCAGAGTAACCTGGGTAATCCATTAGCAAATTTAATTAACTATAGGTGGCTAAAATAAATTCACTTTGTGTATTCTTTAAAGATTGAACAAATTTCTGTATAATAATAACCAGAATGATCAGGTTTGAAATGCAGCAGAGAGATAATTTCTAGAAAGTCTTTGTCTATAAGAGGATAGGGATAATAAATTATGTGGAGTTTCCATTTGAAAAAGAAAGATATTTTTCCAGGAAAGACCCCAAATTAAGAGTAGTCATTGAAGGAATATCTTTTATAAGTATCTTTGTATCTTTGGGACAGGAAGAAAACATGGGGAGGGATCCTTGATAAATTTCAATAGAAGGTAATATGGACAAAACTAGAAGCAGAGGAAAAGCAGGCTTCAAGTGAGAATAAAACACAGTGAAAGATAATCCAAAATGAAAATTTATACATGATTAAATTCACTTCTTAAAAATATAGCATCTATCAGCTTGGATTTCTAAAAAGAAATTATGAATCTTTCTTACATTAATCACACATTAAAAAAATTTGCAAAAGGTTAAAAATAAAGAGATGGATAGGGGCGCCTGAGTGGCTCAGTCGTTAGGCGTCTGCCTTCCGCTCGGGTCATGATCGCAGGGTCCTGGGATCGAGTCCCACATCGGGCTCCCTGCTCAGCAGAGAGCCTGCTTCTCCCTCTCCCACTCCCCCTGCTTCTGTTCCCTCTCTCGCTGTGTCTCTCTCTGTCAAATAAATAAATAAATAACCTTAAAAAAAAAAAGTATACACAAGATAAAATGCAATTTAAAAAAAATAAAAAATAAAAAGACGGATAAAGCTACATTAGGCAAATATTAAGCTAAAGTCTGCGCTATTATCAGAAGTAGAAGCGACCTACCCTTAAAATATGAATAGTAGAGCAATGTTTTATGCACCTAATCTCTTAGTCTTCAAATGCACACACTAAAAAGTAACAGAGATACAATAAGAAATTGGCAAACCTATTATCAGCCTGGAAAAATTTAATAGAATTCTATCATGAAATAATTGATCTAGTAAAGGTAACATTAGAAAGGATACTGAAAATTCAAAGAACACAATTATAAAACCAACTAAAAGCTGACATATGTTTATTTCAAGCATCTATGGAATATTTCCAAATATTAATATATGCTGTGCCACCAAGGAAGTCTCAGGAAATTTCAAGGAAGCAATACCTTACAGAGTCGCAATTCCTCTGACCACAGCATGATCAAATTAGAAACCAAAAATAAAAAGCCACTAAAATCAAAGAAACACAATATTGTAGAAGCTAAATAGGGAATCCTAAGTAATATATTTGTGGTCTATAGCTGCATTTACATTGCACAGCAAAAGAGAAAGAAGCAACAAATAACACGTAACAATAAACATTTATAGCTGGGAGAGGCGCGGGCTGCGGGAAGATGGCGGCTCGGCCGAGGCGGCATCGTTCGCGATATGCAAAGCTTCCACGGGGTGATTTTTGTGATGGCGCTAAGAAGACAACTGACAAGCACTCTTGTACGACTTCTATGGAGTGGGACACGCAGGTAGGGAACGGGTCTTCGCCGCTCGGCCCCGCAGGCCTGGGGACGGAGGAGCTGCCCTCCAGCCTGCGGTTGCCGTCCTGGCTGCAGCCCGAGAGGTGCGCCGCGTTCCAATGCGCACAGTGCTACGCCGTGCTCGCTGACTCTGTGCACCTCGCCTGGGACCTGCCGCGGTCCCTCGGAGCCGTGGTCTTCTCCAGAGTCACCAATAACGTGGTTTTGGAAGCTCCCTTCCTAGTTGGCATTGATGGTTCGCTCAAAGGCAGCACTTACAACCTTTTATTCTGTACTTCCTGTGGGATTCCCATTGGTTTCCATTTGTATTCTCCCCATGCTGCCCTGGCTGCCTTGAGAGGTCACTTTTGCCTGTCCAGTGACAAAACGGTGTGCTGAAAGAGAAGACAATGTTGACACATACTCACTTACATTCACTGATGAAGATTCTGAAAGAAGTAACTCCCGACCAGCCCAAGCCAGAAAACTGATCCAGAATTAAAGCCTAAGTATCAGGTTCAGGCCTTATTGCTATCTTCTATCAACAGGTGCTATTTGATCAATTCTTGAGAAAGATCAGCTTCAAGAAGGGCTGGGAACTGTGGTTTATTATGCTTACCTCTAGGCTGATTTTCCAAACGATTTGTGAAGCTGTTTCTAGAAGATGAGAAACTAAGGAAGCTTCTGTCCAGGTTTTATAGCTATTTGCCTTAAGAACTTATTTTAGATTATCAATTATATTTATTTCTGAAAACATATTTTACTGCAAATTTAGGTTGATTAGGAGGCAATGTCCTGTGAGTGGTCTGATACAAAGATGCACGGTTGTTATGAAAATAGAGTTGTATTTAATGTTGACTACTGTTATTCCTACATGGAGCAGTTATGGTGAAGACTGAGAAACCATTTTTTTTCTTACGTAAAATATCGGTATATATATATATTCTGTAGGTGATACTCAATAAATAAATTGGATAATATAAAAAAAAACAAAAAATTTATAGCTGGGGTGCATGGGATGATTTAGCTTTTTGGGTTTTTTTTTCCATCTTTTTTTTTAATTTAATTTTGTTATGTTATGTTAGTCACCATACATTACATCATTAGTTTTTGATGTAGTGTTCCATGATTCGTTGTTTGCATATAACACCCAGTGCTCCATGCAATACGTGCCCTCCTCAATACCCATCACCAGGCTAACCCATCCCCCCACGCCCCTCCCCTCTAAAACCCTCAGTTTGTTTCTCAGAGCTCATAGTCTCTCATGGTTCATCTCCCCCTCCAATTTCCCCCCTTCATTTTTCCCTTTCTACTATCTTCTTTTTTTTTTAACATATCATGTATTATTTGTTTCAGAGGTACAAATCTGTGATTCATCAGTCTTATGCAATTCACAGTGCTCACCATAGCACATACCCTCCCCAATGTCTATCACCCAGCCACCCCATCCCTCCCACCCCCCACCACTCCAGCAACCCTCAGTTTGTTTCCTGAGATTAAGAATTCCTCATATCAGTGAGATCATACGATACTTGTCTTTCTCTGATTGACTTATTTTGCTTAGCATAATACCCTCTAGTTCCATCTGCGTTGTTGCAAATGGCAAGATTTCGGGGGGGGGGGGTTTTGATGGCTGCATTATATTCCATTATATATATATACCACCTCTTCTTTATCCATTCATCTGTTGATGGACATCTTGGCTCTTTCCATAGTTTGGCTATTGTGGACATTGCTGCTATAAACACTGGGGTGCGTGTACCCCTTTGGATCACTACATTTGTATCTCTGGGGTAAATACCCAGCAGTGCATTTGCTGGGTCGTAGGGTAGCTCTATTTTCAACTTTTTGAGGAATCTCCATACTGTTTTCCAGAGTGGCTGCACCAGCTTGCATTCCCACCAACAGTATAGGAGGGTTCCCCTTTCTCTGCATGCATGGGGTGGTTTTTAGGAGGTTCTGCTGATCTTGGATAGGCTTGGATCCCTAGAGTCTGGCTGGCCATAGTCTGATGTAGGCTACTCTATACTGGCATGACTGGGATGACTCAGCTCTGTTTCATATGCTTTTCTGGTCCCAGAGGCTGGCCCAGTATTCTCTTACAGCAATGACCAAGCCATAACAGCAAGCAGATACACCCAAGGCCTCATAAGGGCTAGGCTGAGAATTGGCACATAGTCACTCCCACTCCTTTCTACAGTCAAAGTTATACTCTGCCTTTAAGGAAGGAACTCAAGAGTTACCAGACAAAAGGTGTTGACAAAAGTAGAGTGAGGAACTGGGGCTTCTATGTTGGACAGGAGGGGTAAAAATCGGTGTCTTTGTCTTATTCCCAATCATAGAGGGAAAGCTGTCAACCTTTCACCCATGAGTATGATGTTAGCCATGGGCTTATTGTATAGAGGCTTTATTATGTTAAGATATATTCCTTCTATATGTACTTTGTTGAGGGTTTTTATCATGAAAGGATGTTGTCTTCTGTGAAATGTATTGTCTGCATCTATTGAGATGATCATATGATTTTTACCTTTCATTCTATTCACGGGGTGTATAACATTTATTGATTTACATATGTTGCACCATCCTTGCATCCCAGGAATGAATCCCACTTGATCATGGTGTGTGATCCTTTTAATGTGTGGTTGCATTCAGTTTGCTAATGTTTTGTTGAGAATTTTTGCATCTAAATTCCCCAGGGATGTTGGTCTGTAATGTTCTCTTCTTTTAGTGTCATCTGTCATTGGCCTCGGGGTAATGCTGGCCTCACAGAGTGAGTTTGAAAGTATTCCCTCCCCTTCAATTTTTTGGAAAACTTTGAGAAGGACTGGCATTCATTCTTTTTTATTTTTTAATTTTTAAAAAAAAGATTTTATTTTATTTGAGAGTGAGAGAGCACAAGCAGGGGAGAGGGGGAGAGGGAGAAGCAGACTCCCCACTGAGCAGGCAGCCCGACTCGGGACTTAATCCCAGGACTTTGGGATCATGACCTGAGCTGAAGGCAGACGCTTAACCAACTGAGCCACCCAGGTGCCCTTCATTCTTTTTTAAATGTTTGGTAGAATTCACCAGAGAAGCCATCTGGTCCTGGCCCTGGGCTTTTCTCTGTTGGGAGGTCTTTGATCATGGATTCAATGTCCTTCCAGCTTTTCTTTTGTTTCTGATTTCTAGTTTCCTATCCTCATGGTCAGAAAAGATACTCAGTATAATCTCAATTTGCTAAGACTTGTTTTGTGGCCTGTTGTACAATCTGTTCTTGTATCTGTTGGGAGGTCTTGGATATGTGAGAGCTGCTTCACGCCTCTTTGGGTAACAGCCTGTCTCTGCTTTGTGTCAATGCTGGGTTGCCAAGCAAACCTCAGCAACAACTCACCTTTGCTTAGGAATGGGGGCAGGGAGGTTTCCCACCCCACCCGTGGTGGCAGATGGCCATTGCTTTTTACTCTATGCAAGGGTCATGTTGCGTCAACTAAGGTGTGTTTAGATAGGTGTTGTTGCAGCCCACTGAAAGTCAAGCCATGCGCACAAGGAGTGCACTGACTTTGCAATAGGGGATCCAAAGGAAACAAAGCTCTGGGGGAAAGGCCCTAGCTGTCTGGGGCTCCCAGATACATTACTGCTCTTGAGTCAAGAGCTATTGAAAACACACAGTGAAACCTTCACCATCCAGGCACTTTGCATGGAGAAAATCATTTAGTCTGAGCAGCAGGGGAAAAAAAATACAGTCTCTAGGAATGGGGAAAATGAACCACTCTGACACCAGAAAGGAGGGCCTCTTCTTCCTGCAACGTCTCTTCGATCCTCTCTGCTGACAAAGCTTTACATCGTGCCGGCTGGCAAAGAAAACGACTTAAAAGGCCGAGATCCATTTTCGTAGAGCTGAGGCAAGACGTTAGTCACTGACACAATGCATGACCAAAAAAATAAGGGAGCAAAGAGTTTGGAAGTGGAAAGAAAAGAAAGCTAGGGGAGTCATAACGCGCCAACTTTGGAACTCACAGAGTCCAAGCACTCATTTGTAGCACTGCAGTTATCAGGCTGCTCTTTTTCTGTTTGCAGGGTATGTCTTCTCATGAAGAGCGTCACATTTACGTTATCTTCTCTTTTTCTTTCTTCTTAAACAGGGCAAAATGATTAAGAGAGAAATAAGTGTGTGTCAACAGACATGGGCATTATTATGCAAGAACCTTCTGAAGAAATGGAGAATGAAAAGAGAGTCCTTGATGGTATGATTCAGTATCTCTGTCACTTCTTATTTACAATATGGAAATGTATATTTCCTGGGAAGTAACCATACTTTATCTCCCCTTCCAAAAACCAAACCAAACCAGAGAACCTCTCTACAAGAGAAGGAGTTGTTCCTCGAACTGCAATCTGTCTGCAGACCTTTCAGTTGACACAGATCCCAAGTTGAGGTCTAAAGTCACTGACACTGGCCAGCAATAGAAAATCCAATAAATGTTTTAAAAGTCAGTGGTCACATGTTTGCTAGGGCTCCTACTCATGGATAGTCAGGTTTAGACACTGAGATTTTGAAGGCATGGTTAATTAACCCACGGAAGTAGGTAACTGGTATATTCTCTTTTGAATCTCTTTCTCTTTTTAAAAATAAATCATTCTCTTCAAAAGAGTAGAAAACTTGGAAATGTTATTAGTACCAAGAAGAAAATTAGCATTAGCTCCTATCATTTTACCATATAACAAAAATCCTGGTTGAACTTCGATATCTTCTGAAAATCAGATAGATATAAATTAGTAGCATTTTTAACTAAATTAGAATTTTACTGTCTAATTGTGAATTTTTTCTATCATCATCCATTTAGGAAATAAAGTGATGTCTTACTGGAAGTTTGCAGGTGACCAACAATGATAATTAACAAAACAGTCTTTCTCCAGTTGCCTGAATTGTGCTGAGTTTCCAATACCAGGATCTTGGCACGTAGCCAGTATATTATTACTCAGTAAGCAGTGCCTTGGAACTGTCTCATGTAACACTAGGCTCTCAGTAGAACCAGATACAGCATGAGTAGGTCATACCAGCTGGTAATAATTTATAATAGCTTGCCTCTCATACTTTAATGATCAGTGCATGCTTTAGACTGGTGCTGTGGATCAATACACTTGAATACCTATTAAGAGCTCATTGGAATTAGACTGCTGAATTTTGTACTGTACATATTTTAAACAGTTCATAATGTGGCGTATATTGAAAGCAGAAAAATGCACAAGACAAACTGTATGACCAAATGATTGTGGATAACTAATTCAAAATCATAATTTTCTTTATTCTTTCTCTTGGATTGTGTAGGAATGGTTGACCCCATTGCTCCTCCTACTTTGTTGGTATTTATATCCTACTAATCATAAAGTTAATGATTTTTCTTCACTGCCTGCTGTGGACCTGGGACCGGTAGACTCATTTAAAGATTCTACATTTTCTATTATATACACACCTGGCACCAGTACAACCCAACAGATAATGAGTAAAGCAGCCTTAGCCTCCTTCATGAAAGGTGAGTTTTCTAGCAACCAAGAGGAATTTCTGATGTCAATTTTTGGTTCATTTGACTGCAGAGACATGCATTTAATTTGCATTTCAGTTGATAAACTGTGTTGTCAAAATTTATACATTATGTGAAAATGAGTGCACAGTCTCTCAGCAAAGAAATCTTGATCTTGCATAGGGTTTGGGGAAGCATGGAATATAGTGTTTGGAGACTTTGAAAAGCAGGAGTGTTTAGGGAATTGTTGACATTTGGCTGTGGAAGCCTTATTACTAGAATGAGACTGTCACTCTAGTATTTGCTTATTATTAGAGACAAAAACAATGAGTCTTTTCTTGAATTTGATTATGGGAGTTCTATCTCCAGTTTTTTACTACCAAAAATTGTCTTACTATATTTGAAGATTCTATTGATGAGTATTCTGAGTTTCAAGTTTCCACCCTTCAGTGTTAAGATACTTACCAGTGAAAAATAAGGAGAGCATTATGACTGTCAAAGTCACTTTCCTTTAGAATAATTTTCTGAAATCAGAAGAGAAACAGCCTAGTGCAGAGGCAAGAGAACTAGTCTTAATATTCATTAAATGCTCTCATGCACTAGATTTTATAGAGCCTTTATTCTGTAGTAATAGAATATTATTCTGTGATAATATTATTCTGTATTATATTTTTCTGTACTCTGTAGTAATATTATGTACTAATAATAGATATTATTGTTTATTTTACAAATAATGGAAATTGAGTGATAAAGCTTACATGACTTGCTCAAGATCACATGGATTTAAGGAATAGATTCCAGAAAAAGAATAGTTCTATCAAAATACGTGCTGCCTTTTCCCTCCACTTGCATCTTCAACACTCCCACCCCAATCCAGGACTTTCTTTGCATTCCTTCTCATTCTTTCAGTCTTAGTGAGACTTCTGTATGGCATTGAACACAATATCTGCTGAAAAGAGGGATTATTTTAGTGATGTCAATATAATCAGGTAACTGGTATATTCTCTTTTGAATCTTTTTCTCTTTTTAAAAATAAATCATTCATGAGAAGACGTATATAAGTATTTTCATAGCATACCAGTTAATACCATACTGTCAGGATTATTAATAAATTAAATTAACTCCTCAGCCTAGAATGCCATGGAAGAATTCCTAATTGAAGTAACATTTAAAACTGAAGCTTGAGGTAAGATTTGCCAAGTATATAAAGTCATAAATGGATTTCAAGCACATTATAAGGCAGTGTTAGGCAGGGAGGTGATAAAACACATCGTAAATTTTGAGAACTGTGAACATACACATACATATATATATAATGGAATATTACTCAGCCATCAAAAAGAATGAAATCTTGTCATTTTAATGATGTGGCTGGAGCTAGAGTGTAACTGTGAGAAGCTCAGAATGCTGGGAGTCAGGGCCCCAAGTGGGCCAATGGTGGAACATGGAAGTGAAATTTTAGGCTAGGATCAGATCCAGATTGACCAGTTACGCGTTCAGAGGAAAACAGATGACTGAAAGAAAACAGAGCATGCCATCCATGAATATACAAATTTTGTTTATTAATATATTTCTTCAGACTGCAACAAATCATTCAGTGATGGAGGAATTGATGTCCGTTACTGGAAAAAATATGAAGATACATCCCTTTGTCAGTCAAGGGGGCATTGCAACTGATTTCTTCATTTTCTTCTGCGTTATTTCCTTTTCCTCATTCACTTATTATGCATCTCTTAACGTTACAAGAGAGAGGAAAAAGATGAAGGGCTTGATGAGGATGATGGGTCTTCGGGATTCGGCATTCTGGTGAGTAAAGTGTAGCACAAATAAATGTAGGGATTCAGGAAGAGTGGGCCTCTTCAAAGCATCAGTATTCAAACCTAATGATTTTTTTTTAATTTTTTTATTGTTATGTTAATCCGCATACATTACATCATTAGTTTTAGATGTAGTGTTCCATGATTCATTGTTTGTGCATAACACCCAGTGCTCCATGCAGAACGTGCCCTCCTCAATACCCATCACCAGGCTAACCCATCCTCCCCACCCTCTCCCCTCTAGAACCCTCAGTTTGTTTTTCAGAGTCCATCGTCTCTCATGGTTCATCTACCCCTCCGATTTCCCCCCCTTCATTCTTCCCCTCCTGCTACCTTCTTTTTTTTTTCTTACCATATATTGCATTATTTGTTTCAGAGGTACAGATCTGAGATTCAACAGTCTTGCACAATTCACAGCGCTTACCAGAGCACATACCCTCCCCAGTGTCTATCACCCAGTCACCCCATCCCTCCCACCCCACCCCCCACTCCAGCAACCCTCAGTTTGTTTCCTGAGATTAAGAATTTCTCATATCAGTGAGGTCATATGATACATGTCTTTCTCTGTTTGACTTATTTCGCTCAACATAATACCCTCCAGTTCCATCCACGTCGTTGCAAATGGCAAGATCTCATTCCTTTTGATGGCTGCATAATATTCCATTGTATATATATATACCACCTCTTCTTTATCCATTCATCTGTCGATGGACATCTTGGCTCTTTCCACAGTTTGGCTATTGCGGACATTGCTGCTATAAACATCGGGGTGCACGTACCCTTTCGGATCCCTACTTTTGTATCTTTGGGGTAAATACCCAGTAGTGCAATTGCTGGATCATATGGTAGCTCTCTTTTCAACTTTTTGAGGAACCTCCATACTGTTTTCCAGAGTGGCTGCACCAGCTTGCATTCCCACCAACGGTGTAGGAGGGTTCCCCTTTCTCCGCATCCCCACCAACATCTGTCGTTTCCTGACTTGTTAATTTTAGCCATTCTGACTGGTGTGAGGTGGTATCTCATTGAGGTCAAACCTAATGATTTTCTAACTCTTCCCTAAGAATGGGATAAATTGTCATTGATGTAATACTTGCCAAGTTAAGCCTGCGGGTTACTGTGCTTCTCAGACTGAAGAAAAAATAGCAGGTTTGGGTTTGTGTGGTGGTTGTGAGGTAGGGATAATGAGGGATGGCCATTGAGTCTACTGGTAAGAGTGCAGTAGAAATGGTAGATTTGGGTGTCAAAGCCGGATGGAAGTGGAATTCAAGCCAGCATGGCCTGAAAGGGGGAAACAAAGAGGTCAAAGATCAGGAGCTCTTTTGAGACTAAAGATCTGGTATGATGGATATATTTGAAGGAAAAAGCTGGCAGAACAGGATTGTGAATAGGGGCTGGGTAGTTTGGATGGACAAGGCCCTGTGTGAGAGAGAACTTGAGAATGACTGAAAAAAGCATGGAGGTGATGTTCGTAGTGAAGAGAAAGTAAAGTAACACAGAGGCTAGGAAGCCAGGTGGAATATGCAAATGGCAACGAATTTGGAGTCTGGAAGAAAATGCTATAAGTCAATATTGAACTGCTTATTGAATTAATATTGGAGGGAAGTATGACGGAGCAGTGAAATCTAACGACTCTAGAGCCAAAATGCCTGGACTTGAAACCATATTACTTAACATCTTTGTTCAGTAGGTTCTTTGTCTAGAAATTAAGAAAATAATGATGCCCCTGCATAGAGCCTTTGTGAAAATAAAATGATTTTCTATTTGCTAAGTTCATAAAACACTTTCTGGCCCAGAGTAATTGCTATATGTGTGGGCTATTATTTTGTTGGTTTTGCTGCTGTTTTTGTTTTTCATTATTTCATTATACCCTTCAAAGAATAGTGATCAACGTGATAAAAGAATTGAAGAAAGGAAGGTGAACTATCCTATATCTTTGAGGAAATCCATGAAGCTCCTCACCCCTAGAGAGGCCTGAGAGGAGAAAAGGATCTGAGATTCACTGAGGGGTTACCGTGTACTAAGACAGTGTCCCACATAGACATAACTTCATTGAACTAAAACTGTGGTATTATTCCTAGTGTACAGAGCAATAAAAAAAAAAAGAAAGAAAATGCTGAGGGATTACAGAGTTTGCTCAAGGTCACAGAGTATGAAGGCAGCCGAAAAAAATGTTTGAACCAAAATCAATCAGACTGGAAGACTGTTTTCTCCTTTTCCCCACAGAGATGTGTGTGTGTACATGTAAGTGTGTGTGTATTTCTGGAATTAATTTTAGGACAAAAAATATCCCTAATTTATCTTGTATTTATATATCCTGAAACTCAATAAGTATCTACTGAAAGAATGAATGAATCAATGAATAATATTAGAATCCATTCTAGATCCTCCTTTCAATGGAACATGAAATTCTAAAATAACATCTGGTTTCCATCCTAGGCTCTCCTGGGGTCTGCTCTATGGTGTTTTCATCTTCATTATGGCACTTTTCTTGGCACTTATTATAAAATCTGTCCAGTTTGTCATTCTGACTGGCTTCATGGCGATCTTCACCCTCTTTTTCCTCTATGGATTGTCTTTGGTGAGATGGTGAATTAAATTGCTTTCTATCCAATTTACCAATCTACCCTAAGGATCAAGTGTTGGTTTCTAAATAGGTAATTATTCTCCATATCCCTTTTCTTCACTGTCTACTCTTTGCCTGAGAACATCTATGTATATCTATGTATTTGATTTGTAGTGTTTTTTTTAAAAGATTTGCAGTGTTTTGTAATGCCAACTTATAGTGCAATTTGTAGAGCACAGTTTTGTATTAAAGACCAAAAAAAAAATGTAACTCTAATTTTGTATATTCAATCCCTTATTGTGTTATGCTAAGAATAATCCTTAGAGAAATATAAACCAACTGGATCTTCTCTCATTTTAGATAGCTTTGGCTTTTCTAATGAGTGTCTTGGTAAAGAAATCTTTCCTCACTGGTCTGGTCATGTTCCTTCTCACCGTCTTTTGCGGAAGTTTGGGATTTACAGCATTGTACAGGCAACTTCCTACATCCTTGGAGTGGATTTTAAGCTTTCTTAGCCCCTTTGCCTTCATGCTTGGAATGGCCCAGGTGAGAAACAATCCAACTGTTGATTGATGGAATTTCAGAAACATCTTTTCTGTCTGGAATTCAGTTGTCTATAGTCATTTCTATGATTAGCATTGTCAGATTTAAAGCCTCAGTGCCGATTACTGTGACATTGCAAAGATGAACTTTTTAAAAAAGATTTATTCATGTATTTGAGAGAGAGATTGAGAGAGAGACAATAGGGGAGAGGGACAGAGGGAGAGAGAATCCCAAGCAGACTCTGTGCTAAGTGCAGAGTCCAACACAGGGCTCGATCCCAGGACCCTGAGATCAAGACCTGCACTGAAACCAAAAGTTGGTCACTTAACTGACTGAGCCACCCAGACACCCTGCAAAAATGAACTTTTAAAAGCTTTGGGCATACTGAGCTCAGCAAAATAAGCCATTTGGTGAGTGAAAAAAAGGAAGGTCAGCGTATCATTCTTCATAGATGATCTAAAGCATTTTCTTGACTATTAATTATTATTTTTTTTAAAGATTTTATTTATTTATTTGACAGAGAGAGACATAGCGAAAGAGGGAATACAAGCAGGGGGGGGTGGGAGAGGGAGAAGCAGGTTTCACGCGGAGCAGGGAGCCCTACACGAGGCTCAATCCCAGGACCCTGGGATCATGACCTGAGCCGGAGGCAGACACTTAACCAACTGAGCCACCCAGTGCCCCTTTGGCTCTTAATTAAATATGGATTTGATATTGCAAATCTAATTCTAATTATTCCAGCTCGAATTTTGACTTCGTAACTGAACAACACACATGAATCTATAAACCACCATATAGAAGAAAAGAAAATCACAAGTTAAAAACACATTAATTGACCAGCAAATTTCATTTCTGCTCATCAAATGTCATTTCTCCTTATCTGATTCTCAAATTGAACTCACTTTGCTGTCCCTCCAATTAAATGGTAATGTCGATCATTGCATACATATCCGTTATTTAGTTCTTAATGAAAGGATTATTAATTATAAAAGACCCATTAACTTGAACATTATAGACAAGCCACTTTTCCCACAGGTTCTCCTTAAACACACCAGTTTTGTTTTGTTTTGTTTTTCCAAGAGCATGAATTCTCTCTCATGTAGCCATTTCAAGGAGGACCACACTTTTGTCCCGTATCCTATTTGGTAAAAATTTATCTAAGGTTGAGCTCAAATGTCATCTTTTCCCATATTTCCCTGCCTCCTCCTTTTAGGAGTTAATTGGACACTTAGGTAGTCAGGGCCAGGGTCCCCAACAAGAAAACAGAGAGCCAGGACAGCTAAGACGAAACCATACTAGCATCCTGTTTTACAGCTTAGATAGGACCACAATGGCATCCTGTCTAGTAGCCTCTGCAGAAGTGACTTTTGCAAAACATCCTGAAACAAAACAATTAACCATAAAACATGGGTCACTATCACAAGCTGAGGCAGTTAGTCTCCAGATGTCAGCCCCAAAGACCAGCAACATGTGAACAATAACCCAACAGGTAGACAGGTGCATGATCAAAGCCCTGATTGGCACCCCTTAGCAGCCAGTCCACAAGGGGCCCACACTCAGGATGCTCAAGATACATCTGCAAAAGAGCTTAGAAAAAACCCCTAGATTTGAATACCAAAAAGGCAACCCTCTCAGGTCCCCTCCCTCTCCTGGAGCTTTATACTACCGCTCAATAAACTTTGCTTTGCTGCCCACCACTCTTTGTCTGGTCTACCTCTTCATTCTTCGAAGTGGCGTGACCATGAACAACAGGCACCAAGGGAACAAAAATCTTGTAACACTCCTAATGCTCCAGTTTCACCTGGAACATACTTTAATCACAGCAGTTACTAAATTTCATTATAGTTGGTCACACACCTATGCCTTCCAAAAGATTTGAGAATTGTAAAGAAGGCAGTTTCATTCAACTTTGTGTTAATGGGAGGCAAAAAGTAGCTCTTACACGTTTACACTAAACCTGTTTAAATTGTTTAAAATTTATCACAAAATTTAAAATTGCTAAATTGTTTAAAAGTTATCACAAAACTAACGTCCTTTCTTTAACTACTTTTTAATTTTCAGCTTTTGCGCTCAGACTATGATTTGAATTCCAATGCATTTCCTAATCCATCGGACTACTCAAATCTGATAATAGCAACAAATTTCATGTTGGCTTTTGATCTTTTCTTCTATGTGGCACTGACGATTTATTTTGAGAAAATTTTGCCAAGTGAGTACTGATGTGATTAAAATCGAATATTATTTCCTAAAGACGAATCTCCTAACACATGTGTTATTTATATTTTAAAAACTACTTTTTGCATCCAGAAGAAGGCAATGAACAAGGTCATTGCCAATGGCCACATTAGTTCTTTATTTCTTGCTACTTGACTGGTCAGAACTACAGCTTGAATTTTTATAGGATCACTGATCTTCGAATTTCACTGTGCTCTAAATGTAGTTTGTTTCTTTTTAAAAAGATGCTTAGAAAGCTATTTCCTAAATGGGTCTGCCTTGGTATTTAATCATGGAAATTTACAGTTGCTTTTGCCTAATTATTTTGCTCAGTGGTTCTTAGCCCTGGCTGTATTTCAGAACCACCTTGGGAACTTTAAAAAAAAAAAATACCAAGCACAATTCAACCCTAAGAGATTATGATTCATTTCATCAGTGGTGGGACTGGGCATCTATATTTTTAAAAATCTCCCCAGAGTTCTACAATAGGAAAGTCAATAGGTCATACATTTTTACTTTTATAGTAGATCTCAGGTGTTTTCACCACACACACACACACACACACACACACACACACACACAGAGAGAAAAATGATAACCATGTGAGGTGATGATATGTTAATTTGCTTGATGATGGTAATACTTCACAATGTATGCCTGAATCAAAACATCGCATTATATACCTTCCATGTATACAGGTTTTATTTGTCAGTCATACTTCAATCAAGCTGTAAAGATTATGGAAGTTTCTAATGAAATAAACACATTGAGTATATATTTTTTTAAAGTTAATGATTCAATACTTGGTCAAAGGGACAAAGGAGAAAGAGTGAGGGCGAAGGTGCAGAGAAACATCTGGAAGCAGTGAACTGATCATGTTGTTGTTTTCAGATAATCCCTTAAGAACAGTAACTGTCTCTCCCTTTCAGAAGAGACCAGAATAATAGACGCCAGAATCTACAATTTTGGCTAAAACATTTATTATACGCTTGGAATTATTTTTATCATCCATTCACTAAGGCTGAATGTAAGCCTGAATTCAAACAAGGTGACTTTGTTCAAAATTCTTTGAAAGATAAGCAGTATCAATGAGAGAAAGGAAAGTTAACTGGCTAAAATGACAGAATCATGTCATGGGGAATCTGGTGGTAGAATGGACCCAGTCGAGCTATATGCTTTCATTCAATAGATTTCCTCATGAAGGGAAAGAGGTAAGTACTAACTAATAACGTACCAAGTAACAGGTGTTTAGAAAGTGTTCGGTCAATATTGCACGAAGGAATGACTAAACACGTGAAAAGTACACATAAATTTGAAAACCCATGGTTAGTACCCTGGAGGTCGTTGCAGAATATTAGTGAAATATAATGTTTTTTTCATTTCATAATGTCTCTCAACACGTAGGGAAACAGAAATGATAATTAAATGCAAATACACAGTGGGTTAATTTCCAGAAAGAGGGTCATGAAGAGTAAGTTTGCTTCAGAGGAAAATTATTATTTGGGGATGGAATAAAACATAAATACAAAAGAGCTTTTTAAAAAATTGCACTCTGTTAAATTTCAATAAATTATTTTGCCTCTTTCTCTCCCTTTGTTACAGTGTGTCCACCTTTTTCCTTAAATCCTGTTCTGTTTTCTCTTGGAATATTTGTATCCAATAATAACATTGGATACAAATTCTCAATTTCTTCTTCCTTTGTGGGTGGCATGACACCTGGGCTCCTAGATAGCATTCGGCATGCCTGGCACATCTTGCATTTGTATTCTAATAGCTGGCTTTCTTGGGGTCAGGGAAAGTCTTAACATTTATTTAAGTCCCTCCTGGATTTTTTTAAAATTCCAGTTTCCTTTCCTCCTGTAGGAACAATGATTATAATAGAGACATCTTAGTGATTTTTTTTCCTTATGTGATTACACCTATCAAGGAAAATGTGTGCATTCTGTGTTGATGATGTGTTCAGATGTCTGGGCAAAGAGGTGACATTGTGCTGCTTTATTAGGATGATTCTTTCCCTTAAACTGGTGATTGACCCAGTATTTTTCTCCTGGTCATATAGATGAATATGGACATGGATATCCCCTCTTGTTTTTCCTGAAGTCCTCCTTTTGGTCACAGCAACAGAAAGCTGATCATGTGGTCCTTGAAGATGAAATAGATTCCGATCCTTCATCTAATGACTCCTTTGAACCAATGCCTCAAGAATTCCATGGGAAAGAAGCCATCAGGTAACAATGATGCAGATGGAGAGCAGGCCAAAGACTGAGAAGCTCAGTTCTCTTTTGTGGCCTACGGACAGCTCCCACCTATAACCCCCTCCACGCTACCTTCATCATTTCCCACTTCAAGTTTAGAGAAAAATTCCTTTAACCTGTTTTAGATCATATTGTTGACATTTACATTAAATACAAACTTAGATTTCACCAACAAAGATAATCCAAAGAAAACCTTGCCTGGATTCTCAATCTTTTCTCTGCTGTTTCTCTTCTCTGTCCTTGCCTTCTCTCATTTCTTTGCCTGGTCTCATTTATTCACACCTTGCCCCACCTCCTTTATCATACTCCCTATTTTTTTCTCGCAGTTTTTTAAACTTCTCTTTCCTCTTCTCTTGATTGCCTTTTCAAAGGGAATGAAAGAGTAGGGGAGAGGAAGGGAGAAAGGATCTGGAGACAGACACACAGGGAATTGAGGAAGATGTGCCTTAGAGTGTCATGCACATCTTCGTTTCCAGATGTGTGTTTCGTTTGGGGCCAGCAACTTTTCTTTCCAGATAAGAAAATAGGAAGAAAGTCATCTAGATCCCTGACTGTTCGCATCTTCCTTGTCCGTCAGTGATCCCCACCTGTCAGCCCTCTGTGAGTGGTCTCAGGTTACCCCAGCCTACAGAGTTTCTAGAGCCCATGTCAGTTTTTAGTTTAGCCTGTTCCATATTTATCTTCTATCCTTATATTTGTCCTGTGACCTAAGCTAGGTTTAACTTCCAGCAGAGCAGCTGGCAGGGAGCAAAGTAATGACTTTATTTAATGTGTTTCTGTGTTTCTTTTTGTATTTCTTCTATCTCTTTAGCATCTCACCCAACTATAAGTGCTATGGAGTGATAGTAAATGGGATTAAAACAGTTAAGAATCTAATGAAACAATCCAATATGAATGGAACCTGAATCCTTTGATGAATTGTAGACGACAATATAAGAAACATAAATTTGGTTTAGTTATGGATTACATATTTATCTGATAGACTAAAATTAATAAAGTACCTAGGATTCCAGATCCGTAACAGCACTGGGCATATGTTAATTCTATTCCTTTCTATTGTCATAATCAACTAATCTAAATGATACCATTTTATGTTTATTGAATATTTATCATGTACAAAGCACTGTGCATGCAAGATGAAATATTTTACTCATCCTTCAACACAACCCTAAAACACTCAAAAGTTTCAGGTTGCAAAAGTTGAAACTTACCTGGAATAAGTACATTGGTTAAGGTAACAGCTACTAAAGAGTATAGATAGCATGAGTTCAGTTAGGTAAGACTGCAAAACCCATGCTGTCACTGTTATCATCTTTGCATCTCTTCCTTACTCCACCCTGGTACCTCTTACCCAACTTCTGGAGACCTTGACTCAAGATGACCAAAGATACCTCCCTGAGCCAGTAGTTCACAATGAGCCTTTCAGTATTGGATGCCATGTTACCTGTTGGTCTAGCTTTCTTGGCTTTGCAGTCTAAGAGATGATCCTGGTCCTCAATACTAATGCCGGGCCATACCCTAATCTTTGGAATCAGAAGATCTGGTGATTGGATATAGGCATAGATAAATTTATAAAACTCCTCAGGTGATGCTAATGTGCAGCCAGGACTGGGAAGCAGTATTGTAGCTGATTCTCACACAACCGTGACTTCATGAGAGTGAAATCCCAGATCTTCCTGTACCCTGAGCATAAGATTTATTTAATCCTGTCAACCAAAGCTAGAATTACAAACTGAGGAAAATTGTCATACTTTGAAGTATCTTTTCTTTTTTTTCAGAATCAGAAATGTTACAAAAGAATATAAAGGAAAGCCTGATAAAATAGAAGCTTTGAAAGGTAAGGGGGGGAAAAAGAACATTTAGTTATTATACTGATACTGATTTGTAATTTTAATTCAATTTCTTTTTTGCTCTTGGTGAGCAATTACTGGTGGTATTTCAGATTTGAAATGAATTATTTGAGCCACATGATAAAATTTCCTTTCTAACACATGCTTTGACTGCATAAAAGTTAGAAAAAAGTGACTATATTTTAGAACTAGATGTACTTGAAAGATGTATTGTGTAATAGTGAGGTAGTCTAAGGACTTTCTTGGAGGGGTGGTTTCTACAAATTCAAATTTTTCTTCTCTCATTTCAGAGCTGTTGTAGATATTATATATTTTTCTTTTGTGCAAAAAGAGCAATTTATCTCAAAGGATTTTTAGCCACATAATAATTTACTGAACTATTGATCTGTTATTTAGTCCATAAATATTAACATCACCTACCATATGCCAGGCAATGTCAATGAACTTGGTAGTATTAAATATGTTACCTGCTGTGAAACCACATAATTTCAAAATTTCAAAACAGAATAGACATTTTGTTTAACAACCCAGTGTATTTATATTTAGAAAACAAGGCCACTCAAGGATATAAAAAAGCAGCCCATTAGTTCCATAATACAGTTTTATTTGTGATTTTGTTTTCCTTCCTGTCTCCCTGCTACTTTCCCTTCCTTCCTTTCTCTCATCTTTTTTCCCTTTCTTTTTCTTCCTAGATCTGGTACTTGACATATATGAAGGCCAAATCACTGCAATACTTGGTCACAGTGGAACTGGAAAATCAACACTGTTAAACATTCTTAGCGGGCTATCTGTTCCCACCAAAGGTAGGAGGTTTTTTTCCCAAAGTCAGGTCAACATATAAATCAGCTGTTAATATAAAGTCCTTCTGATTATCAGTCACAAACACAGACAACTATGGAAAAATGGAAGTTAACTTATAGTATTCATCTATAGAGGTATATGATATTTAATTGGTATATATGAAATTTGAGTTGTTTATGAGAATCATCATCATGGTCATTAGTTACTAATTGACATTCGAACTTGTACCTGTTAGCTTTTGCTGCATCACAAGCATTTCCCAAATTAATTGGCTTAATATAAAAATGTTTTATTATTTCTCATGATTCTGTGAGTTGACTGGCAGTGTTTCTCTCTGGACTTAATTGGCTGGTGTTGAATGTTTTGGCGTGTCCTCACTCACATATATGGGACTTCAGTTAAGACTGCTGCTCCTCTCTGCTTACATGGACTTTCATCGTCCAAGAATCCAGTCGGGATTCTTTTTTAAAGATTTTTTTTTTTTATTTGAGAGAGAGAGAGAGAAACAGCATGAGAGGGGATAGGGTCAGAGGGAGAAGCAGGCTCCCCGCTGAGCTGGGAGCCCGATGTGGGACTCGATCCCAGGACTCCAGGATCATGACCTGAGCCGAAGGCAGTCGCTTAACCAACTGAGCCACCCAGGCGCCCAGAATCCAGTCGGGATTCTTCACCCAGGGGTCCATGATCCCAGAAACCCAGAGAAGGCACTTCCCAGTGCAGAGGCATCTTCACAGCCTCTGCTTCTTTCCCATTTGCTAGGATTCTGTTTGTTACATAACCAAGCCTAAATGGGAGGGGTGGATAAATAGATGACATCTTGATGGGAAAAGCTGCAGATGGGACTCTTTTTTTTTTCCTCCCAGTATACCACACAACTATAATGGAAGCTTGTAATGCCTGAATTGTAAAAACCTTGAAGAGAAAATCATGTGTCTAAAATGTAATAAATATATACTGATTTTTCATCTAGAAAGATCTTTTCTTTTTAAGTGTTTATTTCAATTCCGGTTAGTTAACATACAGTATAATATTAGTTTCAGGTGTACAATATATTGATTCAACACTTCATACAACACTTGGTGCTCATCACAACAAGCGCCATCCTTAAGCCCCATCACCTATTTCCCCCATCCCCCCAGGCCCCTCCCCTCTGGTAAACATCAGCGTGTTCTCTATAGTTAAGAGTCTGTCTAGAAAGATCTTAATTCAAGCATTACCCTGTTATTAACTTTTAACCTCTGTTATAGGTTCAGTCACCATTTATAACAATAAACTTTCAGAAATGACTGACCTAGAGAATATCATCAAGCTCACTGGAATTTGTCCACAATCCAATGTGCAGTTTGACTTCCTCACTGTGAAAGAAAATCTCAGGCTCTTTGCTAAAATAAAAGGAATTCAGTCGCATGAACTGGACAAAGAGGTACTAAATAGTTAGAACGAATGTACTGGTCAAAATGAGATTGTTAACTCTACCTGCATGGAATTCTTTATGTTTTCATTAAATTATATTTGTGCAAATCATGTCTAAATGTTGGGCCAAAAAAAATCTAATTTAGATAACAGCTAATATTTATGTATGATTTACAATGTGTCAAGCATTATCCTTAATTTCAAATATAACAATTGACTTATTCCTCACAACAACTTGAAATGAATACTATTATCATCCCCATTTTACACATGTAGAAACTGAAGTTCAAAAGCAAGTTATTGCCTAAATGACGCAGCTAGCACTTTAGTAGTGTGGTTTTCAAATCCAGGCATTCTGCCTCAGGATCCATGCTTTTAACCATTACACTTTACAGCCTTGTATTTCCAAATGGAATGGAATGGAATGGAAAAGAAAGGAAAGGAAAGAAAAGGAAAGGAAAGGAGGAAGGGGGAAAGGGGAAAGGAAGTGGAAAGAAAGAGGAAAGAGGAAAAGGGAAAAAGGAAAGAAATCTTGGTTTGTGACACAAATGTTGTCATTTGGCTAGATACAAAGAGTTTTGCTGGCATTGGAGATGAAAAATATTCAAGACGTCTTGGCTCAAAACTTAAGTGGTGGACAGAAAAGAAAACTCAGCTTTGCAACTGCTATTTTAGGGGATCCTCAGGTAAGTCAGACTAAATTTAGAGATGAATTCAAATTTTTAAAAATGACACTTTAGTAGTAGTTCCAATCTTTTATTTGCAAAGGACATCTGTGATAAAATAGTTGTGGTAGAACATTAAATATAATAACCAGGTCCTAACTACAATATCCTTTTAAATATGTAAGTAATATGGTTTCTGCATGTTTTCTGAAAGAACTGCACTTTTCCTGGAAACGCCCTTTATATACATCCATCCTTGGTAGGTTTTCCTGTTGGATGAACCAACTGCTGGATTGGATCCCTTTTCAAGGCACCAGGTTTGCAACCTCCTGAAGGAGTGGAGAGCTGACCATGTGATCCTCTTCAGTACCCAGTTCATGGATGAGGCTGACATCCTGGCTGGTATCTGCTGACTTTCCCTAAGTGTCCTGATGAGAGGTCTTTATGAGACTTGAGAAATATGGATTGGTATTCTGAGCAGCTGTATTTTATAATGTGGTCACCTAGCTGTACCTGGCAATCTGAACTGATGGTAATGATGTGAACTGGGCCCAAAGAGTCTCACTCCGAACCCTTTCCATTTATCTCCTCGAATTTTTTATCATTCGATTACACAGGGGGTATCATCTGCCAGGAAAGTCAATTACTGTGAAGTGAGAGTCTGTATTCTAATACATTAATCCTTTTACACAAAATTAAGGCAAATCAACTTGAAATATTCAAATGATTTTGGTGTCTGGTCCATTAAAATAAATAATGTAATGGTAGTCTATTTTAGGAGACATATGCACATAATCTCCCTGGCTGGCTGGATAGCAAAACAATAGCCTGAAGTATACAAATAAGATTAAAGGGTGTCTGTTTCAGTGAGTCTTTATTAAGCCCTGGATTTGAACATGCAAATGATCCTAAATTAGAGTTGGGTCATGATTACCTGTCTTTTCTTGGGAAAGAATGGGTGACTTCTTAACAAGCTTTCTTCTTTGCTTCTTCCTTTTCAGATAGGAAAGTGTTTCTCTCCAACAGGAGGCTGAAGTGTGCAGGTTCTTCTCTGTTCCTAAAGAAGAAATGGGGCATTGGATATCACTTAAGGTAGAGCCACGTAAGGAGGCTGGGAAAATGAGAAATGAGCTAGAGGAGGCATGATGCTTGATGCAGCACATTACAACGCACGAGAAACTCTTGATTTGTTACACACAGATGTTTGCATATACATTGGTGGAGATACTCGTGTACATATATGGAATTGCTGTATGTATATGAGGATACTGATTGGTAGATTTTAGAGATTGAAAATATAAGATCACTTGGGGTGCCTGCTTGGGTTGCTCAGTCAGTTAGGCGTCCAACTCTTGATTTCATCTCAGGTCATGATCTCAGGGTTGTGAGAACATGGAGCCTGCTTAAAATTCTCCCTCTCCCTCTCCTTCTGCCCCTCCAGTGCCCCCAAACACGTGTGCACATTCTCTCTCTCCCCCCCCAAAAAAAGAAAAGAAAAGAAGAAAATGTAAGATAACTTAACAAAAAATTGAGATAAATGTGATAGAAAATGTATCTACAACACATGTTTGTTAAGGAAAGTTTGTATTAAGGGAACTTTCACAACTGACACATTCTTTCTTTTTTTTTTTTTTTAAAGATTTTATTTATTTATTTGAGACAGAGAGAATGAGAGAGACAGAGAGCACATGAGAGTGGGGAGGGTCAGAGAGAGAAGCAGACTCCCCGCCGAGCAGGGAGCCCGATGCGGGACTCGATCCTGGGACTCCAGGATCATGACCTGAGCCGAAGGCAGTCGCTTAACCAACTGAGCCACCCAGGCGCCCCTGACACATTATTTCGTACACCCCTCACCTCTCTCCCCCACCTGTTAACCTAGTATCTGTTCTTATCAGTTTAAGTAGGCTCCTTGCTTCTCCTCCTCCTCCCAGCTATCCTGTTCTTGTATTTCCTCTTCTTCCCATCCTCTTCATTTTATTTTTATCATTATGTTGAATAGTAGCATATTCTAGCTGTTATTGAGTCACTCAGAGATAAGATACTTAACATTATTTTATTTAAATCTTTTGTCTTTTGAGATAGAAACTCTTGTTACTTTTACTCTACAGATAAACATTTGGTCTCCCTAGGTTCATAAATGATAGAGCCAGGAATTGAATTTTTAACTTTGAAGACTAGTATCCATATCCATATTTTAAATTAATTTTTAATTTATTCATGAATTGATTAGTTTGTCTAAAGTATAGCTCTGATTTAGACCATCTATACCTTAAAAAGAAAAAAATGTATATGACAACAACAAGACCAAGCAAACAAAAAACTTTAATGGTTCCATTTTACCCACTGGAATCCAAATTTTGTAGTCATGTGATGCTGGTGTGGCCCACCCTATCATGATTTCCTTATTATTTGCCTTTAGTGAATTCAATATCCTTTAGTCAAAAATAAAATATTCATTGTTCATTGCACATGTCCTAGCATGACCTACATTTCCCCTTGTTTGAGGTTATTTACTGAGCTTGGCAGTTTTCTTGGACCCATTACCACCTTTTCAAGTCCTAAAGCATTATTTGAATGCCATCTCACGTAGTCTTTATTAATCTTCCAGCTCTGTGTATTGTTCCAATATTTCATTTCCTAAGCCACGTTGTTTGAATTGCTTCTTGGAAATTAATTAAACTCCCTGAAACTCAGTTTTCTCACTTATGAAGTGGGAATAACAATTCCTAGCTGCAAGTAAAGGTTATAGAAAAGTAAATGACATGGTGCCTAGCACATAGCATGGCAACAGAATGTGTTCTCAAAATAAAAAATGCTCATCAGGATCCCTGCCCAATTCACAAGTCTCTTCATGGGCTCCTGGACAATACTTTGTGTAATTGCCTTATTTCTTCTTCTAAATCAGGGTCAGCCAACTATGATCCATGGGCCAAATCCAGCCCATTTCCTGTTGTTGTAAATAATGTTTGATTGGAACATAGCCATACCCACGTGTTTAGATATTGCCTATGACTGCTTCCATGTTGCAGTGGCAGTGTTGAATAATTGCAGAGGAGATCTACTGGCCTGCAAAGCCTGAAATATTTATAATCTAGTCATTTTCAGAAAAAGTTTGCTGACCTCCATTTCCAAGCTATACACTCTCATGCACTGCTCATGCCATTCTCTGGTGCCCCACACAAATTCTTGTAAGTGACCTAAAAGTATTTCTTAATTTGTTCTTATTTCAGGGGGCAGCAACATCATGGAAAACAACTATGATTTTTTTGGTTTTTTCTTCATTCCCTCAGTGGGTTTCACGGCTTCTAAAAATAGCATATATTCTCAGATGTTCTTAATACTTGAGTAAATAGCATAATTTCAATATAAGCATTAGCTCAAATAAAATAGGCATTTTTAAAGGACTTGCTAAGTGCAAACATCACTATTATTCTGTTCTTAGGACAATCTTAGGTGTTAGGAATCATTATTCCATTTTTGCTAATGAGCAAACTGTCCAGATAGGTTAAATAACACATTTCAAATGGCAAAACCAAGGTTAGAAGCCAAGCCACTACTGAGATTTTGTCCACTACATACTTTATAACTTTGATTAATACATTTTTGTTTGTTTTCCTACACTGTGGAGTTATCCATGGTATTTTTAAATGGATAGACTGGTTTTCTCTATGATAGTTTGTTCTTAGTCAAAGTTCTGAGTTTAGCATACAAAGAAAGCAAAAATTAGCGATCTCAACAAACCATACCCACATTCATCCACAGTTAATTTCTATCTATCACCCATTTCCTTCATAGCACTTACTACTATTATTAATCATTTCTTTATCTGTTTGTTTATTTGTTTTCTCCCTGTCTCCCCATTAGACAGTCAACTCCATAAGAGCAGGGCAATGTTCTTTTATTCACCATTGTACCCTCAGCATTTAGGGATATTTTTGTCACATACTAATAACTTAATAAATATGTATGAAAGAGTAAATTAAATAACTGAACCTGCTTTGTGTCTTTGCCTATCAAAAACCCCCTCTTCTTGCCCAATGCAATAATCCTATTAACTCCCTTCAAAAAATCCACACCATTTTCCATTTTATGTAGTCCTGGTTGTGTCCCTGCTATCTGTACTCTGCCACTGTTCTCCTTTTAAGGACTTGAGTGAGTACCAACCTTGTCTGGGCATCATAACCTGAATACCTGACCAGTAGTTCTGATTAGCTGCCCCTGCTTTCTCCCATTACATTTATATGATCTGATTTTTTTGTCCTCTCGTTTCATGTTTGAATGGCCTATCTCTTGCATTGGATTTTAATTGATTTTTCTTTGTCCGCTAGAAGTTAGTAATTTTCCTCATGCCACTGGAGACCATGTCAAATAACATAGATCTTTTTTTTTTCAAATACCAGTTTGCAGTTGAAAGAAATGCATGTTCAGGAAAATATAACATCACTTATTAAACAGCACATCCCTGATGCCAAATTATCAGCAGAAAGTGAAGGAAAACTTGTCTACACATTGCCCTTAGAAAGAACAAATAGATTTCCAGGTAATGTACAAGAACACTGTGAAATGAAATATGTAAATAATATTCATAGTAATAATGATGATTCTTATATATTGAGAGCTTACAATGTGTTCAGCTATTTGAAACATGATGCAAAGAATAATACAGTAACTGGATGACTTTATCTACAGTGAGAAATACTATATTCTTATAGTTGCATTAAAGTGTCTGGGTATTTTGGGAAGCTTTTTTAGTCTTTCATTCCCTTTGTAGTACATAGCAAAATATTCTAGTGTTCATAACTGTGAATGAATACAAATGGTTAAAAAACCTCTGGCTTAACCATTACGAACAGCTCCATGATTCTTCTCTTAATAAGACTTTTGTGATGACTTTGGGGTTTTTAGGCCAATGCATAAAAGTTTACTTTATGACAGCTTTTTTTAAATTTATTTTTTATTTTATTTTATGACCGCTATTTTGAATTCTTTGTCAGGTAAATCGTATAGCTTCATTTCATGAGGTCTGTTTCTGGTGGTTTATTTTGTTCCCCTTTTGGGAACATCTTCCACTGATTTTTCATTTTCCTTTACACTCTGTGTTAATGCCTATGCACTAGATAAAGCAGGCACCTCTTCTAGTCTTCAGAGACTGGCTTTCTGCAGGAGAAGACACCCAGAAATCAGCCCAGTCAGAGATTCTGAGCGCCCCCATCAACTCTTTTGAAGCAGGCAGCTGTGGTTTTGGTCAGGCCACTCTGTGGAGAGTCAGGGGAGTGAGTTATAACATTATGTAAACTAGAATAATCAAGATAATGTGTTACTGGCAGAGTGATCAATGCAAAGATAGATAGAACAGACTCAAGAACCCAGAAATAAACCTACACAGATATGCCTCACTGATTTTTGACAAAGGTGGAAAAGCAATTCAATGGACGAAGGATAACCTTTCCAACAAATGGAGCAAGTAGATCCACAGGCATAAAAATGAACCTTTACCTAAATCTCCCACCTTATTATACAGAAATTAACTTAATGTAAATCATGGACTTAAATGTAAAATGTAAAACCACATTTTTTTTTAAATGAATAAGAAAATCTGCAGGACATACTACTAGGCAGACTTCTTAGACTGGACACCAAAATCACAGTCTATGAAAGGAAAAAAATAATAAGTTGTCCTCCATCAAAATTTATTTGTGAAAGATCCTGTTAAGGAGAAGACAGAACAAGCTAGAGATTGGGAGAAAGTATTCGCAAACTGTGTATCTCACTGGGGACTGGTATCTGAACATATAAAGAACTCTGAAAACTCAACTGTAAAAAACAAACAACCTAATTGGAAAATGGGCAAAAGATAAGAAGAGACACTGAAGATGATGTACAGGTGGCAGAGATGCACATGAAAAGGTGTGCAGTGTCATATGTCAGCAGGGACCTGCAAATTAAAACCACTACGAGATCTCATTACATACTTAGCAGAATGGCTAAAGAAATTTTTTTTTACACAGTGATAATACCCAATGCTGGCTAGGATGTTGGTTAAAACAGGTGGCTCTGGAAAAGAGTCTTCAGTTAATTTGAGTTAATTAATTAATTTGAGTCAATTAATTAATTAATTCGAGTTAATTAATGTATGGGCTGTAACACAATATACAATTAAAAATAACATATAGGACTTGAAGAATAACATTCCTTATTAGGAAATATGAGTTTTAAAATGTCTGACCTATCACAAGCATGATTTCATATATTTGTGCTTTTTAGTTTGAAAAGTTGTCCTCAACTCACTTGTGATTTTTGTTGTTTTGATTTACTATTGTGTGTGTGTTCTGCAGCACTTTATGAGGATTTGGATAGATGTCCTGGCCTGGGGATTGAGAATTACGGTGTTTCCATGACAACCTTGAACGAAGTGTTCCTGAAACTGGAAGGAAAATCAGCTATTGATGAATCAGGTAAATAAAATGCATGAGCACAATCGTGTAACGGTATTCACAACACCTCGTGCAGTGTATATCTTATTCTATAAGATACAAGTCCATTCCTAGACAGGGATAAATAAAGCCAAAATGCATCCCTGTGACTTTTGTTACCTTTTCTGCCAACATTGCCTTGTTATTAGGGATGGCCCATTTTCTTCTAACCAGGGCTCGCTGCCTTCATCCCGCTTCCCAAGAGCAATTTCAGACAAAACATTGATTTTCAGTCTCTCTTCTCAAGCATTCTGATTATGTCCTCTCACTGCCTGCTAGCTTCCCCAGTTTCTGATGAGAAGTCAGCTTTAGATCTTATTGAGAATCTCTTGTGTATGGTGAGTTGTTTTTCTCGTGCTGCTTTCCAGATTCTGTTTTTGTCTGACAGCTTGACTCTGATGTCTTTAGGTGTTGATCTCCTTGCATTTATCCTGCTGGGAGTTTGGTGAGCTTTTTATATGTGTGGTTAATGTTTTTCATTTTCATTTGGGGAGTTTTTAGCCATTAATTTTTCTTTTTTTTTTTTTCTTTTTTTTTTTATTCTTATGTTAATCCCCATACATTACATCATTAGTTTTAGATGAAGTGTTCCATGATTCATTGTTTGTGCATAACACCCAGTGCTCCATGCAGAACGTTTGTTTTTCAGAGTCCACCGTCTCTCATGGTTCGTCTACCCCTCCGATTTCCCCCGCTTCATTCTTCCCCTCCTGCTACCTTCTTCTTCTTCTTTTTTTTTTTTTTCTTAACATATATTGCATTATTTGTTTCAGAGGTACAGATCTGAGATTCAAGTCTTGCACAATTCACAGCACTTACCAGAGCACATACCCTCCCCAGTGTCTATCACCCAGTCACCCCATCCTTCCCACCCCACCCCCCCACTCCAGCAACCCTCAGTTTGTTTCCTGAGATTAAGAATTCCTCATATCAGTGAGATCATATGATACATGTCTTTCTCTGTTTGACTTATTTCACTCAACATAATACCCTCCAGTTCCATCCACGTCATTGCAAATGGCAAGATCTCATTCCTTTTGATGGCTGCATAATATTCCATTGTATATATATATACCACATCTTCTTTATCCATTCATCTGTTGATGGACATCTTTAGCCATTAATTTTTCAACTGTACTTTCTGACCCTTTCTCTCTCAACTCTCCTTCTGGAACTTCCATTAATGTATGCGGCAGTGTATGTTAGTAGGCTTGATGGTGTTTCACATTTCTCTGAGACTTCATTTTTTTTTCATTCCTTTTTCTTTCTGTTCTTTAAACTTAATAATCTCAATTTATCTTTTGTCATGTTCACTGATTTCTTTCTTCCACCAGAAGGCATCTGTTGAGCTTTTATTTTTTTTGGTGAATTTTTAAAATTAGTTATTATACTTTTCAAATCCAAAATTTCTAGTTGGTTATTTTAAATAATTTTATACTTTTCATTACATACCCTATTTGATGAGAGAGTATTGTAATACTTGGTGATTTATAAATGTATCATTCAATGTACAAATATTTGTGGATTTCCTAGATATTGTTATTGACATTAAAATCATATTCCAGCACAGGAAAAATTCTAGACCTCTCTCTATGTTATATAGCCCACTGCCAATTTCTCAATGATAAGAGATATCTCCCTGATTTTCAGCTTGCTATCATTTTTTAAATTTATTTGTTTTTGGGGGATTTTCAGTTTTTCTACTACTGGGGAGTTAACCTAACTCTCCACTCTTGACCATAGCTACCATGTCTTGGGAGATCTCTCCACCTTACCACCCTACACTCAAACATTAGTCAGTCAATGTATGTACCCAGCCAAGATCCATTCTACCTCAGTCTATCTCTCTCTCTGCTCATTTGTCCAGTAGCCAGTCCCTGGTAGATTTCCTTCACAAAGGAAGGCCCCATGTACCTTGATGATATCTTGCACAAGACTCTATGTAACTTGGTGTGTATCTTTCTTAGCTTTTCTTTCCTGTCTCCAGCCTTTGTTCCCATGTGTTTGGTGAAGTTCTCATGGGAAAGAATTGGTAAAAGGTGTAAACTCAGTTTGTGACTTGGGTACCATGTGACTGTAGTCTGTCCTGCCAGACTGTATATGACCATAAGAGTTTGTTTAGGGGGGGGCGGAGCAAGATGGCGGAGGAGTAGGAGACCTGGATTTCGTCTGGTCTCAGGAATTCAGCTGGATAGGGATCAAACCATTCTGAACACCTACAAACTCAACAGGAGATCGAAGAAAAGAAGAGCAACAACTCTCTCATCAGAAAAGCGACCACTTTCTGGAAGGTAGGATGTGCGCAGAAGTGAATCCGAGGCGATATTCGGGAGGATAGACGGCGGGGGAGGGGCCTCCGGCGGCCGCTTCTGGCAAGTGATAGAACCACGGAGCACAAAATCGGAACTTTTAAAAGTCTGCTCCGCTGAGGGACGTCACTCTGGTGGCTAAGCGGGGGGTGGAACCCTCCGGGACAGTGTGGTCTCGGGACCCTCGGGGTCACAGAAAGACCGGGGGTGCCTGAGTGCGGCAGAGCTCCCAGGGATCGGAGCAGGAAGCCGGCTGCAGAGGCGGAGCCCAGGCGCGGGCTCTCAGCTCGGGGTTGCCATAAACCGTGATCCGCGGCACAGTCGGGCCCCTGCTCCTCCAGCAGGGACCCAACAAGCGGCAGATCCGGGGAGACTCACCTTCCTCCCCCGGGAGGAGCCGCGCGGGAGTGCGCCGCAGGGATCTGCTGGGTTTGGAGACTCCACCCGGGGTCGGGTGCCAGAGATAGAAACGCGCGGTCACAGGCCGGGTGAGCACGGAGTGCGGCTGGAGACCGGGGAGACGGGAGTGACTGACGGCTTTTCTCTGGGGGCTCACTGAGAAGCGGGGCCCCGAGTTCTCGGCTCCTCCGGGGCGGAGATTGGGAGGCCGCCATTTTCACTCTCCGCCTCCAAAGCTGTACGGAAAGCTCGCAGGGAACAAAAGCCCCGGAGAGCAAACCCCAGCAGATTACTTAGCTGGGAGGGGCAAGGGCGGGGCAATTCCGCCTCCGGCAAAGACATTTGGGAACCACGGCAACAGGCCCCTCCCCAGAAGATCAGCGAGAATAGCCAGCCAAGACCAAGTTTACCCATCAATGAGAACGGCAGAACTCCAGCTCTAGGGGACTACTGCACATAGAATTCATGGCTTTTTTACCGTGATTCTGTAGTCTTTCAAAGTTAATTTTTTTTTAACTGTCTTTTTTTCTTTTTTTTTCTTTTTGAATTTTTCTTTTTCCCTTTTTCAGCCAACATCTTATCAATCCCTTTTTTAAAAAAAAAAACATTTTTATTTTTCATTTTTAGAGTCATGTTCTATCCCTTCATAGTAGTTACCCATATTTTTGGCTTATATATATAAGTTGTTCTCTCTTTAAAATTTTGAGATAGTTTCTTCTAACAGATCAAAATATACCCTAAATCTCTAGTATATGGTGTTTTCTATTCCCCTGCCTGATCACATCCTCTCCCTTTTTTTTTTCTTTTTTTAAATCATCTTCTTTCTTTTTTCAAACAACTTCTTATCAATTCCTTTTGTAAAATTTTTTATAATTTCCATCTTTACAGTCATATTCCATCTCTTCATCAGATCAACCCTTATTTTTGTAAATATATAAGTTTTTCTTTCTTTAAAATTTTGGGAGGCACTTTCTTCTGAAAGACCAAAATACACCCCAAATCTAGTGTGTGGCACTGATCTATATACCAGCCTGATCATATTTGATCACATTCTGGTTTTTCTGTTGTTGTTGTTTTGTTTTGTTTGTTTTTGTTTTTATCTTTATCTTTTTTTTTTTTCTTTTTCTTTTTCTTTTTTCTCTCTTTCCCTTTCTTTTCCCACTGCTTCAAGTCTTTTCTGATTTGTTTAGAGTATATTTTCTGGGGACGTTGTTACTCTGCTAGCATTTTGTTCTCTCATTAATCTATTCTCCTCTGCACAAAATGACAAGACGGAAAAAATCACCTCAACAAAAGAACAAGAGGTAGTACCGACTGCCAGGGACCTACTCAATACGGACATTAGTACGATGTCAGATCTAGAGTTCAGAATCATCACTTTAAAGATACTAGCTGGGCTTGAAAAAAATATGGAAGTTATTAGAGAAACCCTTTCTGGAGAAGTAAAAGAACTAAAATCCAACCAAGTAGAAATCAAAAAGGCTATTAATGAGGTGCAATCAAAAATGGGGGCGCTAACTGCTAGAATAAATGAGGCAGAAGAGAGGATCAGTAATATAGAAGATGAAATGATGGAAAATAAAGAAGCTGAGAGAAAGAGAGATAAACAACTACTGGATCACGAGGGCAGAATTCGAGAGATAAGCGATACCATAAGACGAAACAACATTAGAATAATTGGGATCCCAGAAGAAGAAGAAAGAGAGAGAGGGGCAGAAGGTATAATGGAGCAAATTATAGCAGAGAACTTCCCTAATTTGGGAAAGGAAACAGGCATGAAAATCCAGGAAGCACAGAGAACCCCTCTCAAAATCAATAAAAATAGGTCAACACCCCGACATCTAATAGTAAAACTTACGAGTCTCATAGACAAAGAGAAAATCCTGAAAGCAGCTCGGGAGAAGAGATATGTAACCTACAAGGGTAGAAACATTAGATTGGCAACAGACCTATCCACAGAGACCTGGCAGGCCAGAAAGGACTGGCAGGATATATTCAGAGCACTAAATGAGAAAAATATGCAGCCAAGAATACTCTATCCAGCTAGGCTGTCATTGAAAATTGAAGGAGAGATAAAAAGCTTCCAGGACAAACAAAAACTAAAGGAATTTGCAAACACAAAACCAGCCCTACAGGAAATCTTGAAAGGGGTCCTCTAAGCAAAGAGAGAGCCTAAAAGCAATATAGACCAGAAAGGAACACAGACAATATACGGTAACAGTCACCTTACAGGCAATACAATGGCACTAAATTCCTATCTTTCAATAGTTACCCTGAATGTAAATGGGCTAAATGCCCCAATCAAAAGACACAGGCTATCAGACTGGATTAAAAAACAAGACCCATCGATATGCTGTCTGCAAGAGACTCATTTTAGAACCAAAGACACCCCCAGATTGAAAGTGAGGGGGTGGAAAACCATTTACCATGCTAATGGACACCAAAAGAAAGCTGGGGTGGCAATCCTTATATCAGACAAATTAGATTTTAAACCAAAGACTGTACTAAGAGATGAGGAAGGACACTATATCCTACTTAAAGGGTCTATCCAACAAGAAGATCTAACAATTGTAAATATCTATGCCCCTAACATGGGAGCAGCCAATTATATAAGCCAATTAATAACAAAAGCAAAGAAACACATCGACAACAATACAATAATAGTGGGGGACTTTAACACCCCCCTCAATGAAATGGACAGATCGTCTAAGCAAAAGATCAACAAGGAAATAAAGACTTTAAATGACACACTGGACCAAATGGACTTTACAGACATATTCAGAACATTCCACCCCAAAGGAACGGAATATACATTCTTCTCTAGTGCCCATGGAACATTCTCCAGAATAGACCATATCCTAGGTCACAAATCATGTCTCAACTGGTACCAAAAGACTGGGATCATTCCCTGGCTATTTTCAGGCCACAATGCTTTGAAACTAGAACTCAATCACAAGAGGAAAGTCGGATAGAACTCAAATACATGGAGGCTAAAGAGCATCCTACTGAAGAATGAATGGGTCAATCAGGAAATTAAAGAAGAATTAAAAAAATACATGGAAACCAATGAAAATGAAAACACAACTATTCAAAATCTTTGGGATGCAGCAAAGGCAGTCCTAAGAGGAAAGTATATAGCAATACAAGCCTTCTCAAGAAGCAAGAAAGGTCTCAAGTACACAACCTAACCCTACACCTAAAGGAGCTGGAGAAAGAACAGCAAATAAAGCCTAAACCCAGCAGGAGAAGAGAAATAATAAAGATCAGAGCAGAAATCAATGAAATAGAAACTAAAAGAACAGTAGAACAGATCAACGAAACTAGGAGCTGGTTCTTTGAAAGAATTAACAAGATTGATAAACCCCTGGCCAGACTTATCAAAAAGAGAAGAGAAATGACCCAAATCAACAAAATCATGAATGAAAGAGGAGAGATCACAACCAACACCAAAGAAATACAAACAATTATAAGAACATATTATGAGCAACTCTATGCCAGCAAATTA
>NC_058417.1:48618069-48721328 GCF_002201575.2 Neomonachus schauinslandi | reverse complement strand
AAAAAAAAAAAGAAGAAGAAGAAGGTAGCGGGAGGGGAAGAATGAAGCGGGGGAAATCGGAGGGGTAGACGAACCATGAGAGACGATGGACTCTGAAAAACAAACAGGGTTCTAGAGGGGAGGGGGGTGGGAGGATGGGTTAGCCTGGTGGCGGGTATTGAGGAGGGCACATTCTGCATGGAGCACTGGGTGTTATGCACAATGAATCATGGAACACTTCATCTAAATCTAATGATGTAATGTATGGGGATTAACATAAGAATAAAAAAATTTAAAAAAAAGAGTTTGTTTAATGCTCTCTCCTCATTCGTGTCTAAAGTTGTTCTTTCCTTCTTCTACCGTGCCCCTAGCATGAAAACACCCATACATATCATCTCCCCTAAGAATGGCTCTTCCCTTTATGAAAATTTTTATTATTATTTTGCTTTCTTTGTGCTCTCATTTATCTGATGGGTTAAAAATAGCAGGTATTCTTCTCTTGGTAAGAGAGGTGACAGTCTCTGGGGTGCCTGGGGGGCACTATGTGATCTTGCATATTCATCGTAACCTCTTTAATGTATTGTCTGTATCCAAATGATCTAAGATTCCCTTGCACCACATAATGCCTACAGTTTCGCAGAAGACTGTGATATCATTGGTAAAACAACTCCTCCAGTAAGCTCTATAAGGTCCATCTGAAGTGGGGTTTTATGAATTGTTTTGTTGTTGTTTTGTTTTGCAGATATTGCCATGTTGGGAGAAGCACCGGCAGAAAGAACTGGAGACACAGAGAGGCTTGTTGAGATGGAACAAGTTCTCAGTTCACTCAAGGAGATGACAAAGACAATAGGGGGCCTGGCTCACTGGAGACAGCAACTCTGCACGATTGCATGGGTTCGCTTCTTGAAGTTAAAGCATGAAAGAAAAGCTCTCTTATCACTGTGAGTGCCAGAGGGCCACAGGCAGTTTTGTTTTGTTTTTTTCCAGTCAATACATTAAAAGACAAATCTAAGATGTAAAAACAAGAGAAGACAATCAAAAAATAAAAACACATGTCTGCACCTACAAAACTGGATAAAGAATAATACCCAGTTGAGTAAATGGTTTCAGTGGTTACCTATTGGCATTCTAGCAGGGGAAATTTATAATGTTTTTGGAGGCAATTTTCAGGAAAAAGTTGAAGTAATATAATTTTCCTGTGTTATTCTGTCTCTTTCAAATTTTCCACTAGGGTAGGTGACTGAAACATTAGGATGTGGATTTTTTTTTCCCTACCGTATCCATATGCCAATGCCTTATTTTGGATACTATACAGTAATGCTCCTGACTCTTCCCTGGATGTCCTGACTCTCCCACTGGGTTCTACTTGCGCTTATCTACATGTCATAACTTCCCACCAGCCCTCTTAAGTGATGCTAGTTCACTCTCCATACTTCCTTTTTTTTTTTTTTTAAGATTTTATTTATTTATATATCAGAGAGAGAGCAGGCTCCCTGCTGAGCAAGAAGCCCGATGTGGGGCTCCATCCCAGGACCCTGGGATTATGACCTAAGCTAAAGGCAGTTGCTTAACTGACTGAGCCACCCAGGCGCCCCTCATTCTCCATACTTTCTGTGTGCCCAACGGTTACTATCCCTGCTCCTCAGATTCGCATTACCTCTCATTGGCACCTTGTGTCTGGCTGTCAATCAGTACCTGGTCTATGAATACTTTGATTAAGCATCAAAAAGATAGGAGGCTTGTTAACATATAATAGGGTCTCAATAAGTACTTACAAAATAAGTAATGGGAATTCATTGAGAACCTTTGACAAGGAGAGAGCATGATTTAAGAAAAACCTTTATTATTAATCTGGCAACCCTGTGCAACAGAGTCTGGAGAGATGCCAGGCATTTAGCAAGAATTCAAACAAGATGTAATATTGTAAAATTAGAAATTAGGGATAGAGAAAAGTTCTGAAGTAAAATATGAAGAACGATAAAAATTTTCAACTGAGGGGTGACTGGGTGGCTCCATTGGTAAAGCGTCCAACTCTTGGTTTCAGCTCAGGTCATGGTCTCAGGGTCGTGAGATTGAGTCCAGTGTTGGGCTCCGTGGTCATCAGGGAGTCTGCTTGGGGATTCTCTCTCTCTCCCTCTCCCTCTGCCCCTCCCCACCCCACTCGTGCCTTCTCTCTCTCTCTCTCAAATTAAAAAAAAAAAAATTCAACTTATTTGAAATGGAGAATACAGAAGAGTAAAGAGTAAAGAATAATTGAAAATTTGAGTCTGGAGACTAAAAAAATCCTGCTCTCACTAACAGAAATAGGGACCATGTGAAGAGGAGTAGATGTGAAGAGAATTGAGTACAGAGCACAGATGGACTAACTAGCAGGAAGGGAGGGCAAAGAACTGGAGTCTCAGGAGAGAAGCTGAATCTGCAGGCACAGTTAAAGGACACTTGCCCCTTGAAACCGTGTGGGATATGCAATAGCCAGAGAGTAACAAGAGAAGTGAGCAAAGGATAAATCTCCATTTTGTTATCTTTCATTAAGAGGTAGGAAAAGGGCAAAATACTCAAAAAATGAGTCAGAGAGCTCTAGGTTTAATTTTCATAATCTTTTGATCTCATCACATCATCATCTGCTCAGGCAGTTCTGAAAGGTTCAGAAATGACTGTGCATTCATGCTGGCCCTTTTCTTCTGTGTAGGCTCTTGATTCTAGGAGTTGGAATTTGCCCTCTTTTTTTGAAGAATATCATCACTAAAATATATGAAAAGAGCTACACTTGGGACGTTTCTCCTCGTTTATACTTCCTTGCTCCAGGACAGCAACCCCGTGATCCTCTCACTCAGTTATTGATCATCAATAAAACAGGTAAGATGGGGTGAATACTCCATTCCTGAATGCATTCACTGTTATGAAGCTTACATAGACAACATAAAACATGAGAGAGAAAAATGAGCTTTGGACTTCTTCAGCATAAAACTGCTCATGAGGCTTGAGGATGATGAATACAAGCCCAAAATGGAGAAGGAACTAGGAGAGGATTTGCCAAGGAGAAATAAATTTTCTGGCGGCTGTGTGCAAGATGAAAGCATTTGTATCAAAAAAAAAATTTTTGTAACAGCTTGAGATATAACTCAAGTGCTATTCCATTTATTCCAAATGTACAATTCAGTGGGTTTGAGTGTATTTCACAAAATTGTGTGACCATCATTACAACTTATTTTAGAACATTTTCGTCTCAAAAAGAAATCCCATACTCGTGAATACTTACTCCCATTCACTCTGTCCCCAGCTTGGAGAAACCACAAATTTTCTTTCTGTTTCTATGGATCTGCTACTCTGGACATTTAATATAATTAGAATTATACAATGTCTGATATTTTATGACTGACTTCTTTCACTTAGCATGATGTTTTCAAGGTTCATCTATGTTGTAGCATGTTTCAATATTTAATCTTTTAATTGTGGAATAATATTCTGTTGTGTGAATATGCTACATCTATTTATTATTCACCAGGTGATGGGTATATTCCTGGCTATTATGAATAATGCTGCTATAAAGATCCATGTACAAGTTTTTGAATGAATGTATTTTTTTTTTTTCATCTCTTTGATGAAACCCAGGAATGGAATTGTAGGGTCATATGGTGACTATATTTAACCTTTTGAGGAACAGCCAAACTTTTTTAAAGTGACTACCCCAATTTATTTTTATGCTAGCAGTTTGTGAGGATTCCAGTTTCTACACATTTTCACCCAAACTTGTTATTTTCTTTTTTTGTCACACCCCTCCTAGTGTGAATCAAGTAGTATCTTTTTTTTTTTAAGATTTTATTTATTTATTTGACAGAGAGAGAGACAGTGAGAGAGGGAACACAAGCAGGGGGTGTGGGAGAGGGAGAAGCAGGCTCCCCGCTGAGCAGGGAGCCTGATGTGGGGCTTGATCCCAGGACCCTGAGATCATGACCTGAGCTGAAGGCACCCACTTAACAGAGCCACCCAGGTGCCCCGAATCAAGTAGTATCTTGTGGTTTGATTTACATTTTGCTAATAGCTAGTAACCTTAGGCATCTTTTCATATGCTTACTGACAAGTTGTATATCTATCTTTGGAGAAACGTCTTTTTAAAAAATGGGTTGTATGTCCTTTTTATTGAGTCCTAAGTGTTCTTTATATATTCTAGATACATGTATCTTATTGGATGCAATAGATCCTCACTATTCACAGATTCTGTATTTCAAACTTGTCTAGTCAGTAAAATTTACTTGTGACCCTGAAACCAATCCTCATGGCTCTTTCATAGTCATTCACAGACATGCTCAGAGAACTGAAAAATTTGAGTCACCTGATGCACAATTTCCAGCTGAGGTAGAACAAGGTGATACTCTGCCTTCTTGTTTCAGTTCTCATACTGTACATAAATATCCTTTCTGTAGCCTATTTAGTGCCATATTTTTGATATTTTCATGCTTTTTTTGGTGATTTTGCTGTTGAAAATGGCCCCCAAGGATGGTGTGGAAGTGCTTTCCAGTGTCCCTAAGTAGGGAAGGCTGTGAGATAACTTACAGAGAAAATATGTGTGTTAAATAAACTTTGTTCAGGCATGATGTTATAGTGCTGTTGGCTGTGAGATCAATGTTAATGAATCAACTATATATACACCAAAACATATATAAAATATGGTGATATATTGATTGGTCAAAGAAACTATTGTGACCAGAGGCTCACAGGAACCTAACCTTGTGTTTCTCTTCAGAACAATAATTAAGAATTCACTAATTCAGTGTTTGTGGTGATGTTAGAGAATATATGTACCATGAATAATAAGAATCGACTTCAAATGTTTTGCAAATATTTCACTTCATCCTGTAGATTACCTTTGTATTTTCTCATTGGTGTCCTTTGAAACATAATGTTTTAAGTCTTATGAGGTCTAACTTATTTTTTTCCCTTGCTTGTGCTTTTGGTGTCATATCTTAGTGAGCTTTACCTAACCCAAGATCACAAAGATTTACTTCCATATTTTCTTCTAAGGTTTTCATACTTGTAGTTCTTTTTTTTTTTTTATTCTTATGTTAATCCCCATACATTACATCATTAGTTTTAGATGAAGTGTTCCATGATTCATTGTTTGTGCATAACACCCAGTGCTCCATGCAGAACGTGCCCTCCTCAATACCCATCACCAGGCTAACCCATCCTCCCCACCCTCTCCCCTCTAGAACCCTCAGTTTGTTTTTCAGAGTCCATCGTCTCTCATGGTTCGTCTCCCCCTCCGATTTCCCCCCTTCATTCTTCCCCTCCTGCTATTTTCTTCTTTTTTTTTTTCTTAACATATATTGCATTATTTGTTTCAGAGGTACAGATCTGAGATTCAACAGTCTTGCACAATTCACAGCGCTTACCAGAGCACATACCCTCCCCAGTGTCTATCACCCAGTCACCCCATCCTTCCCACCCCACCCCCCACTCCAGCAACCCTCAGTTTGTTTCCTGTCATACTCGTAGTTCTTATATGTAGGTCTGTGATACATTTTGAGTTAATTTTCGTGTACGGTGTGAGGAAGGGATGCAACTTCAATGGCTATCCAGTTATCTTCCTAGAAGGGGCTGGCCACCAACCTCTCTCATTCGTTCCAGTCCCATGTTGCAGAAACTCCATCCCAGGCAGTGAGAGGTCTGGAGTTCTCTTCTTCCATCCATCCTCTACCCGTAAGATGGAAACTCTATTGTAGGCACAAGTTCTTGGCTAGATCCAGTCAGAGTGGACCTTCTGTCACACTAATCAAGGACAGGGAGTGAAGGTATAGGTTTTTGGCTCAAATGCCAGTTTCTTAGTGTTCTTCCCCAGATTTATTAAGTTTTCTTAAATAGATTTTTTTTTCATTCTCTATATGCCCTTAAGACAGTCCAGAGATTTTAACTTGTTGGATTTTTAAAAATTTTCACAACTTATGGTTGCTTTTCTAGGGGAAGGCCCACGAACCTCTCCATGCCTTCATCCAGCAAGTTGTCTTCCTGTTTCAAGACACATTTTGAAAGTCAGTTAATAATGTAGCAGTAGTGAAGTGATATTTAGCAATTTTGGCGCTTAGTTACTGGAGATTATCTGTGTCACTAAAACTTAAATTGTTACAGCCACTCATTGCAATATTCTGGGGGAATATATCTATTCCAAATACCATATGGTGGTAAAAAAGACTTTTACCTTTCACATTAGCAGTAATCAGAAGCAAATAAACATATTGTAAAGTAAACTGCATGACAAGTGAATAGACTTTTAATTCACAGTAGCAAGTATGTTCTTATGTGGAAAAATATCCTGACAGTCCATATTACAGTAAGGATCACATAATGACATTAATTATAATTTCACTGTACAACCTGATATTGATTTTCTAAGTTTTGTGATATACCTAACTACATCTTAGGGGCAAGCATTGATGATTTTATACGTTCTGTGGAGCATCAGAACATAGCTTTGGAAGTGGATATATTTGGAACTAAAAATGGCCTGGATGACCCATCTTATAATGGAGCCATCATAGTATCTGGTAATACAAAGGTATGCTGGTCTCTGTTTTACAATGTTTCCCAAAGGTGTGGAAAAGCTAATATAGTATCAGTGTACTCAGTTCTCCCCTTTAGGAAACAAAATGAAAAACAAATACTGCTTTTATTACTTAGTGAATGGTATTATATGATGAATAATTCATATCTTAATCATTGTCTACCAATACAAACTGTGTGTATTAACAAAATAAATACTATATAATACCCACTGTCAAGTGCATATTTGAGTCCAAAGAACTCAGATTTCCTCTCCGTGATTTTATAATACATATATTCTGAAACCTCTGTTTTATTCTTAAACAGTAATACTTGATTCTAGCCTTAAGCCAGATGTCTGGGGTCCTGAAAATTAGATACAGCCTGCATATACGTTTTGTTTTACTTACACAGTGTTTGTTTTTTGCTTTGACTATTTGACATCATTTTAAAAACATGATCTTTTCATTAAAATATTGAATTTTGACCTCTTCAGCAAAAAAAAAATGAAGATCTTTAAGAATTTATAACCTTACTTTTTATATTTTAGAATTACAGATTTTCATTAGCATGCAATACCAAAAGACTAAATTGCTTCCCAGTTCTTATGGATATTATTAGTAATGCGCTACTTGGAATGATTACACCAACAGCACATATCCAAACTGACAGAAGTACATTTTTAAGGGTGAGTATATTGACTCTCCTTCATCAGGATCTGGACTCTCCTCCATCAGGGATCTCCCAGATCACTCTTTTAAGTGCTGTGATCTCATTCTTGTTGAGTAAACTACTGCATAATAAATTACCATTTGTATTCATGCTAGCTCCTGGTTTTGAAAAATCAATATACTTTTTAGAGCTTCAATTTTTAAAGTCATCTCTACACCCAATGTGGGGCTTGAACTCAGAATCCCAAGGTCAAGAGTCACATGCTCTACCAACTAAGCCAGCCAAGCCGCCCCAGAGCTTCAATTTTTTAAATGCAAAACAGAACTAAAAAAATATTTTTCAAAGAGAATGTGAGGTAATGAAAATGAACTCATGCAGCACTGAGACTAGCACAAAAGTAACAAAAAATGGAAGGAAAGAAAGGAAGGAGTGAAGGTGGGAGGGGGACAGAGAGGAAAAGAAAAGAAAAGAAATTGAAGTCTTATTAGTACTTTTAGAAATGCTACAAAAGGAAAAAATTTAGGACAAAGTTCAGGCCAAAATTGCAGACTGGTGACATTAAAATTACTCCAGTTCCTTGTAATAAATACTCATTATCTGAGCCAACCCTAGACCTACCAAACCAGATTTTTCATACCTGGGAAAAAAAAAAAAAAAAAATCCTTATTTCTAAAAAAAAAGCCCAGGTGATTAGACTGTATACAGTTTTGTAAGTTTAGAAACTAGAATACCTTTAGAGTTTGTAATTATTCCTTTTTTATTATTTCCTAAATATAGTTCTTCCTCTTAGAGAGTTCTTTGAACACAGAGAACATGTATTTTTTTTTAAAGATTTTATTTATTTCAGAGAGAGAGTGAGAGAGAGCATGAGAGCGGGGTAAGGGGCAGAGGGAGAAGCAGGCTTCCTGCTGAGCAGGGAGCCCGATGCGGGGCTCCATCCCAGGACCCTGGGATCATGACCTGAGCCAAAGGCAGACACTTAACCGACAGCCACCCACGCCCCCGAGACCATGTATTTTTAACACTACATAATATTTTGTACCTGAGATAGGGCCTGGAACATTATAAGCACTAATTTATTTGTTAAATGCATAAATGAATGTCAGAGGTCAGCAAATTATCTATATTCCATTCCAATGTAAGGTTTTATGATAATATATATGGCTAAGAACCAGTTACTTATGTGTATATAAAATGAACCCACCATTATTTTTATACACTCCTGCAAGATCTTGAGTTAGCTTCTCAACATACCTCATGGTGTGTTCAGAAAATGAAAATCCCTTTCATTAAGAATGTGTAAGAAGCTAAATCATTAAAGCAAAAAGTTCTAATTCTCCATAAAGTATTAATTAATTTTAGAACCTATGCTGTGGTTCGTTTAATTAACCTCCTATCAATTTTCTGATTTCTGAGGGAGGATACAAATTGAACAAATTGCCTTGAGCTTCCGTCTATGAAAACATTGTTTTAAAGTCAGGAAACGACAGATGTTGGTGGGGATGCGGAGAAAGGGGAACCCTCCTACACTGTTGGTGGGAATGCAAGCTGGTGCAGCCACCCTGGAAAACTGTATGGAGGTTCCTCAAAAAGTTGAAAATAGAGCTACCATATGATCCAGCAATTGCACTACTGGGTATTTACCCCAAAGATACAAAAGTAGGGATCCGAAAGGGTACGTGCACCCCGATGTTTATAGCAGCAATGTCCACAATAGCCAAACTGTGGAAAGAGCCAAGATGTCCATCGACAGATGATGGATAAAGAAGAGGTGGTATATATATACAATGGAATATTATGCAGCCATCAAAAGGAATGAGATCTTGCCATTTGCAACAATGTGGTTGGAACTGGAGGGTATTATGTTGAGCGAAATAAGTCAAAGAAAGAAAGACATGTATCATACGACCTCACTGATATGAGGAATTCTTAATCGCAGGAAACAAACTGAGGGTTGCTGGAGTGGGGGGTGGGGTGGGAGGGATGGGGTGACTGGGTGATAGACACTGGGGAGGGTATGTGCTCTGGTAAGCTCTGTGAATTGTGCAAGACTGTTGAATCTCAGATCTGTACCTCTGAAACAAATAATGCAATATATGTTAAGAAAAAAAAAAAGAAGAAGAAGAAGAAGGTAGCAGGAGGGGAAGAATGAAGTGGGGGAAATCGGAGGGGTAGACGAACCATGAGAGACGATGGACTCTGAAAAACAAACAGGGTTCTAGAGGGGAGGGGGGTGGGAGAATGGGTTAGCCTGGTGGCGGGTATTGAGGAGGGCACATTCTGCATGGAGCACTGGGTGTTATGCACAAACAATGAATCATGGAACACTACATCTAAAACTAATGATGTAATGTAGGGGATTAACATAAGAATTAAAAAAAAGATAACATTGTTTTAGCTGCAAGGAGTTTGATACCAGTCGCTTTGTTTGACCTTGTACATATGTGCCCAACATCTGAACTTTAATATCTCCAGCAACTCATTTCCTGTTCTATTTGAATTTACCTATTCATTGCTCAAGTAAGAGTTTTCTGTAGTTTCAGACCTTGTGTCTGTCCTGTTCAAAGTCATGGGCTTACCACTGAGTCCTGAACCCACCAAGCATGGAAGGTGTTCTGAAAAGATCCCGTCAATAAGCTTAAATCTCACCTTTCTGTAGTTAGCAAGTGTATCTCTAATGGCCAGGCTGAAAATGACCAGACTCTGCTTGTAATAACTTTTTTTCAGTAATATGTGTAATCAAACAACACCTATGTGGATCATGAAAGTAACATGGGAATTGCTTTCAGGGCAGCCTGTGAATCTTCTGCCCTCAAAGATTGTTCCAAACAGTAGCAACAATATGTGTAGCCAAGTGCAAAGGTTTTTCTTGGAGATTTCACTTCCCCTTCTAGTACTGTACTTTATCTCTACTTTTGAACCCTCAACCAATATTTATCTGGTCTCATGGTGTACCTAGAAAGATACTTAGCATCACTCTGCGCATAAAACATCTGATACGATTTTTTGACTCAAGCTATCACATTTGAAATACTTAAATAGGAGTTAAAAATGGAATGTTTCAACTGTGAATGATCATTATTTATTATTTAGCATCAGAATAAATTTTAGAAGCATAAGAAAATGACAGATCTTACTCCTTTTTTATTTTCCAACTGTGTTGTATTATCAATTCATTCACCTTCTTTGAGTCATTTTCCTTATCCATGAATTTGGATAGAAAGCCAAGAGTTAAGCTTCAAAATTGGATGGATAATGAAAGAGTTTGGGAACCTCCACAGGGACCTAAGGCAGGAGTATAGATCATCAGTTTAATATTTTTTAAAATGTATTCCAGAAAACAAATTTTGAATTTGTTATTCAGCTCATTGTATTCTTTGCATTTTCAGGACAGAAGGAGTAATCCATATGAATTCCAGGGATATTCCATGCCCTGGTTAATTTTGACATCCTCATGTACTCCTTATATTGCCATGAGCAGCATTGATGATTATAAGGTAATAATGAAACCTTAATTACTTTGTATGAATTGAAGCTGAAGGGTAATATGATGATAAGATTTTCCTATCATTAGGAAAATGATAGGGCTATTTATATGCGTTTAATAGAGCAGCCAACTCAGCAATAAGTCCTAAGATACAAAATTTTTTTAAGTCTTTATAAATATAGGGATAAATAAATAGATTACAGATAGAGAATGATTCTAAAATTTACATGGATATGCAGAGCCTAGAATAGACAAAATAACTTTGAAAAAGAAAAAAACAATGTTGGGTGAGTTATGCTTCTGACTTCAAGGCTTACTACAAAGTTATAGGAATGAAGAATGTGTTGTATTTATTTAGGAGAGTTATATGGGCATATGAAATGAAATAGACAATTCAGGTATTATCAGTTGAATTTCAGTAAAACTACCAGGGAATTCAGCAAAATTTACCAGAACAACCTGATATTGGTATGAGGAAAAAAGAATGTTCTCAACACTCACCTCATGCCATACTCAAAATTATTTTGAAATAAATCATAGATTTTGTGGTAGGCAGTTATTTCCTAGATGGGACAGAATAAGCATATACCTTCAGAGAAAATGAGAACTTGAACCTCATCAAAGTTAAAACCTTTTGCTCTTTGTAAAACACCAATAATAAAATAAAAAACTTTGGGCTGGGAGAAAAATATTCACAATACTCATTCATCTAACAAAAGCCTTGTATCATGCTTGCGTTGGTAGCACATAAACTAAAATTGGGAAGATACGCAGAAGAGTAATATGGTCCCTACACAAGGATGTCACAAAAATTTGTGAAGCATTCCATATTAAAAAAAAAAAAAAAAGATTTGTGTCAAGAATATAAAGAACTCTTACTAATAGAAGATAGCCTAGTTTTAAAGATGGGCAATAAAAGACAGCCTAATCTTAAAGAGAGCCTAATTTTAATAAAATATAGCCTCAGTAATAAAAGATAGCCTAATTTTAAAGATGGGCAAATATTTGAACAAACACTTCACCAAAGAAGATATATAGAAGGAAAATGCTCCAATAAAAAGATGGCTGATATCATGAGTAATCAGGAAAATAGCCCCAATGAAGTCCCTCTGCTCATTAAATAAAATGAATAACATTAACATGACTGAAAATATCAAGTTTGTGAGGATATGGAGACACTGGAACTCTTATGCATTGTTGGCGGGAATGTAAAATGCACAGTCACTTTTGGCTCTGTCTTATAAAATTAAAAATATATTTATTGTATGGTCCAGAATTTCTCTCCTAAGTATTTACCTGGGAGAAAAGAAAACATCTTTCCACATACAGACTGGTACATTACTATTCTTGGTAACTTTATTCATAATAGCCTACAATCTGAAACAGCCCCAATTTCCATCAAGCTGTGAATTGATAAATAAATTCTTGTGAAGGAACAACTAAAACTGCATCAGCATTGGTACAACTCACAACCATTACACTGAGGGAACGAAGACAGAAAAGAGTAAATCCTGAATGATTTCATTTATAGGAAATTCTCAGAAAGGTAAAATGAATTCGTAGTGACAGAAAGCAGACCTGTGGTTTCTTGCAACCAGTGCTAAAGGCTATTGACTACAAAGGAGCATGGGAAGTTGGGGGTTGGCGGGTAATGAAAATGCTCTATACTTTGTGAGTGTGAGACAAGAATACATGCATTTGTCAAACCCCTTGCAACTCTATACTTAACGGGGATATTTTTTATTGTTTCAAAATTACATTTCAAAAAAGTTAATGAAAAAGAGATGACTGAAATAAAAGGAAATGGTATTTTGAAAATGTGAGAACTTAGATAAAAAATAAATTTCAATGTTTAACTGACAATCTGTTTATACATTTTCATTCACAGACACTCTTTCATTAATCCCAATGAATTTTTAATGTATCTACACATATTTGGAGCATCTTGTAAGGTGAAGATTCTGATTCAGTATAGAATCAGTGGGTGAAGACACTGGGTGAAGACAAATTTTGAGTGGCAGTCATAGGGTGGTGAATTTATGACTAATCAACCCAGGCCAACTCACGTTAGTTTTATTTACAGATCTTAATAGAATATCCTTTAATGGTTCCATTTTTGTAACTTATTACACAAAATGACCTTGCATAACCATCTTTATCTGTTTCAAACTTCCTCCCTCTCCCAAGTAATTCTGTTGTCCAAGGGAAGGGTGTGTTATCTAGATAATGTCCTCTTCTCTTCCTAGTGTAGAACCTCCAGGAATCTTGGGGAATGCCATTTGCTGGCCTGATGTGACTGTCAGTCATCCTGGTGTTAACATAGTACCAATTTAAAAATGTCTCCCATGGGAAACACAAACACTCTCTTTCTCTGGCCACAATTCTATCATGGTTCTCCCAACACCGTGGCCACTGTCTGTCTGCCTCCGTTGGAACTTCTAATTCTTCTCCATTGTGCCTAAATTCTGGAACCCCTCAGAGCTGATCTCGTAGCTCTCTCATCATGCTAGAGTCATTCTCTCCTTGGCAAGCTCATCGAACCCAAGGGCTTCAAACCCCCTTTACCTAACCCGTCACTCACAGCTTTGACCCCAGCCCAGATCTCTAATTTCTAACATTACCTCCAGGGCTGATCCGAACTCCCTTCCCAGGGTTGCTACTGGGAGCAGCATCACAGACTCAAACTTCACGTCTCCAAAGCTGAATTTATGATATTCTTGAATGTGTACCCCCTTCCATATTTCCTGCCTCCATAGATGGCAGCACCATGTACTCAGGTGCTCTGTCAGTAACCTAAAACCACAATTCGTCCCTCTCATGGCTTCAACCACAGATCAGTCCAGCACCAGAACCTTGTCAGTTGTGTGAACCGAACAGGCCTATGCTGGGAGATTTTGATATGTATCCTTAGATCAGATTACATCTAAGATGGGAGCCTCATTTAGCTAATCAGAGACCACCAGCAAATGAATTTAACTATTTATAAGTAGTTAAGTAGTATTTTTAAATAGTTGATAAGTAGTTTTAAAATATGTAATTTAGTATGTTTATTCAGAGAATGACAAGGAATGCAAAATACATAATATTTATGAATGTAATAATAATATATATATATTTATTATATACAAAGAGACAGCACAAGTCTCTCCCCAAAGATGATGTATTTTATATATATAAAATACTATATCTTATTTATGATTATATTCTCCATAAATATATAAAATAATATGTATTCTTATATACATATAAAATTGCTTTATTCTTTTAATTATAAGTAAATGATGCATTAGGGTCATTTTGGCATAGCACACATTCAGATATTTATTACCCATCCAAATATTTATGCATACATACATCAATATTATTACATTCATAAATATCATGTATTTTGTATTCCTTGTTATTCTCTGAATAAACATACCAAATCCATATTTTATTTATTTTTTTTTTTTAAAGATTTTATTTATTTATTTGAGATAGAGAGAATGAGATACAGAGAGCATGAGAGGGAGGAGGGTCAGAGGGAGAAGCAGACTCCCTGCCGAGCAGGGAGCCCGATGCGGGACTCGATCCCGGGACTCCAGGATCATGACCTGAGCCGAAGGCAGTCGCTTAACCAACTGAGCCACCCAGGCGCCCCCAAATCCATATTTTAAAATTACTTATCAAGTGATGTGGGGTTTGGCACAAATTAAACAATTATAATAAACAATTAAACAAGTTTGAATATATTTTTTCTTTCAAAAATAATTAAATTCAGGGCGCCTGGGTGGCTCAGTCGGTTAAGGGTCTGCTGCCTTCAGCTCAGGTCATGATGTTCGGGTCCGGGGATCGAGCCCCGCGTGGGGCTCCCTGCTCAGTGGAGAGTCTGCTTCTCCCTCTGTTCCTCCTCCACTCATACTCTCTCTCTCTCTCTCTTTTGGTCTCTCAAATAAATAAAATCTTTAAAAAAAAATAATTAATTTGCTGATAGTCTCTGATTAGCCAAATGAGGCTTCTGTCTGAGATGTAATTTGATTTACGCTCCCATACATCATTAATCTCTATATTGTTTACTGCAGCGCTAATGCCTTGATTACACTTAGCTCTTCCCTTCACATATTTCTACCAGGTATGTGATGAACATCAGTGTTGTTAATCAAAGCAGCAAACTGATCACTTATGTTTGGAATTATCCGTATCCCTTGGTCCAGATGATGCATATAGCATGACACAGAACTATTACAAATGAAAATTTTGTTTGAATATTTCCTTACATAAGCCATATTTTCTTAAGCCTCAAGTTGAAATGCCACTTTGTATCTTTGCTGTTTTTTAATCAGAGCAAAGCTCAGTCCCAGCTACGGATTTCGGGCCTCTTCCCTTCTGCCTACTGGTGTGGGCAGGCGCTGGTGGATGTTCCAATGTACTGCTTGATCTTCCTTCTTATGTATTTGATGGACTATGGTTTAAATGCCCAAGACACTCTATTTACAGTTGTAAATCAGATTATACAAGTAAGTGACCATCTTCACAGAACAAATACCCTGTATGATTTAATGGAAACATGTTTGCATTGATACTTACATTGTCATAAATGAAATAACTGTAGAACCCTGTGCTCTAACAATCTTTTGGACCCTAACATTTTCTTGGAGTGCATTTGTCTTTAACTAAACATTCCTGTTGATTTCAGATCCTGTGTGCGGTTGGCTATGCCGCCTCCCTTATCTTCTTGACATATGTGATTTCATTCATTTTTCTCAAGGGGAAAAGAAATAGTGGCATTTGGTCTTTTTGCTTCTGTATGGTAAGTATATTTCTTGTGAACATTCATTTTATACATTTATATACACAATTCTGAGCCAGTACTTTAAAATGTGCCCTCAGTAGAATGAAAAATTAGTATTACAGTCTAAAGTATTTTGTTTTCCTTAGGTAGGATCCTTTTCAAAATCTGCATCTTTTTCCTCTTCCTAATTTCTACCCTTGTCTCTTTTAAAATTTGCTAAATTGTTTCTAGAACCATAAAGTATTTGCTAGAAGGAAACCTGGAAGCCATTTGTGTCTTCTTTTTACTGAAAAAGAAATAAGCACAAAGACCTCCACAAAGATAATACAGGATAACAAATATTGTTGCTAACATAGTTAAAACTAGAAACTACTTCTCCATACTCTACTAGAATTAATTCCATAAAAGCAACACTTATTTTATCTAAATGAGGAAGGAAAAATACGTGTTATCTCCTAGTATCTATTCTGATTCCCTGTCATTTCAACTGCCAAAGGGTAAATTATCATTTCAACAAATATTAGTTGGCTTCCAACAATGTGTCACAAACGAAGATCGATAATGCAGAAAAAATAAGTTTCAACCCCGAGAGGGCACTCAGAGGGTAAACAGAGAAGTAAATAGCCACTTACTAAAGCAAAGTGATAAGGAAAAGATTATCTCCTTTTAAAAGATTGTTTCTATGACAACCAGAGAAGGGAAAGATTAACTCATGAAAATGAGAGCACAGATTTCCTTGAGGAACTGAAACCTGAAGAGTAAGATTTTAGTAGCTGGAGAAGACTGATGAGTCAGTGAATGAACAGAAACTCAGGCGAGAAAGTCCAGGCTTATCCTGGGAACTGGTAATAATCTGGCATGGATAAGGGAAGAGAACAAAGTGCAGCGTGGGCATGGCCCTAGTTATAAAAATATTGGTTGCAACCACATTGGCCTTTAATCATGCACTCAAGAATTTATTCTACAGGCTGTGGGAAGCCACGGAAGCTTAGAGGGCAGAAAAGAAATTCGATCAGAAATACACTTTTAGGGGCGCCTGGGTGGCTCAGTTGATTAAGCAGCGGACTCTTTGATTGCAGCTCAGGTCATGATCTCAGGGTCTTGAGATCAAGCCCCACATCCGGCTCCATGCTCAGTGGGGAGTCTGCTTGAGATTCTCCTTCTCTCTATGCCCCACCCCCCGCTCGCTTGCTCTCTCTCTCTCGAATAAATAAATAAATCTTTAAAAAAAAAGAAAGAAAGAAAGAAATATACTTTTAGGGAGAATATGCTGAATGCCATAAAAATGGTAATTTGTAACAGAAAGAAGTACAAAAACTGTTAGGAAGCTTTTATCATTGCAATGTTTTAGAAGAAAAAGTCGAGAAAAAGGGGATACCAATACCCTTGTCCCTGTAACTATCTCTTATTCCTGAATTTTGAATTTGAGTACTTCCACTGAAGCCACTCCGGGTTGCTCCATGCTTCTCTTTCCCCACTGGTGTCCCTAACAGAAGTCTTCTCTGTTGCCGTTGCATGATTTCCAGGAGATATCAATTTGTGTTCCCTCTGATTATTGCTTATCTACTAATTTTACCTCCAAAACCAATATAATGCCAACTTTCTTCCCTTTCTGTAATGAAAGTAAGTTATGTATTAGATCCTAGATTTGTCCAGTCATGTCTCATTCATGACACTCCCAGTTAAAGGAATCTGGCTAAGTCCCTGAGAGAACATGTCGATGGAGATACGCTGAATCCCTTGCGTTTCTGAGGTGGGAGTTGAAATTAGGAATATCCTCAAGATGAGCCATCTCAATTTGGAGCATATGTGGAAATGCAGAGTGGTTAACGTGCATGTTCATATCTCCTTTAGATCACCATCTTCTCTGTGTTTATATTGCTGTTTGAGCGCTATGGACATGTCACGCTGTACTGTGTCACCTTTTTAGTACCACATGCCACGTTAATTGGCTGTATGTTCTTCTATTTTCAGGTAAGTAATGCTGCTGTCTGCCCCAGTGTCCTGGGAACTCTTAACCAGTTGTGGAAGCTATGCCTGGGGGGCTCTCCTCCATGCTGAATATACATGGCATTTAAAGATTTCTACCTCATGGATTCCAGCTGAATTCCTTCCAGATAGGGCAGTGTGCTCCAGCTGAATCATGTTAGAAAACCTGGCCCTAGTCCATGTGTGGGGAGACAGGGTAATAGGTGGTGGGAAATAGAGCAGCAAATAGGCAAATGAAATACCCCTAATCTTTGGGATCTCAAGATTCTAGAGAGGCATTCAATAGGAATAAAATCTCCACCCCCCCCCCTTTTTTTTCTAGATAGAAAAGCATCAACTTCTACAACTATATAGATATAGATGTAGAAGTATCAACTTCTACAAATATATAGATATAGATGTAGAAGTATGGACTTCTACGAAAGGAACAAAGATACAGTACGTGAGTGAAGATGGGGAAAGGGAGGGGAAAAAAAAGGAAGGGGCCTTCTGAAGGATCAATGGACATAGGAAGGTATATGAAGCTCTGGGGGATAAGGAGAAAGACTGTTTCTCTCTCATTATTTGGGGAGGCTAACACAGATACCCAAGATTGTCTCACCAGGTAAGGAGTAATTGCTAAACCTTTTATTTGTGCTTCAAATAAAAGCACAGTGCCTCATAGACCTTGGGAGGAAGGAATACCCCTCTTGCTACACATTTTGGAATAGACATCTACCAATACCCATGGTGAAATCAGGGCATGTGTTAGTAGGACCGTTCAGTGGGTCGGTTCACAATTATATAGATAAAATCCATGAAACCAAAAAACTTCCTATTTAACCATTGTTCTTTTCCTTTTGCAGGTGTTCATATTTTATTTCCAGAATGAAGAATCAAGAAGTATAGAGCTATTTCTGGTATTCTTAATTGTAAGAACACACTTGTCTTTAACAATCTTCGTGTCTTTTACTATACTGAAACTTTTTACTTCCTGTACACACAGTGAAACTTTTTTTTTTATTAAGGTAAGCATATGGATATTTGTAGCCCATGGAGATAAAGTATTTGTAAAATACAGAACAAATTTTTCTCTAAAGATTGACTGACCAGATAATAGGCTTCCCAAATTTTGAAAACACTGTACCACTATTAGCATAAGTGACATAAAGTAATGGTATTCCATAATTATATTTGTTTCCAATGCTCTGTAAACAAGATTGAAAGTGAATTTGATAGTTTCACAAATTTAAAATAGATCATTGGAAATTCGTAATGGTTTTTCCAACTGTATCTTTGGAGAAGTCCAACTACTTCTAATTCACTTCTGATGTGAAACATTTTTCTTGGAGTGTTTCTAATCATGCATCTCTCTCTCTCTTCCTAGCCTTTCCTTCATTTTGTCATCTTCCTTTTTATTCTTCAATGTCTGGAATGGAAGTTTGGAAAGAAACCAATGAGGAAGGATCCCTTCTTTAGGTTGGGAGAGATCAAATTGGCTTCTTTTATTTCAGTCATTAACACTTAAAATTTTTTTCCTGCATAAATTAACAGTCAGTAAAGAACTGCCAAGTCTGAGGTAACAACCATATGCCAATACAAAAAATAGAGATCTAGGTACCTAAATCAAAGAGGATTTTAAGTAGAGAGGGAAACAGACCTGAAACATTGATTATTAAGGGCTCTGACACCATGTGCAGTAAAAGGGTGGGAAAAGCTACATGCCGCTACTTCAATTTAAATAGTAATCCATTTAAATAGATTCGTAGTTGAAGGAATGCTGCCAATCCAGGAAGGAAGGATGGAATGATCAATAGGCCAAAGACAGCAGTAATTGTCCCCTTTTTCTGTGGTAGTAAGAAGCCCAACTGGTGGATCACAGATTGGTCCAGTTATTAATGGGACTTAAAAGCTGAGACTGTCTTTTTACACCATGTAAGGACACGGCCATAAGCATCTTATTCCCTCTGTGTCTCCCATTGGTTTCATCTTTACCTATTATAGACGGTTGAGTGGGCAACTTGCAAGATGACCTTTAACTATTTATCTATTCATCTTTAACTATTATAGACAGGTGAGTGGGCAAGGAGAAAGATGACCTTTAAGAAATCTAAGATCAATATGGGGGATTAGATTGAGGTAAGAGAGAATAGAATGACCTATATATGGGTATGAAGGACCAGACTTAAAGTGGAGGAGAAAGTGAATCTGACACACATTCCCAAGAAATGGCCAGGTTTCCAAGGAGATCAAGCATCTAACTTGTATTTTCTGAGACCATCCTGACTTCAAATACTCTGACTCATTATCCCCATGGGAATGTAATATTGCCAACATGGCAGTGGTATTAAAGCTAAGGTTTCCCGAAAGATTACATCATTAAACTATGCTATTAAAATCTTCTGTTAGATAATAGATACTAAGCTGCCCAGTGATAATGGAAAAAGAATCTTCCACAGATAAGTAGGATGAAAGGTATGTACGAAGCAAGGGTCACTAAATATAGCAGTACCCTTGATAGGAACTAGGTTGGGAAGGGAGGAAGAGTCACCTCACTGAAAGGAGGTTATGATAGTTTATTAATTACCCAGCCTACTCAAAGCATAAGATTTAAAGAATGCACTATTCTTAATACAAGGATGAAAACCCCGTATCGATGATTCATGGATGGCTCTTGACTCTAGAATTTCTCCAAGAAGCAACGATGTTTATCAAAATCCAGAAGCACCAGAAGGGGAGGATGAAGATGTTCAACTGGAAAGAATGAGAACAGCAGATGCCTTGAATTCCACAAACTTTGATGAGGTAACACCTATGAAGTACTCATTTCATCAAATAACACAAACGTTGGTCAGTTAACGTAGTCAGTCTACGAGTCTGAGCCTCAAATAATCCTGTCCATACAAGCACAGATCATGACTTCCTTTTAGTAAGTAATCATCTTGTTGACATTGAAACAAACAGATTAAAAGTCACGTCACCTCAGTTTGTTGTCCTTGGAGTAAAAACCAAGAAACGGAGTACAACTGAAGTTGCAAAAGCCAAGAAAGAACTTTATTTTATTTTTTAAAGATTTTATTTATTTATTTGAAACAGCACACATGCAGGGGTAGAGGAGGTGGGGGTCGCGGGAGGGAGAAGCAGACTCTCTGCTGAGCAGGGAGTCCTAGTGGGGCTCGATCCCAGGACCCTGAGATCATGACCTGAGCTGAAGGCAGACGCTTCACTGACTGAGCCAGCCAGGTGCCCCAGAACTTGTGAATTTTAGAATGGGAAAAAAGTGACACATTAGCACTACTCCTTGGAGAATGGCACTGTACAGACTGCAGGGAAAAGTCTGGTCACAGCCCGTTGTCTTGTCCTTAGAGTAAGACTCAGTACTTCTCCAAGTCTCTTTGCTCCTGTTCTGCACAGAATAATGTGCTTCTGAGTAACTGCCTTGGTAGGAGGGGAAAACGACCATCTCTTCTCTCCAAGACTGAGTACCAGGATTGGAGAATGGCCAGGAAAGGTGTCCCCTCATGGAAGGTCTCCTGTGATGGCATGGCTTGTGTTGTGAGGGGCCACACCAATGGGAGGACAGAGCTTCAAAGTTCATGGAGAGAATTAAGGTCTGATGTGATTTACCTACAGAAACCGGTCATTATCTCCAGCTGCCTGCGCAAAGAGTATGCAGGGAAAAGGAAATGCTGCTTTTCCAAGAGGAATAAGAAAATCGCCACAAGAAATGTCTCTTTCTGTGTTAGAAAAGGTTTGACCCCTATGGCCCTTCCCCTGGTGGCCTGGGGCCCTCGTGAGCTTTATTATGTCTTGATGAGAATCGTTCTGTACATCGCCTCTTGGTTTCCCACACAGACCCATCAGCAGGTGACCTTGACAGCACCTTCGACATGTCCCATTTCTAAGTTGAATTAATCAACATCTACACGGAAACCATAAGCACTATTAAAACAAACCACTGAAGCCATGACGTATCTATTTCGTGAGCATGATTGATTTCCTAGTGTTTGTTCTATTTCATAAGAGAACGAACTGGGGTTGTGCCCAGTGCAGTCTGAAGGCTTGACCAGCAGCTGTTGAGATGACCTCATTTTGTGTACTGACCACAGAACTTAGAGTCACAGGAGACAGAGTCTGACACACTGGCTTCCAAGAGGGGCTTTATCCCTTCCCATCGGTGTGACCGTGGGCAGCTAACCTCATCTCTGAGAGCCGTCCCCAGATATGTACACAGGGATTATGACAACAACCTCTCAGGCTTGACGAGTAGATGAGACACTGTATATAAAGCACAGAGCACAACACTTGTCACATAGCAAGACTTCAGACTGTTTTATTCTTAATTTTACTATTAAAGTCAATTCATATTAAGTGCAACCAATTTTTTTTTCAGGTGAGGTTTTAGGATTATTAGGACACAACGGAGCTGGGAAGAGCACATCCATTAAGGTGGTAACTGGAGACACGAAACTGACTGCCGGACAGGTAGATGAATTGTGCAGAGAATGTGCTATCTCGTGGTGCTCAGAATAAACTTGTAAGATGTGAAAGCTTTGTAAAGAGCAAATCTCATTTAGTCATTAGATGACAGAAGTAGTTAAAGTTGCAGACTAACATCTTCACAAAGTTAACATGTTCATACATGGAAAAATTAATCACTGGCAGGGAATAATTACTTATGCCTTCAATGACATCTAGAGGGAATGTCCAGTATCTGATCAGAAATCAACATCAGAATCTATACAGGCCTTAGTTATCATACCATAAAACACATGGAGTTGCACTTTTTTTTTCTTGGCAACCATCTGTTTCCATGTATTAACAGTGAGTGCAGTGTAACACATTACATTTTTGGTTTTGATTTTTTTTTTTGAAGATTTTATTTATTTATTTGAGAGAGAGAGACAGAGCACAAGCAGGGAGAGGGGCAGATGGAGAAGGAGAAGCAGACTCCCCACCGAGCAGGGAGCCGGACGCGGGACTCGATCCCAGGACCCTGGGATCATGACCTGAGCCGAAGGCAGACGCTTAACCAACTGAGCCACCCAGGCGCCCCCTTGATTTTTTTTTTAATGGAAGTATAGTTGACATACAGGATTTGTACTTTCAATGGGCATTGTCTTCCCAGTATGTAATGCTTTAATCTTGAATTAAAATAAAAAAAAAAACCTTTATTAAGCCATTATATTCATTGTCCTCCACAAAGTGCTTGGATCCTGAGACATATATTTTTGTAGAAATACACTATTTCTTGGGAGTGTTTTCAAAGAATGATTCAAAATTGAGCAACAGGGATACGAAGTGAACTTGAGTCCTACATGCAGTTGAACCATATAAGATGGTCAGACACCAGAAAAAGAGCTGAGATTTAGTAAAGAGGGAGACAACACAATAGAGTATAGAGAACATATTTCCCTCCAAATTCTATGGCAGAAAATAGACCGCTTTAAGAGCTCCTTTGGAAAGGATGTCCAGGGATTTTAGAGAACAGAATATAAGGCAGAGAGAGGTCTTTGGCACCACACCAGGGCAGAGGGGGTGGTGCTCAAGCCCAGAAGGGAAAAGACCTCCAGGAATGTGATTGATAAATATGCCACCAAAGACGGAGGAGAAAATAAATATTCCAAAGCTGAGATGAGAGCACGTGATGGTGAACAGGGCTGCTCAGGGATGTTGGTGGCTCGCTCAACCCTAACTGGACTCCTTAGCTTAGTGGGGACTACGCTCCAACTGAGTCACCATCTGGACCCTAAATCATTATTTCATTTCTCATTAAGCATGGGCAAAAAAGGAGGTAGTAACTGTTCACAGATATATGATAATGAACTATTTAAAAGGTAAGTAAGATCTGAGTTAACAAAGCGAACTCTTTGTGTCATGAAATTAGCTTTAATCAGATCAGCCAGTGTGATCTTTATAAACAATACCATCATCCTACTTCAATATTTTCAACAACCTCTTACTGCACTAAGGCTGAAGGACCCCCCTCCCCACATCCCTCTGGCTCGTCCGGAGGGGCCGATTATCATATCCCTTCCTCACTCTGCACCAGGCCCCAAGCTTTGCTTCGGGTCTAAAAACAGATCGAGCTTCATCAGGGCACAGCGCTTTGCTCTGCTCCAAATTCCTTTCGTCTGGGCTTTTCCATGGTAGGTGCCCTGTCCCTCTTCTGCCCCAGTGGTCCCTCAGCAGACAGGCCCTCTCTAATCATCCTACCTAGTGATGTTAGTTAGTCCCCGCCCCCAGCATCCTGACTACTTCCATTACAACACCACTTAGGAGCTGTCTGTATTCCAGCCGCTCATTTTTCTACTTGTTTATTGCCCAGTTTGCTCAGCAGAATGAAAACGCAAGTAACAAGGGTGCTGGCTATTCCATTCCCCACTGTATCCAAAGCAGACGGCACAACATTTGTTACGTGCTCAGAAGACACGCGCTCACTGAGTGTGTTCAATAGTGAGGAATTCCGTTCATAAATTCATATACTTGTTTCCTGATTGTGATAAAAAAAAATTGGATATAACCGGTTGGCCATGATGGCAAGACATATTTGCGAGATACTTGATTTTTCAGCTTAGATTAAGGGGTGCACACACTTGTTTTCATGTGTTTACTCTCTGACAACCTCTCTCCAACACAGAATGATTATAGATTATTCAGCCCAATTAGGACTTAGAGAGTTTCTAGTTTTTCTAGGTTTGTAAGGAGAAAGAGGCCATTTGGGGTGCCTGGGTGGCTCAGTCGTTAAGTGTCTGCCTTCGGCTCAGGTCATGATCCCGGGGTCCTGGGATCGAGCCCCACATCGGGCTCACTGCTCCACGGGAAGCTTGCTTCTCTCTCTCCCACTCCCCCTGCTTGTGTTCCCTCTCTCGCTGTGTCTCTCTCTGTCAAATAAATAAATAAAATCTTAAAAAAAAAAAAAAAAGGAAGCCATTGAGAAATGCAGGAAAGACAAACCCAGAAGGCAGGCTCTGAGAGTGAACTTTTCTCTGCAGGTCCTACTTAAAGGGAGCAGCGGGGAGGGCTCCTTGGGCTTCCTAGGGTACTGTCCCCAGGAGAACGTGCTGTGGCCCAATCTGACCATGAAGGAGCACCTGGAGGTGTTTGCTGCCATTAAAGGGCTGAGGAAAGCGGACGCAGCCATCACCATCTCGAGGTGGGTGGGAGCCACACCTGTTCTATACCTGCGGGGGCAGGAGACGGTTGGGAGTGAGGAGCTTCACTGTCAGTTCAGGACAGGAGACTGAACCCTGACCCAGATCACACTGGGTAGATTCCCCTCTAGAAACTGGTTTCCCAGATTTCAAAGTGTTAATTTTCTTCTCATAGTAAATATAAAAATAGTAACCGTTGGTGAAAGTTATCAAAAATACTAAAATTTAAGTATAAAGTCTTTCTCATAGACCAACTATTTAAAAATCATGAAATGGGCTTATATTCTTTTAAAAGGGAAAACTATCTGGAGGGATCAAACCAGCCAGTTTAAGATTGCCTGGCCTGGGGCCCCTAGGTGGCTCAGTCAGTTAAGCGTCTGCCTTCAGCTTAGGTCATGATCTGGGGTCCTGAGATCAAGCCCCGGGTTGGGCTCCCTGCTCAGTGGGCAGTCAGCTTCTCCCTCTCTCTCTGCCCCTCCCCCCCAATAAATAAATAAACTCTTTTTAAAAAATTGCCTGGCATCTATTTTCTGAACTGCATTTCTGAGCTCTGCTCCCCATTCCTGTGCTAGGTGGCCCATCCTCCTACCAACTTCCTTACTGCGATGCTCCATTGTGTTTGCTCCAGATTGGTGGATGCGCTCAAGCTGCAGGACCAGCTGAAGCTGCCCGTGAAGGCCTTATCCGAGGGAATAAAGAGGAAGGTAAGGGGGGCGGGGCTCAGTGTTACTCTGCACACCCCACACGTCGGTGCCAGACATGCTGTTCTCCCGTTCCAGGTGTGCTTCACGCTGAGCATCCTGGGAAACCCATCGGTGGTGCTTCTGGACGAGCCGTCCACGGGGGTGGACCCCGAGGGGCAGCAGCAGATGTGGTGAGGGACGCTATCCAGTCACGGACGGCCCCAAAGCCTTGCAGGAAATTTGTGAATTGTTTTACTTGTGTAAAAATGGTCCCTTAAACTGTTTCTTAATGTGGGGGGGGGGGGGGGAGGGAGAACACCTCTCAATATCATTAGTAACACCAATATTTTGCGAAACAAACACCAACCCTCTCCCTGATAATATTTCATCATTGAAGAAAAAATAAGCATTGGCAGGACCCGGACACACTCACTGTAAGTAGTACCATTGGCCCAGTGATCTTTTAGGTAGGGGTGGTGCATCCCTGGGCCACGGGGACCGTGGCCAGTGCTGGGGGAGGGGGGAGTGGTAATTCCCATTAGGTTGTAAAGGTGGGGGCGGGTTCTGGATGTTATCTTGAATATTTATTCTGCATTTATTTTCTCCTACTAGGTTGTGACCCCCCCTGTTGTTGAATTCTGTCTCTCTGGCACAGCCCTTTCATGAACAGTCTCTTGCTCAGCATTTCTCTCTCAACACAAGCTCGGGATAAACTCTGTGTTCCCGGACAGCTCCTCTTCTAGTGCCTGCCTCCGCCTCACGCCCTCACCTGGCTCGCCCTTCCTCCTCCCACCTGCCCTCTCAAGGGTCCTCCCTTGCTTGAGCTCCTTTTGCTAATTACTCACAGGCATGCCGGTTAAAAATTCTTTTCCCCGCCCATCTATGATTAATTCGAAATCTTTCTTCACTGCAAATGGTCTTTTGACGATTTAGGCAGGTGATCCGGGCCACCTTCAAAGACACAGAGAGGGGCGCCCTCCTGACGACCCACTACATGGCAGAGGCTGAGGCCGTGTGTGATCGCGTGGCCATCATGGTGTCCGGGAAGCTGAGGTGGGTGCCCGTCCCCGCCCACACATCCCCCCCCCCCCCCCCGCCGGCAACAGGTGCATGGCTGGAGGAGTTTGTCCGCGCACAGCACGACTATAGCTACTGCATCTGGGTCTAACAGTGACACCCTGGAGACAACCCTAGCAGCAAATCAGGAGTCTCAAACATTGTGTGCCCGGTCTCTTTCCCCCTTCTGTGACGACCTCATCCTCCTCTGACCTCCAGATGTATCGGTTCCATCGAACACCTGAAGAGTAAATTTGGTAAGAATTATCTGCTGGAGATGAAGGTGAAGACCACGGAGCAGAGGGAAAGCCTCCATCGTGAAATTCTGAGGGTTTTCCCCCAGGCTGCCCAGCAGGAAAGGTAAAGTTGGCTGCTGAGTTTGATCTGATACCAAATGTCAGCTTTTCCTTGCTGGTTTCATTCATTTGTTGTCATTAGAGTCCATATTTAGCCCAAAAGGAAACCTAAAAGAAAGTATCTGTTGGACACTGCAGAAACTAAATTAGAGAAGAGGAGAGCTGGATGGAAAATCGGAGGTAGCATGTGTTGCAGTCTTACTAGCTGCAAGATACCATCCTGGTCTCGTGCTGTCGTATTTAATCCGCACTGAAACTTTCCAAGGTAGACACTGTTTTTCCATTGAAAAATGAGATGATTTCAAAAAAGCATTGTGAGCATCTGGCCACTACAAGGACCTTAATAAATGGAATTGATTTTTATCTTTAAGCATAGGAAACTGAGAAGTTAGGTCACACGACAGCTAACAAAGGGCATAGGTAGAATAGAAAGCTAATTATTTTCTTTCAAATCTATTAACACTTCCAGTTTTATGCACAGTCTGGTCATGGAACAGTTCTCAGGAAAATCATACAGTAGAAATCAAAGATTAACGTTAGAGTCATTTTTAACACCTCGAATTTACTGCAGAAGACAGATGATTTAGGAGTTGGGGAAAACAGATAGAAAAGAGTAATAATAAGTCATAACAATATGGTGGGAAAATATATTTCTACACTGGAGTATAAATGTCAAAGCAAATGCTGTATCTCAATGTGCAGCCCACGACCAAATAGAAATAGGTCATAAAGGCACAGGGAATGAGCAGAATAGATGAGAATGATCGCCCCATAAATAGAGGAAACAGTATCTTATGAAATGAAATCAAAATCTTCCTGATTTTCAAATGATAAAAAGACAAACGTTAATCTGGGAAACAAATTATTTTAAAAAAAAAAAAAACTGTTCCCGAACATTATTTGGTGCTGAATTCCTGGCGATTTCCAGTCTCCTCATCAGAGACTCAATGATAACCTAAATTAGAAAAGTAGTTTGGCAATGAATCATGGAACACTGCATCAAAAACTAATGATGTAATGGATGGTGATTAACATAACATAATAAAAAGAAAAAAGTAGTTTGGGTAACATGGGGCAAGGTTGGAGAGGTAAGAGTTCTCTAGAGAAAAGACTTAGACCCCCACCTGAGTTGAGTGACTTTAAGAAACTATGTAGCATCAGTCCCTGGTGGAAGATGAAGCTCGAGAAGCAAGTGTTCAGCTGAAAAGATAAGATGGCAGGCAACTTTGGAAATGTCCACGTTTCATCTGCCCCACACCCGCTCCTCTCCATCCTGAGCCTCTCCCCTCACCGGGTTCTCCTTGTGAACAGCCTCACCCTAGGCATTTCGCCTGCCCCACACTGACTCTTATTTATCAGGGTAACGACCAGAGACAGGGTCGCAGCCAGCTTGCCTCTGCAAGTGATATCAGCCTCAGCCCCGCCTCTGTCCCTGCAGGTACTCTTCTGTGATGGTCTATAAACTGCCAGTGGAAAATGTGCGACCTTTAGCGCAAGCTTTCTGCATGTTAGAGAAGGGTAAGAGCGATAAACTTTGAAATGAGATCCCAGGAAGCAGATAATTCCAGATCATAGACTAATCCATCGGCCTGACAAAAACAGAATGGGAGCTAAGGTGTTAATTTTAAAGATTTTATTTGTTTATTTATTTTAAGAGAAAGAGCACGAGTGGGCAGAGTGGGGGAGAGAGAGAGAGAGAATCTCAAGCAGACTCCGTGCTCAGCATGGAGCCCAACACGGGGCTTGATCCCACGACCCTGAGATCCTGACCTGAGCCGAAATCAAGAGTCAGACACTTAATTGACTGTGCCACCCAGGCACCTCTAAGGTGTTAATTTTTAAAGTTAAAAATTGCCAATTGAACTTTAGGGGCACAAAAAAATCAAAGAAGTGGAGGTATTCTGTGTTGGGATGTTGGGGGGGCAGGGGCTTAATGGGAGTGATTTTACTTTTGCTTTGTGGGGTTTTTGCATGTGTTTTTGTTTTATATATACAATATATATACACATATATATATATATATACACATATATATACACATATATATATGGAAAACCTAAATCAAAATTCAGTTGTGTATGCATTCAAGGAGGACACTTTCTTTGGGAACATTGATGCATGATACATGTTTACAGTTTAATTTTATATGGACTTGCATGTTACTTATGGCCTTAGGCTGTGTATTAAGAAACTGGCCTCCTGTCTGGTTATTAAAACAATCTTCCTGTGTCTGTTGCACTTCACAGCTAGCCACACTGCATCTGTCATCACCACCCCGTGTTTGTCTTGCCACCTGAGCTCATTAACTCTGCCTCTCTGAACTGTGCTAGCTGGAACTCCCTCCCTATATGCTCTTTTCATTGTCACGGCTCAGTGACCTTTTTGCCTGCTTGTCACCTTCCCTAGGGAAGAGATTCAAGTCTCCTGGTTCTAGAAGACTCTTTGTACTCCTGCCGATAGCATTGATGGCCACAGGGACACCCCCTTTCCATTCTCTGCACCGAGCACCCCAACCTTCTGGACCATGTGATCATGCAAACACTCCCAGATTGGCACCGTGGCCAGTACTGGCCTGGTACTGTTGGTGACATTTCCAGGCTGCTGCCTCCTATCAGGGCTCTGACTACCCTTCCCATCTATTCTGGTCAAGGAGAAAGGTTTTCAACTCACTTAGGAGCAAGAGGTCACGGTAGAAAGAGGGTCACAAAGGATACCTGCTCCCCAGGAAACCTCAGACATCTTTCTCCATAATCTTCTGAGGCTTCCCTTTGCAAAACATGTCTTCCTTCCACCTCTTCTTATGCTCAGTGTGCAAAAGCACTAGCTCACACGTACCGGGAAGGAAACCTTTGCAGCACTGTTTCCTGCTTAAGTAGAAATCTCCAACACTGTGCTAAATGAGCATAGCGTGCATACTTTTCTCCCCAAACCCAAGTGAATGCATGGGTGTATTTTTAACTGCATGCCATACTTAAATCAGGAACATTTTTATCTAAACATTTTTATGTAAGATTTTTAAAAAATTGCTATTTGTACGGTATGCTGACTTCTGAGACTGTCTGGGTATAAAAATAGATGAACTCCTAACGTCCGTCCGTCCTTCTGCAGTTAAACAGATCTTCGACCTGGAGGAGTACAGCCTCTCCCAGTCCACCCTGGAGCAGGTGGGTCAGTGTGCGTGACTTGGTTCATTCATGCACTATAAATGCACAGTGTGAGCGGACTCTTTGCACTCACTTGGAGCTACGGAGACAGCGTGGCATCTCTCCCCCTTTATTTCTTGTCCGTCTCAGGTTTTCCTGGAACTCTCCAAGGAACAGGAGCTGGATGACTTTGATGAAGAACTTGACCCTTCAGTGAGGAGGAAACTCCTCCCACAGGAAGACCCTTAAAGCCCAAATACCCTATGTTTCCATTCAAGCATGTGGTTATTTTTTAAGACATTGATTTTTATAGCATCAATGTCATATTTTTAGCAACTGTATTATAAACACTGACATGGTTCTTCCTGTGGTGGAGAGGAGCGGGGAGCAATGCCTGGGCAGTCCCAGCTACCACGTGGACAGAGGCCCGTGGCTGAGCCCTCCTCCCAGTCACTGCCTCTGTGTCTCTGCAGGTCACCCTGATTCCACTTTTCTGTACAATACTGAATAAATAAATTTACTTTTATGAGGTCGTTTCATTTTTTTTTTTGAGTACCATAAGCACATTTTGTCTAATTTATCAAAACCTTAAAAAATACTTTTTTCTAACCTAGGCTGGGAAGTCCGTACATTTATTCTTCTACAAGTTTGATACTTTGTGAAGCTGGTATTTTAGTAAGAACTTTAAGTGATCATGTCAAAAGCATCATACTTTTTAAAATAGATTTTCGTGTATATTCTTATGGCTTAAAAATATTAAACCATCATTGGCCATAATATCTGATATCAATATATTTGAAAACGTATCTGCTGGTAACAATCAATAGTATAGACATAGTCTGATACTTGCTATTAGGAATTTATTGTACTTTTTGAATTTCTGTGAATCAGTGAAGTCCCACTTTCATTGTATTTTAAAATCAAGGCTTTAGAGTTGCCTGTTTTTGTAACTGACCTTTTGTGGATATTTGCCACTTGGTCTAAGAATATTGATCCATGTAGTAAGAAGTCAAATGATCAAGTTGGTGGGAAATACAAATCTTGTATGTGCAGTTTTGAAATACATTCTCTATTTCAAGTATTTTCACGTGTCTTTTTCTCGACTAAGTGGCCTCCCTATTTACAAATTCATTGAAATCAAATTGAAAAAAGTTCTGATATAAGAGCTAGTTTACTGCTTTCATCAACATGTTACCAAATGTAAAGAAAGAAAAAACACCACACCATGATTAAGGAAGTTAAAGGTGGTGGCAAACAGAGACATTTCCTAGAACTGTGTTGTTGTTGTTGTTGTTTTAAATACTGGCTGTGATTACCTTGCATAAAATGTAGTTAAACAAGATTTTCTGAGTTGTGAAGATGATTCTCTGAGCAGATTTCACCTCCGGTTCTGACTTTGCATGTCCTTTCTTCCCTTTGGAATCCCTGACCCTCTCAGACTCAGATAATTTTGAGCAGCTCAGAAAATTCTGTTCTGGAGAGCACACCTCCCACGCTCTCTTCCCAAGGTCCATTTGCTCATCTTGTGCTGGTGTGTGGTATGTGCCGGCAGGCTGGTTTGTGCAAGGGCACCCTGATTGCCCCTTCAGTCTCTCTTGAGAAGGTAGGGATCCTGTCCTCCCTCTGTATTCTTACCAAGCAGAACATGCCAAAGAACATGCTGTTCAGTGTTCAAGGTCAGGGCTCCAGGGGTGGCCAACCTGGAGGGGCTCCTTTGTAACAAAGACTATCCAGATGGCAGGATTTGCCCTCCTGGGAGCGCTGCTCGTGCAAGAAGGGGAGAAGCTACGAGTGAGTAGTTGCGAAGCGAGTTACCATGCTATGCAACCTCACTGCAGATGGGTCCCTGCAGCGGATGCTTTGTCCCAGTCGCCGCTCCTGGACACCCAGTGCATAAGGTCCCCCCAGTAAACCTACATCTCCATCGCCATCTTGGGTCATCTCTTCAGTCTTTCTGGGCCATCACCCACCCTCGGCTTAGAGTCTGCGTGGTTGGGGGACACAGCTAAGGACCAAAACATGAGCAAAACTCAGTTCCTGCCTTCAGCAACTGATGCTGTGTGGCACAGTGGTTTAGAGGTCGACCTAAATTCAGTCTGGGGTCTACCATTTACTACTTGTGCACCCCTAGTTTACTGTCTTCAGCACGGAGCCTACTAGTACCCACCTCGGAGGGTTACCGCGACCACCCAAAGCGACAAACGCGGTAACAGCGTCAACTGCTGTTCAGCTGTTAACCAGCGTCCAGTGACTCCAAGAAGTGCTCCCCTGCCCCGGATGGCTCCCTCTCTCTCCCATAGGGCCTCAGTTCTCAAGGATGCATCGACATGGACCTGTTTCACCACATTTCCTAAGGGCCAGCCAAGGTATCTGTAAATAACAACACCAAACAGACTTATTTTCAGACACAAGCCATGTCTCCTTGACGTCCTACAGCTGGTTGAAAAATAAAGATCTGGGGGCACCTGGGTGGCTCAGTTGGTTGGGCGACTGCCTTCGGCTCAGGTCATGATCCTGGAGACGCGGGATCGAGTTCCGCATCGGGCTTCCTGCTCGGCAGGGAGTCTGTTTCTCCCTCTGACCCTCCCCCCTCTCCTGCTCTCTCTCTCTCTCTCATTCTCTCTCTCTCAAATAAATAAATAAAATCTTTAAAAATAAAAATAAAAAAAATAAAAAGAAAGATCTGGATCCATTAGCAGAGGTATTGTTTCTACCAAGCCAATCAATTTACTTTAATTGAATGTTTCCCTTGAATACTATTTTGTTCATCTCTACACAACCAAAGGAAAGACAAAACAAACAAGCAAACTAAGTCATAGAAGACTTCACATCACAACCCAAAGAAATAATACAAACTAGCTCTGTTTTCTTCTTTGAAGTTATCTGGGGGGTCAGTGGGAGAGACATCCCGACGGAAGGAGAATTTCAGCGCTAAGTGGCTTTTTACTCGGCCTGTGGATCGAACCAGCCTTAACATTACAGACTACCAGGTCTGTGAACAAATGAAAGTGACAGTTGTGCCAACCTGAGCTTACGTTTTGTACTTTCTCTTTTGCAAGGAAAAGCCTGCCAGCCCTTCACATGGCTTCATGTGGGACCAACATCTGGGGTTGGCTTCATCCGATACACCTGCAGAGGTCATCTGCTGTATCACAGACTCGGTGCCACAGAGAGCATGGTGAACTATGAAATGTTTGGTGACCCCATGGCAGATGTTGACATTTCTGAGGTCAGTGGGGAAACTAGAAACTAAAAGCACAGACTAGCTCTGCAGGTTTTACCCCCAACCTGGAGCAGCCCATTATATCTGCAGGCCACAGAAGACAGGGAACATTGCTGTGCTAAAAATCATTCCTTGCTCCCTGTGGTCAATCTTACTCTATCCATCCTTTTCCTCCTCATCTCGCTTGTAGCCTATAATATTCTTCTAACTTCCTTTGTTTTTTTGTTTGTTTGTTTTGCCTTTCCTTTGGTTGTGTAAAGATCCAACAAAATAGTATTCAAGGGAAACATTCAATTAAAGTAAATTGATTGGCTTGGTAGAAACAATACCCCAGCTAATGGACCAATATCTTTAGTTTTCAACCAGGTGTAGGACGTCAAGGAGACATGGCTTGTGTCTCCCTGTCCCCAACTCCATCTTATTCCAATCTCCATGCTTGATTCCATTCCAGCTCATTTGTTGGTTTCCCCTCCTTCTATCCAGATTGACACCACTTTCAGAGCCTTTCCAAAAATGTTGAAGTAAAACTGTGGGGGAGAGATTTTCCCACAATTAAAAAAAAGCAGTTTTCCAAGATCCCAGAGAGTACAAGTAATATATTATGTTGAATAACAAATGCTAAAGGCATCAGGAAAATTATGCAATGACTTTAAGATGGTGGGAACCAAGTGTCTCAGGAGACATCCTTTATCTACTTCATCCAAGAAGGACATGCACAGATGTGCAAGAATTGAAGGGCTAACTAAAGCAGTAGCAACAATGTCACACAGAGGAAATGCAACATTTTGAAGGAGGGAGGCTTAATATTCTTTTTATAAATTCCAAAATGTCCTTACGTTCTTCTGTTGATTTGAAACTTGTGTCTTCTTCCTGCTCTTGATGTCCAAGAAAAAAAATACACCACAGCTAAATTAAGTAGAGATTCTAGAGTTGAGGTCTTAACTCCTGGAAGACTGAGTGATCTAATTCTCGCTTTGGGGATTGAGAGATAGCCTGTACCCAGATTCTAGACAGGCCAATGCTGCTCGGCTGCCACCAGTCAGAGCACTCATGAGGACAGACCATAAAAAATGACAAGAATTCTTATTATCCTGGTGAGTTGAAATCTGACTCCCTGGACTGGTTGGGGTGGCCCTGAAACAAAGGAGAGGAGAAATTTCCAGCCTCTACAATACAGGAAAGTGTCCTGGAAGAGGATGGAATAGATTTTGGAGTCTAATTTATCAAATGCAATGAAACTCTCCAATAAAGCTGGGCAAATAGTGAGTGAGAGTGACTGGGAGCTACTTCAGATTGGGTGGTCAGGGTGATATTTTAGAAGAGGAGGCATCTGAGCTGAGGCCTGAAGGATAGTCAGGAGCCAAGCATATGAATGTCTGAGGGAAGGAAGTTTTGGCAGAGGGAAAAGTAGTTGCAAAGGTCCTGATGTGGGAACAATTGTTGGGGAGCAAGAGTTCCCGTCCCTTCAAAGATCCTTCTAGCTGGACTAAGAATCAAATTGACATAAGACAGAGTAATAGGAGAAAATCAAATTTAATAGGTGTACATATGTCAATCCACATAGACATGGAAATTCCAAAGACAGGCAAAATGAGGTCTATATGTCATTCTGAACTAAGGAAAAGGGGGAACGGATCTGGGATTTCAGAGGACAAGAATGCACTTCACAGGGTGGCAAGAAGAGCAGATGTTTGACAATTAAATGTTTGCCCCACCATGCAGATGGGTCACTCAGATAAAACTTATTTCTGTTAATAATCCTTATTCTGGCAAAGACCCCTCCCCACTGCTGCCAGTTTAGATTCTTCTGTGTAGTTTAAGGGAAACAAAAGTTTCTCTTGTGCCCCCAGGGTTTCAAGTGCCTTCAGCTCAAAATAATCCACATGCCAAAGTGGCCCATTTGGAGAAGGGGGGGTCCTGTCCCAAACTCCCTCACAATCTTGATGTGTTTAAGGAACAGAAAGATTCCATGTTGCTGGAGTCTCAGAGTGGTGGGCAGAGGCCACATCATATGAGGATCCGTAAGCCTGAACAGGGAGCTTGATTTTATTTTAGTGCAGTGGTGGATTTAAAAAAGAGAGAGAGAGGGGCGCCTGGGTGGCTCAGATGGTTAAGCGTCTGCCTTCAGCTCAGGTCATGATCCCAGGATCCTGGGATCGAGTCCCACATCGGGCTCCCGGCTCAGTGGGGAGCCTGCTTCTCCCTCTGACCCTCTCCCCTCTCATGCTGTTTCTCGCTCGCTCGCTCTCTAAAAAATAAATAAAATCTTAAAAAAAAAATAAAAATAAAAATAAAAATAAATAAAAAAGAGAGAGAGAGAGAGATACCCAGGAAAACTGAGAAACTCCCTGCAATGGCCCAACCATCACCCTAACTGCCATTTCCAGCTAAAAACAAAAGATATTGGGTGGTAGGGGAGAGCCAGGTATGGGAGGTTTTCAGGAAAGCACAGTAAATAAGGGTGAGGTTGTTGTTCAAGCGCATGTCTTCTCCACTGATAACAGTTTCTAGAGATTTTTGTCACCCCCCACTTCCTGGTACAGCCAGGGAGACACCCTTACACAGGGAGATTGCCCTTGTAAATGTAAATTTCCCTTACAAAAGGGTAACTTCGACTTGGTTTTCAGAGCTTCTCTTGTGTCTGCTGTTTCTTAAAAATGAGCAGCTCAAAATAATCCCTATGCCAAAGAGGCATATTTTGGAGTGGTTCATTTTGTTCCCTGACAAAGGGGAAGGACCATGTCTCATTTGTCTTTGTATCCCCAGCTCCCAGTACATACTATACACTCAGGAAATGTCAGGTGAGTACTCCGAGAAGTGGAGAACATCCGAGAGAGTAAGGGGGAAATTATCTGAGACAAATTGTTCTTACTTCAAAATAAGGTACGTGGCTGAAAATAACCTGAACGTTGCTAGACCAAAGGGCTATGGGCCATTTGAGCAACAGTGACTGATTGTTCTAATTACAATCTGTGAGCTTCTGAGATCCCCCCCAAAAACTTGAAAACGGAATTACAAATAAAAATCACAAAATTCATGGCTAGGAATATAGATCAAGGTTGAGAAGGGTGGTTTGCTTCTTTCAAGATGAAAAATTCATGACATGTAATATATTCTCTTGGAGAGGTCTTATTCATTTCTTCAATAACTAGCTACTTAGGAATTCTTTCTGTGCCAAACACCAACACACTTACAGGAATGGCAAAATAAGTCAAACACTATCAGGAAGGGGAGGGAAGAGGACTTCTGTTAATTAATCATCTTCTCTATCCCAGACATTCAGACTATAATCTTAAAAGGACGATTATTATCACGTCACAGTAAGAAAACTGATTGGCAGTTGGAGTAACTCACCTATAATTACATGGTTGGCAGAGCTGGAATTTGAACCCAAGTTTGTCTGGTTCTAAAGCCCCCATGATTATTCCAATGTATCTAGAATGAAAATTGAATATGATAAATGCCGTGCAAACATAATTACCTAAAACCACAGTGGGAGAAAAGGAACGTAATTGACTCTTGGCTCTTTCTGGTAGTGAGCGTAAAGTTTGAAGCAGAGAAAACTTCAAGGTGTCCTTGAAGTGAGGTCCTACAGGATGAAGGAAGTATATGGCAAGTCATCAAAAGGGAGAAGAAAAAGCAAGTGGAGTGGTAGGGAGTCATGAAACTGACTAACCCAGTGCCCATGCCAATTTGGAGAAGACCAAAACCAATAAACTGTAAGATCATTATTTTACTTCTTAGAGAATTGAAGGAAAGGGATCAGGAAAGGGAGACCAAAAAAGTTCCCAGAGCCACTTTTTTCAGATCTGAGCCTGAAAACCAAGATTATTTGTCTTTTTTTTTTTTTTTTTAATGGCCATGGCCATGTTTTGTGGCCATTCAGTGTATTTTCTTGGATTTGTTGCAACATGCAAACCACAGCAGCTGGGCATTTAGCTGCCATTGTCTAAGCAGTGACACATCAAGTCTGTGCTTGTTGGACACTCTGTGGGTCCCTTTGTAAATGGCCATTTCCTTTATTTTCTCTGAAGAGGGATTTCGAAGAGCAGAGAGGCTTAAAAACAAATACAGGAGATTGCTATTTCTATGTGAACACAGATTTCGGATGCTTTACGCTGACTATCTGCTATTCAAAAAATGGGATGTTATGAAGAACCTGTGTTCTGTGCTTCAGAAAGGTGGAGAGCCTGGCTCCTTCAAGAAATCCCAGCAGGGCAGAAAGAAGATGTTGGTAAAGAACACAGAAAAGGAGGAAAATGAGCTGTGGGATGAGAAGGATGTGCCAGGGGACCCCAGACTAGAGAGAGAGGGAGCTGATTTCCCATTTTGTGCACTAATGAAGTCTTTGCCAGAGTTCTGGAAGGACGAATGTTTGCAAAGTTTGAATACAAGGAACCAGGGAAGGTCTATTAAGCTACTGGAGCCTTTAAGACTAGTGAGAAAGAGCAATTAGTACAAATATCCCAATTCAAAATAAAACTATGTTAGCATTATTTCTTCACTCAAAACCACCATGCAATTTACCTCTGTTGACCAAGACTTCAAAAATAACGTCGCTTTTGTCTTTATTTTTATTAAACTATGCTGCTCAACTGTATGCTCTAAACTTCTGGGCAAGATTTTTATAAGGGCTTAGTGGGATACTGTTTCCCTTACCTTTCGGTTGCAATAACAGGTAACTATAGTTAATAGTAATGTCATAGGCCACTTGAGCAGATGGTGATCCAGGCTGTCTGCCTTTCCCAATGGATCCATGTTGCATCTAGGCTTTTGATGCTACCAAATCAAGTAGCTAATTTTTTTTCTCAGAGCCTCTAATTACATTTGTGAATTAAGATCAAAGTTGAGAAGTGTTCTAACAGTATACTAGAACTCTACCTCCTTCACTGGCGTTCAAAGATATTAAACTGATAGGTTGAGGTGTCCTCAAATTAGTCAAGGTGACTGTATTTTGAGAATGAGAGTGAACTTGGGAAGTAAAGGGAACTTGGTTTTAAAAGACCCAGAAACACAGGTTCCACAAGTTGAGGGGTTTACTTGTTCCTTGTCAGTGATTTGCGCTCTTGAGATTTTTGTAAGTATTAAAGGCAGAAAGCACAGGTTGGTTCTTCAACAGATTGTAGGTGTCCATATAATGACTGTGCCTCTTAGCTTAAATGTACAAGAATTTTAGAAAAAAATGACTGAGTTAGTGAATATAATATTCTCATTTATTATTATTATTCATACCATTTCACACTGGTAAAAAGAGTTGAGATAGCTTGCACTAAACAAAATACAATCCAACTATTCAGACAAGGGTAAAAGAACAGAAAAACTAAAACAACAACCAAGAGAACCTAGAATGCCAAGAAAATACACAGGAGGAGGAGGAAATGGGTGGATAAAAATTTAGGCACGTGTAAAATGATACGCCATGTCTGCAAATGGGTTTAAGAGGGAGTGGAATAATTTTTCATCATTAAAAATGGCTGCAGCCGTATCTCAAAGGAATTCATCTAATCTGGCCAGCCAGATTTCACAATAGATGAACACTTGGAAATACTGCAGCTGCAAAAGACCTCTGAGAGAGTGCACTGTATCAGCCTGGAACATTCCACAAAACAAAGGGGAAATAAATTGCCCTTGTATGTAGGTAAGAAAATACTTCCATAGTGGCGACATTCTATTAAGAAAAACTTTATTTTTTTCTGCAAAAGGCATAAACACTGGTAGGTATGTGGGAACTTGAAGTCATGTGGAAATTCATTTGTCTGGTTTCATAAGCCAAAGAGCAATTGTAAGTCTACTTGCAGGAAAAGCATCATGGAGCAGATCATTTTCCTTCATAGAAAACAAGTATAAAACTGGACAAAATTGTTGCAAACAACCATTTGAAGGTACCATTGAAAATGATCAATGGAAGACAACAAATTATGATGATTTCCCTCCTGAAAAATTGCCCCTGGACCTGGTAGGACAGTGGTGAATGCATGGCATTCTTGCCTGGACACGTCCAGGTGAGACACCTTGTCATCCCTCATGCATACACCAGGCAGCAGAACCTGCAGGATTGCCCTTGAACCGAGAGGTCAGGAAGCTCAGCTTCCTGCTGGCAGCAAGGACCCCCAACTCTACTGCCAGAAGCAGGGCACTGAATTCAGGGCAGCTAAAATTGTAACAGAGAGTTTCTTGAAGTCAGCAAGCCACAGGAAGATCGAGAAGGTAAACTCACCACGTGTGGGTGACTGTCTACACACCCATGAATGCGGTGATAGCCTGGCAGACAAGTGAATCCTGACAGAAGTGGAGAACTTGCTAGGACTTCTAATGCAACCCTTAACTCACACACAGCTCAGGCAGCAGAAGGAGGACACCTCACAGGCTCCAAGTGTCTGGAGCAGAACTTCTGCCCAAATCATTGTCTGACCTCCAAAGTGCACGGATACTAGGGAGAGCCCTAAGAAGCTAACAACGGTCTACACATGTGCTTCCCCCTGTCCTGCGATCCACTGCTCCCTCTTTTCTAACACAATCCTGGTTTTGAGGTGGCTTTGGGGCATTTGGGGACAAGGGGTAGGATCCTTTATTATAAATCATGGCTACCTGCGCAGGAGGGGCTGTGGGTAAGGTAGAGACAGGTGTTCATCTTATGAAATATATGCAATAGACACACAGAACAAGGCAAGACATGGTTCTCACCCTCTAGAGAGGACTTTGTATGAGTGTGTGTGATGTGGAAATGGACTCATTGGGAAGAAAAAGGCACGGGAGTGTCTAAATCTGAAGAATTCCTGGTTGAAGTCAGGTCCCAGCATGAGTCGGCAGACACAAGCCCCTCTGCCTCCCTGAATGCCTTTTAACCAAGAGTGAAGTTCGTAAAAAAAAAAAGATATGGATTAAGGTAATGAATTCCACTGACATTTGTTCTTTTCTCTCTGGCATCTTTCTGCAGAGATAAGCTAACTAATCTATACAATGACTCATGGATAAGGACATCCCTAGCTTTGTGCCACCTCCAGAAACTCAAGAAGGGTCCCACTCACAAGCCAAAGCTTAATTCAAATAATTTTCTATGGGTTATGTAACAGTCTTGTTTGAAATAATAGAAATCAAATCTGGCCGCTCCCAAAGCCTTTATTGTAAAGATACTGGGAACTCACAGAAATGCTGGAAAAGCTAAACACCCAGTCTCAGAAAGTGGTCAGGAACCAGAGGTTAGGCAGGAGGGAAATCACAGCTAATGTCACACTTCAGGGGCCATCTGGTTCGAGGTCACAATACCAGCACCATCACTGCAAGACTGTTGACGCCAAGAACAATGGCCACAGCTACTGGATGCTGGATGTTGTCACTGCTGCGGGACTCCCAGCACTGCCACCACGAAGACTGTCTCTACTATCCTTACTTCTTTACCTCATTTCCCCTGGGTTCAAAGACTCAAGCTGGAGCATTTTACTGGATGTATTGAGAGGGAAGATTGGTCCATTTGGCATACATGGTGGGTAGCCAAATCCTGCCTTCCACCAATGCTTAAACTTTATTGATTTTGCTCAGTGTAATGTCTGAAAGAGATGTACTAAATTTAAGAAAGTTTTCATGAGGATGAGAAAAATGGCTTACTTGGAGCAAGCAATGCTTCAGGGAATGGAAAAGACGGACTTATCATGGAAGGAACACATCCCCTGTAAAAGACAAAGCTTCACAGGAGAGAACATCTTCCAGATCAGCAGCTGTGAAAGTATGAGAGGATAAAGATCACTCAATGACACACAGAAAAAAATCAGATTTATCACAGGACTTTCTTGTTCTGTTCTTTCTTGTGGTCTGTTGTTTGTCGCTACTCCAGCATCTCCACACTCTTCTGGATACTCATCAATTACTAGCTATCTTCAATTTAAAGATTTTAAATATTTGGACTTCATATGAGATTTTCTTCCATACCCAAATAAAATATCTTGAACCCCCCAAAATTCACTAAACAGAGGCTCTTCATCTCAGAAAACTTACTCGTTTAATGCTTTTAGGTATGTTTTTGTATGATGGAGAAAAGAATAACAAAATTGTGTTGATGGTTGATTCCTTAGATTAACTGATAATTCCCAACATGATGACCATAAGACCTCCATGAAGAGTTGGTTCTATCTACTTTGTTGTACTTGTAAACCACAATGCTGGTTGCTTTTGAAGCATCCTCCAGATTTCAAATAACTTCCTGCATGTTGAGAAGATGGATGACCACTTTGTTCTCGTTCTGATTCACTCTTTAATAACACAGTGATAACACAGTTGAGACCTTCCAGAGTCACCAAAAATTTTATTGGATTCCAACTTTCTTTTAAAACTATACTCTGGGGCCTTCCCCCCTTCTTTCCTGAAATCCAAACTTGCAATGTCTGTACATTTTTGAGCCAAAACATTGAGATCTTCCTTCAACAAGGGATATTCTACAATTTGGATAGTTTGCCAAGTGAGAGCTCTTCGACGTCAAGAGGGAAATCCAAAATTTCACAAACTTTGGTTTAAATAAAACCAATAAAAGAAAATCTTTACAATACTGTTTTGCTTTAAACTAACTGGGAAACTCTGTCATCATGTCATTAAAAATGGAGTCTGACTGATTTTGTGCCTTTTACAGTCAGAAAAATAGGCTCAGATCTGAACCTATGTATCATTGATAAATGCTGGAAGAAAAACAAACCACTGGGGCTCTTACATAACTTAGCTTTTAAAAAATCAGTTAAAACCAAGTGCATTTTATCCTTTTGCTTGTTCTTGAGACCAGCGCAGAGTAAATCCAGTTTTCAATATCCCATCTTTTTTTTTTATTATTTTTGTATTAATATATAATGCATTATTTGTTTCAGGGGTACAGGTCTGTGATTCATCAGTCTTACACAATTCACAGTACTCACCATAGCACATACCCTCCCCAATGTCCATCACCCAGCCACCCCATACCCCCACCCCCCTCCACTCCAGCAATCCTCAGTTTGTTTCCTGAGATTAAGCATCTCTTATGGTTTGTCTCCCTCTCTGGTTTTGTCTTGTTTCATTTTTCCCTCCCTTCCCCTATGATCCTCTGTCTTGTTTCTCAAATTCCTCATATCAGTGAGATCATATGATAATTGTCTTTCTCTGATTGACTTATTTCGCTTAGAATAATACCCTCTAGTTCCATCCACGTCGTTGCATATGGCAAGATCTCATTCCTTTTGATGGCTGCATAATATTCCATTGTATATATATACCACATCTTCTTTATCCATTCATCTATTGATGGACATCTTGGCTCTTTCCATAGTTGGGCTATTGTGGACATTGCTGCTATACACATTGGGGTGCATGTGCCCCTTCGGATCACTACGTTTGTATCTTTGGGGTAAATACCCAGTAGTGCAATTGCTGAGTTGTAGGGTAGCTCTATTTTCAACTTTTTGAGGAACCTCCATACTGTTTTCCAGAGTGGCTGCACCAGCTTGCATTCCCACTTCAATATCCCATCTTGCAATGACTTGAAGAACTCACTCCTCACATAACACAGACTCAAGATTTTGCTTAAACAGGAGGACAGTGGATCTTCACACTTCTTTCCTTAACTATCTCAATTGTTCAGTCAAGTCTTTATGTAGAGCAATATGCCCATTCTTTCTCAAATATACTAGAAGGTGGGGAGTCTTTTGTCAGGGGAGGGGAGAATGGAAAGAGGCTGATGCTTGTAGTCCTTGTTATTTGCTATCTCAATCTTAAATGGAAGATTTCTGTTTCAAGATAAATAATTACATCCTTCCCTCCCACTCAAACTCCTCCGAGATTATGAAAAGATGCAAAAACAAATAAACAGTGAGTATGAGAAAAAACATAGACAACTGGTAAACCCGGAACTGTGAAGAAATCCTCAAAAAAATAAAAGCTACAAAAAGCACATTGAGAAAAGGAAACTTACCCCAATATGTGGATCAGAGAGGGCTATAAGAACAAGTGGGAGTGATGCAGTGCTCTGCACTCAATAGAGGTGATACCAGGAGTAACAGAAGCCCAAGGCCAATGAGCATATAATTTTTTGGAAATGTTGACCCTGCACAGCACCCTCCGTTTGGGCCAGGACTGTTCATGCCACATGGTTGCCCAACATCAGAGAGAAGAGATCAGTGGGTGACCAAACAAGACTGAGGTGCAGGAATGTATTGGGACCAATACTGCATTTCTGAGAGACCGGTCTTGATTCCAAATGCCTGCACACATTTCACCTCATTTGGTATTTACTTGAATGAAGCCACATCTGTTCTCCATATGAGCGGGTTGTTTATGCTACATTAGAGATAAATTCTTCCCCACTGAAGTCATTAAGCTTTGTCCTTAATTCTCTCCCTGGCTTGATTCTCTTTCCTTCTAGCAAAATCAGGCTTGTTCTATTGAGGGTTGTGTGGTCTCTGAGGGATGTTTCAGGCTTGATTTCTCTGAAGGAGCAGCTCAGGATCCATCACCTCCTGACCTGGGCGTATCGACGTGGTGTGTTACTCATCTTTGCCTCCAAGTATCTCTGGCTCTGTTATCCCCAGCAGTTCACACTCTCTGCCATGTGTCTACCTCTGCCTTCCCAGACTGTTTAAAAAAGAATTGAGGGACACCTGGGTGGCTCAGTTGGTTAAGTGGGTGCCTTCGGCTCAGGTGATGATCCCAAGGTCCTGGGATCGAGCCCCGTATTGGGCTCGCTGCTCAGCGGGGAGTCTGCTTCTCCCTCTCCCACTGCCCCTGCTTGTGTTCCCTCTCTCACTGTCTCTCTCTGTCAAATAAATAAAATCTTTTTAAAAAACCTCTAAAAATCTCTAGATCTCAAAAAAGAAAATTTCTGGATCTCTCCCTCAGAGTCTTACTGTTTTGTCTTTTAGATGATGAATATTTAAAGCGTATTTTCTTTATAATGGCAAGAGGAGTTCTATCCCTGTAATCTCCAAAACTTAGACAAGACAAACACAAATCATAGCAGACAGTTGTTCCTTTTATTTGCTCAGCATTTCTTTCCTCTTATTCTTCAACCGTGTCCTTTTTTTTTTTCTCTCGAAGGAATCCCATCTCTCCATGACACCGCGGTGGGGCTCTATTGTACCCTGGCAAGCTGGGCTGGTCCTATGCTTCACTCCTTCTCTCCCCAGCAGTTAGCTGGTAGCAGTGAGTTCATACCCAAAAGAGGACACTTCGATTCATTACTCTGGTGTCTAAAATTGAACCTTAGGATTCTGATCACCTTCACGTGGTTCTGCTAAGGAGATGGAAGCTTGGAGCTGCCCACAGATATGGTTCCAGACTCAGAGAGAGATGCAGTGTGAGGCAGGTAGCAATCAGAGATCCAGGGCTATGTGTGGCATCTTCAGCTGCACATCTTCAGATAATGCCTTAGATTTGGTAAGAACCTTTCAAGAGTTGGGTTAGGGAAGGAGGGAGTATGTGAGAGGGGGTAGCCAAGGAGTGGACCGTAGCAAAATGTCTCTTTCCTAATAAGCCCCTCTTTCTGAAATACTCTGCAAGAATATGATTCACAAAAGCAAAGAGTATTGAGAGAAGGTTATTGACACTTGGTTCACAAAAGTTACATGTTTATATTTCATGTGTATTTATATAGGTATACATATATTTATACACAGAGTATGTGTGTACATAGTATATGATCTTCACTAATTCATGTAGTGAGAACAAAGTGTGCATAGAGGAAAGGAAAACAGAAGAAAGAGGAAAGAGGAGTTTCATACTTTACCAGCTGGTTCATTCTCTTCCTCACAACACGCCCCTGCAAAGAAAATTAAAAGGCACCACTAATGGGGCGCCTGGGTGGCTCAGTGGGTTAAGTGTCTGATTCTTGATTTCGGCTCAGGTCATGATCTCAGGGTCGTGATAAGGGGCAGATAAGTAAAATAATTCTTTAACTTCCTGAAATCACTTTGAAAGGAAGGGGTTGGCTTCTGCTGTGATTCCTGCTGCTCGAATAAGAAAACATTTTGTTTATCTCTCTGCTGATGTGGGAATGTACTCTTGCACTCACCCTGGAAAGATGAAATATTTGTGATGTTTCTTATTAAGTTGTTGACTTCCTGCAGCTATTGAAAAATCTCTGACATCAGCGAGAAACATCAGAGGTCTGCTCTTATTAATATCTTGCTTCACAGTGCTGCATAGAAGTGATAAGGAAATCCACCTCTCCAGCTGATTTGAGCAATTTGAAAGTTTGCAAATCCAAATTTATGTCAGTCTCGTTAAAGGGGGCAGTTGAACAAAATAATCATCCCATTTTGCTTCAAAATTAATTTTAAGAAAGCTTTGCTTTGCAAACGAGAAAATATGGCCTATCGGGCTGTTCTCCTATCAAGGGATGTAAGAACAAAGTTAAGGTATGAAGGTAGGGGTGCCTGGGTGGCTCAGTTGGTTAAGCAACTGCCTTCGGCTCAGGTCATGATCCTGGAGTCCCGGGATCAAGTCCCGCATCGGGGTCCCTGCTCAGCATGGAGTCTGCTTCTCCCTCTGACCCTTCTCCCTCTCATGCTCTCTGTCTCTCATTCTCTCTCTCTCTCGCAAATATAAATAAATAAATCTTAAAAAAATTTTTTTAAAAAGGTATGAAGGTAGTCATACAATTAGGTTTTATTCGAGCCCTCAGGTTATGTGACCAAGGCTCAATGGAGCATCCCTTGAGGGAAAGCATTTCATTTGCTGCTCCCTACTCTTTGTTCTAAAATGTATGTGACCAAATTCCTGGTACCAGCATCCTCTGAACTTACCACCTACCTACATTTGACAGTTCAATGTTCTTCCAAATGTGGCAATCATGAATTTTTTCAGTAATGAACCTCACTCATTGACTCCTTGAAACATGTGCAGCCTGAATGTAACCCAACTGAGGTTGTGGATATGGATATGGCCTGTTTGTCTCAAGCAAATGTTGATGAATATGAAATACTATTGGAGAAGACACTTGATGGAGCAGATACTGCCATCACAACTCTCTTGAAGGATCCACACTGGGAAGACATACAGGTAAAAGGACTAGAAAAGAACTGAGTAAAAGGGGCATGGGAAATGATACTTTATAGGGTCATTTCCAGTTCTGCCATGTTGTTGCCGTGGCAGCTTGCTGGCTCAGATGCTTCAGGTCCCACCCTGGACCGCACTCAAGCTCTGATTGCCCTTTTCTTATACGGAACATGGACTTCTTAGTTCAGCGAACCAAAGAGACATTTTAAAAGTCCTTCCTTAGTTGAAACTCGAAGCGTCTTCCAAGTGGCTGTGGTGGAAAGATGGAGGTAGGAAAGGGGGAAATGGGTCATCCATCTTGGGGAGGATTTGAGATGGTGTTATTGCCATAGTTATGTTTAGAAGGTCGTACTAGGATCAGAAGTGCCTTTTCTTCGGAATGGTGCAACTAAGTAACAGACTTCTTTTGTCCAAGAAATATATTCAGTGATGTAATCGGGTCTTGAATTGTTTCTTAAAGACTATTTTTTCTTTCCTTACCTGGATTAAAACCTCATTAGCATAAGAACCAGGTGTTCTGCTCTAGCCTTGTTGTAGACTCAGAACACTGAGGAATTATTATGAGCTCTTATGCTCTTTGACTTCTCCTTAACTAGATTATCTTTTTTTTCCTCCAAATTGTACATTTTCTCCAAAGTCAAGCTCAAATGTGTAACTACTTATAAAGGCTTTGTCAGTTCTGCATATTTTTCTTCCTTAAATTTTCATTGATGTCAGACTTGTTGGGACTAGGCAGTGAAACATCTGATAGTATGTTGTTCTGCTCTCTTCCTTGGTTTGCATTACGTATCTGTAACTTGTCTTCTTTATAAAACTGTGAGGAAATCAAAGAAAAGGACTGAGTCTTCTAGGTCCACTGTCCCCTCACTCAGTGTTTGGTGAGTGCTCAGGCAGCTCAGGGTAATGGGGAGACCACCAGCTTGATGATGGGCCAATCTGGGTTTTAATCCTGGCAGGGCTCATTAGTAATTGCATGGTCTTGGTCAATGTATTAATCTCTGAACATTGATTTACTATCCTGGAAAAATCATTAAATCGACCCATCCATCAGTGTCTGAAATCTCTGCATCAGGAGAGCTAGAACAGACACTCAGTAACCTGTGGCCTGCTTGACTTTGAAGTTTAGACTCTATTATACCGGGACTTTTGTTTGGTTCATTTCAAACATTGCACACAGCTGCATATGGCTTTCTGCTTCTACAGACTCTGTGTGTAAAGAATATTAGGATTCAGGAGAGTGCCTACTGCAGCTTCTTGAGTTCCCAGCAACCCAGCAGGTGAGTGGGATGGAAGAGAAAACCTAGGTTTGGCAAGGTCATGGCGTCACAAAGCTAGAAAGAAGACACTCTCAGATTGCGTGGGCTCCAAATTCCCTCAGCTTCAAGATGGCAGAGGAGGAATGGGAGGTGCATGTTTAATGGGTACAGAGTTTCAGTTTTGCCAGATGAAAAGTTAGTTGTGGGGATGGAAGGTGGTGATGGTTGCACGGCATCATGGGTATTGCTGAACTGCATACGTAAAAATGGTTAAGATGGCAAATTTTATGTTACGTGTATTTTGCCACAACTTAAACATTTAAGTGTGCTTCTAGAATGTCTGGAACACTCATAGTCTGTGCTCTATGATAGCTATTTGCTACATCTTTTTCCTCATTGTGATACTCATTCCTCTGAACTTACCATAGAGCAGAGATTCTGTGAGACCCAACTTCAGTGAAGGAATATTGAGTTTTATAAAAATATTAGATTTAAATTTGCTACCTAAAAAGATCTCTTTCTTCATGTCCAGAACTTTGAGGGAATACTGAGAAAGCTAGAGTGATACAAGAGGGTTGTCCCAGGCTACAGGCCTGGTTCCCAGAAACTTGGTCATTAAGCCCTCTGAATGGCAAATCCTTACCAAGGAGCAGTATAGCCTCTATATTTGAATTTGGAGAGGGACAAAACTCTTATAAAAGGTGAAGGAATTCAGCACAAGAAGAAGACTTTCTTTAGTTTCTCTTGATACAGGAAATATGATTCCTACTCCTACCAGCTGCTATGTAAAATACTTTATATTACGTTAAGAATGTCCATATATTACTTGATCACCAACATCACCCAATCAACAAGAATAATCTTCCATCCTTTAAAGATGAATAAACTGAGGCTCGGTGCAACAAGTTTTCATTGAAGTTTTCCCTATGCTCAAAAGCTAAGCAACAGAACCACACTTGTGTATGGTTTAATTTCAAATCCCTTCACATTTCCTGGGATTTGGAGACGTTACACAGATGTTGCAACTTGTAAAGCATGACCTCTGCCCTCACAAATACAAAGATAAGCATTCTTCTCTCTGCCAATGACATAGTTTTACTGTTACAAATTTTAAGTAATCTCAACAACAACTGAAGTTATGCTCTTTAAGGACAAACACAGTTCAGTACAAAATACGCCAAATTTCAAACTAACGACACTTGGCAGATCTATATGATGGTTTAAGAGACGTTAACAAAATTAATATAGTATTATTTTTAAAGATTTTTATTGTCTCTATTATCTCCAAACACATGCATTATAAAAGATGGTGCTGTGGGCTGAATTGTATCTCCCTCTCTCAAATTCATATGTGGAAGCTCTAACCCCCAATGCAATTGTATTTAGAGATGGGCCTTTTAGGAGGTAATTAAGATTAAAGGTCATAACAGATAGGACTGTTGGTGGCCTTATAAGAAGAGATATCTCTCAGGGCACCTGCGTGGCTCAGTAGGTTAAGCATCTGCCTTCAGCTCAGGTCATGATCTCAGGGTCCTGGGATCTAGACCCGAGTCAGACTCTCTGCTCAGCGGGGAGTCTGCTTCTCCCTTTCACTCTCCTACTGTGCTCTCCCTCTCTCTCTCTCTCAAATAAAAAAAGAAGAGATATCTCTCTCTCTTTCTCCATCTCTCTTTCTCTCTATCCCTCCACAAGCAGGTGCCAAGAAAAGGCCATGTGGGCAAACAGAGAGATGGCTCTGTGCTAACCAGGAGGAGGACCCTCACCAGAGCCTAACCACCCTGGTACCCTGATCTCAGACTTCAGTCTCCAGACCCCAGAAGGGATTCTGCTGAAACATAGTGGGTCAAGTCAAAGAGCTCTCACACAAAGCTCTAGAAAAAAATAAATAAAATGAAACAAGGCATTTGTAAGATGAAAAGCATCAAAATACTATAATAGGGTCTACCTAAGAAGGAAAAAATTAACGCAGGGGAAATATTTGAAGAAATACCAATTGAAATTTTCCAGAATTAAAGAAACAGGTAAGCTTCAAAATTGAAGTGCATAAAGCACTAAACAAGAGAGAGAAGAAAAATTAACTCAAAATCAAGTACATTGTCATGACATTTCAGGACATCAAATACAGAAAGAAAAATTTAAAGCACCGTAAGAGGAAAAACAGATCAACCACAGAAGTATAAAGATGATATTGTTAAAAATCTTTCCAATGAGACTGTTGGACGTGAACTAAGAATGGGGTGATATTTTCATTGGGTTGAACAAAAAGGACTCTGAAGCTAGAATTTTATCTAGCTTCAAGATAAAATTCTATCCAATTTGTTTTATTGATCCTTACGTGTGTCAATTTTGGCATCTCATATAGGTTGGACTGGATCAAGACACATCTTTTGTAGAACAGAATATAGAAATGATGGACTTAATTGATAGCAAAACATCAATATATGTATGGGTCATATTGAATTGGGAAAAATTATCTGAGAAGCCAAAATTGACACAGGCACCAATAAAATAAATTGGATAGAATAATAATCATTAATGATGTGGGGCGCCTGGGTGGCTCAGTGGGTTGCGCAACTGACCCTTGATTTTGGCTCAGGGCATGATCTTGGGGTCCTGGGATTAAGCCCTGTGTCAGGCTCTTTGCTCTGCAGGGAGTCTGCTTGAGGAATCTCTCTCCCTCTCCCTCTGCACCACCACCAACCCTCTAAAATACATAAATAAATCTTTTTTAAAAATCATTAATAATGTTGAAATAACAATTGAATCCTTTACACCCAGAAAGCCCCAGGTCCAGATAGTTTTAGAGATAAATTCTATCAAATTTATAAGAAGCAGAGAAAAGTTATCCTTGTTTTATGCATGTTAATATTTTATATATATATTTGTATATAATATATATAAATTGTATTTCATTCTTTGGACTTACATGCCCAAATCTCTTCCCTAGTTATAAACCATAATTTAGAATTATATATACTATTATACAGAATATATATAATGTATTATATAAAATCATCTATAATACATTATATATTATATTATATTATATTATATTATGTAATATATAAATATATAATATATGTAATATATGAATTTTATAATATAATTACAAATGTATGCAATTATATGCATAATACAACTAATATGCTTAATAATATTATTGTATATATTATTATAGAGAAAGAATTCTAGATTATGATTTGCCACTAGGAATAGAGAGATCGGCATCTAAGTCCAGAGAATCAAATAGAAGAAAGAGCAGGAAGGTCAGAAGCTGGAAGCCTGGAGAAGAGGATAAGCAAACTGAAGAATGGACCAGGGTGAGTGGTTTGGTGGAAAGGGGACTCTTCCTGTGATATATTCATGGAGAAAAGAGGCAGAGCTAAAATAAAAACAAAGCCCTTATTTGGGGTCTCGGAATTGCAGTTTGGGGAACACAGAATTGGGCAGAAACCCCCAATAGCTCCATTCCCACCAGGACCAAGGTCAAGGGTCTTTAAAGACAAAAGGGAGTGCTTGTAGGTATCATTTACGAAGACTTTGATTGGTGATGGCTGCAGAAAACTAAGCTTGACCAAATAAAATATAACTGGTTGCCGAGGCTGTCACTAAGCAGAGTCTCCTCCCGTAGCCACTTGCAGGTGTTTGGGCCAAGTCCTTGGAATATGGTTCCTCCCGTGAGGATGTACATATGAGGCCCATCTCCTTCATGGCCTCTCAGTTCCATTGTAAAACCCCTTGACATAAGTGACCCCATTTCATTTCACCTTTCATGGATACAAGTGCCTGGCTCAAAGGTGGAGTAGATAGTTTAGAAGACCCAGCTGGGCTTGCTCTGGATGTTTAATGAATACACCACCCTTATCGTGTATGTACGTGTATGTGTGTGCGCCTTTGGGTTGGGACTGTTGCTTGTCGTTGGAAGCCTTGACCATGATGTTGGGATCATCCACCGCAGCAGCCTTTGCTTTGATTCTGGGAGACTTAGTCGTACAGGTCCTCAGTGGGCTCCTGGTGGGTGGGGGTTGGGGTCACTTGTGTCTCTCAAGAATGTGGCCCTCAGACTCTGGGGGTCTTTTCAAAAGTGATGCATTGGGGGCGCCTGGGGGTGTCTGCCTTTGGCTAGGGTCATGATCCCAAGGTGCTGGATTGGAGTCCTGTATCAGGCTCCCTGCTTGGTTGGGGGGGGGGGGTGTCTCCTTCTCCCTCTGCCCCTCCCCCCACTCGTGTGCTCGCTCTTTCTCTCTCTCATGCAAAAATAAATATATAAAATAATCTTAAGCAAAAAAAGAAGAAGAAGAAGGACAGAGAAGAGAAGGTGCTATTGGGGGTTTCTGCCCAATTCTGTGTTCCCCAAACTGCAATTCTAAGCAAGGAGTGGTCTGGGCTGAAGAATAGTTTCAGCCTCCTCCATGAGGAGCTCTGGAGAATGATTTGCCCCAGACTCGGTGAATTTGAGGCGAGTGTAACCCGTGCCTGTGGATTGCCAGCTGCAGGGAGGGGGTGGAGGGAGGGGGCGTGGGGAGGCTGCTGCCCTGTGGCCAACGGCAATTCGCGGGAGGAAAGAGTGACTGTGAGTCAGTAGCAAACAAAACCCCATCTCAGAGGAGAATGAGGTGGGTCCCCACAGCAGCCGCTACACACGGTTTGGAAGAGCAGAGCCAGGATTCCAGCCCTGGCAGGCGGGTCCCAGAGCCCCCGCTGTTTGGACACGCCACACATCGCAGAGGATGGAGCACGCTGATCTCTTAAAAATTAAGATATCATAGCGTTATCTCTAAGTTCATTTTCAGTTCACAACTAGACGACGATTTTGGATCTGGGGCCAAAACACACTCCCTTGCTTAAGCTTGAGAGTCGCTGCTCCCTCCAGCTCCCACAGCTAGGTTCTGTTTTCCGGAACAAGCAGATTCTGGCCACTCAGGAACCGCCTTTCCTGTTGCTCGGCTGTGGAAAACAATTCGGGCCCTTGTACCTTCTTGTACACATTCAAAAAGAATGAACTTTCAAAACCGGCTATCCCATCACCTAGAAGTATTCCTTCCAATGGAATAAACAGTAATTATTGCTAGCAGTTTTGAATGATTTTCAGTCAATTCCCAACACGCATACTAAGTACAGGACAACTCCATGGTGATGTTCATGCAGGGAAAACATGAAGCGGAGGAAGGGGGAATCGAGAATGAAGGGCACATCGAGGGCAAATCAAGAGCAAGTCGCTCTTTCAAATAGAGAGGTTCGGGTCGATTTGATCAGGCATGATCTGGGCCAAGACTTGAAGAAGGTGAGGAGGTCAAGTACATGAAGAGTCTTCCAGGCGGAGGAAACAAGGGCAGAGCAAGGGTGCTGGGGTGGGAGGCTGCCTGGCAGGTGCGAGGAACGGAAGAGCACGGGCGGGGCTGAAAGGCGGGAGCGGTGGAGGCGGAGGGAGGAGGTAAGAGCAGGACAATCACGGGAGGAGGCGGGTCTATGCGTGCGCTCCGACTTACACCCGGGAGTGGGAAGCGGACTCGCCCGGGAGTCCTGGCACTGAGGTGCAGGCGAGCGTGAATTCTGGAAAGGGGCAGTCCCCCTGTGGAGTGGACATAACTGCAAGTCTCAGGATGGATGACGGAATTCCTTTGGGATCTGAGCATCATTAGACAATAACCAGAGACTCAGCAAATTGCCTGATATTCGTGGGAAAGACAAGAACATATTCCCCAGCCAATCCTGTCTGTACAAGAAGCATGTGGTAAAATATGGACATGAAATGACCTTGTGGTCCCGCTCGAAACTTCCCACCTTGAGCCTGACAAGAGCCCCTAAGCACTTCCTGCCTGTGTGCCAGGCTCCGGGCAACTTATAAAATCTAGGAAGCATACCTACAGCCCCGAGGATTCCTCCAAGCTCTGCCTTCCACTCTCACCCTTTTTTTTTTAATTTTTATTTTATTATGTTATGTTAATCACCATACATTACATCATTAGTTTTTGATGTAGTGTTCCATGATTCATTGTTTGCGTATAACACCCAGTGCTCCGTGCCCTCTTTAATACCCATCACCCTTTGAACTCTTTTATCTCATACCTGCATTTCCCTTCTCCTCCTTGTCTGTGGGGATCGATAACCAGGTTGGACTATGTGCCTGCCTTTCCGTTTTGGTCTGTTCATAAGATAACGTGCTATCTCAGCTTCACACACTGTAGGCCATGAGCAAATGTCTCTTTGCTCCCTGGCAACAGACCATATTCATTTGGGAAAATCATGTTAATTTTTAGCTGGGATTCATGAAAATAAAGATGCCATTGTGTCCCCCCCATCAAGCCCATGGATCCCTGAATTGTAGCCCTGAGCCCTTGAGTTCTGTGGACCTCCCAATGAAGCATCTCTGGACCACATGGAAGGAGCTTTAATCCCTGAGTATTAAATCAATGTGATTTGGGTCTCTTTATTATAATAGTTAGCCTGCCCTCATTAATATGACCTCTCCACTATAAACACTTTGAACTCTCTTCTCCAACTTATTGACCTCCAGTTTCTGCCTAATTCCGAGTGTACTGACTGGCGTGGGAAGTAGATGGGGAAGATAGAACAGGTAGAAGTTTTATCTACTTACCTTCCTTTGCAAATCACAGCAGTCCCAGCATACCTCCAACTGAGACAGAACATACAGCTACCAGTGACATCTAAAATCATGAAATCAAATACAATTATGCAAGTCCCTGGCCCCCGATGCAGCATTACTTCAGAGTTGCTGGATCCATCTTTTTTCCAAGCTTGATCTATTCCTGAATAATGAAAAGTATGTCAGTGCTTGTGGATTGAAGTAGTAGTTAAATACTGGGATTTGCAATCGACATGTAATTAATGCGTAATACATCAAAATCAATGTATAGACCTCCTAACTATTCTCCACAACTGTAATAGCAGTTAAACCTTCTAAAGCTCAAATGAAGTTTAGTAGTATTAAAAGGTCATTAAAAATAACTAGGACTTATTACAAAGGCCAATGTCTATTGTCTATCAACTGAGATGAGAATACTATTAATAGAAAATACTTCCAAAACCAGTGGAATCAAAATGCAAGTATAAACAGGCTTTTGATGATAGATCAAGAATCCCGATCAAGTTCTGTAAGTTAGAACATATTTTTAATGAGATTCCATTTTAATGGAATCAGAGTTTTCTCTTTTGAATTTTACTTATATTTGTCCTTTCATTAATGTTGTTGCTTGTTTTGGACATTGGATCATCTCACCCCAGTGTCTACTCTGGGACTTGAACCCATCTTAGTTTTACTATACTATGTAGGATGCGTGTGGGTTGAGACTGTATCTTGGTGCTCAGATGCTGGGAATGAACATCATCAGAGATTTTACTAGCACTAATTGGCAGATGCTGCAGGTCACAACTGTCTAGAACTCTTAAGAAAAAGATAAGAACACTGGATGGGACTCATGAAGAATGACACCAAAACTTTCCTCTTTGTTGTAGTAGTTTTGGGAGAAAAGACTGAAGAAAGCAAGACTAGGATAAGGTGTGGTAATAATTAAATTGGCACAAACTCATTGACTGGGAAACAACACACACTCACATGCAGAATAATGGTTGCATGAGGATCGATGGAACTAGGATACAGAGGCAGAAACACACAAGGCAAATTCAAGAGCTTCTGTTGTCTGATACCCCAGGAATAGTTTGCCTAGAGGGCAGAGGTGTGTTCCAATATCACATGAAATTAACAGTAGATCTTTGTTCAATATGGGATAGAAAGACAGATCCATCCATATCAACCACTTCTGTTTGTGAGTACATACTGGACAGAGAATAAATGATGCTGAAAGTATTTCCCACAATTAAGAATTGAGTAGAACAAACCTCAACTCTAGGAATTAAGGAAACACAATCAGCCCTAAGAAATGTTGCAAGGTAGGCAATATATTATCTCTTGTCAACTGCCTGTCTCCTTCTGAGTATTTCCCCCTATATGTCTCCCGTAAGGTGCTCAGAGCTTGATGCCTCCATATAGTACTTCTTGCTAACAAAAAGCTAAAAACAACTAGAGTTACCTCTTTTTCTCCTCTTCTTCCATCCAACGAACTAAACCCCACTTCTACTTGGAGTAACATCACTACTTTTGGCGAATGCATCATAAAAAAGAATGGAGGAAAAAATATTCCTCCCATGCACTACAACTTCTAAGTATAGCAGGATTTTAATTAAATTCCTACAGTGGGCCTTCTTGGTTCATGATGGGAAGAAATAATTAACCTTAATGCTAAGTATTAGAAAGTCAACTCACTACACCTACCTGTAACACTGGTGCAGAAAAGCTCATGGTTTAGAGTCTTATTTTACTTCCTGCCTCTTTAGCCAGTAGCTATTATTACCTAGGAAAGAAAGAATGAAAAAAGAAAAAAGCTTCAGACTCCATCCTGTTATGTACATCAACAAAAAAGGCTTTGTTTGCAACTCTCTTGAGAACATTGTAAAATGTCTCCAACTTTCCCAGAAAAATACATGAGATTCCTTTGCCAATTTTTCAAAACTGCAAACAGTTTAACAACAACAAAAGTCCCTCCAACTTCCATTAAGATGTTCTTTAAGGTCATTAATACAGTGTTGTGCTTTTCTCTGCCTTACACTTCTGAAATCGACGTAGAGAACACCTTTCTGTATTTTTTCTTTTCATTTACCAAGCTAAATTTTCAAAGGGTGCCATCTTTTGGTCTGATTTCAAAATATCCATGGACTCCCAATTCCAGAATGCTTCTAGAAGCTTACTATTCAGTGGTGCTGCATGAATAAATACTTGCTTTCTATTTCCAGCCACCTGGGTGGCATCAAATGTCTCCATCTTCTGAGAATCTGACCCAAGCTTTTTGGCAGGCCCCAGCTGGAAATGCATTCCAACAGATGGGGATTGCAAAAGTGTAATGCCTGCAGATTTAGAGGCAGCTTTTAAGTGTCAACATATGTTTTACAAATGCACTTAGTCTCTGCACTGGGGACAGGTTGCTGCCCCATAGTGCCCTTTCCTGCCAAAGGAACCAGAAGTCCACAAGTTATGTGCCTTCCAGCCTCTCATACATACTCAAAATGGCATCAACCCGGAAATCTGAAGCTAATACCAACACAAAATACTGTCATTCCACGTATTTATTTGAGTCACTACATCATTGATCGTGTCAACTTTTAAAGTCCTATCTTACTCTTCTGAGTGCAATGTACAAATCCTTACTAACGTATGCCAGTTGCAATCATGACAAGATAGTTTCGTCAAAGTAAACTTTCTGATGATAACAATTATGAAACTTGGGAGGGGGGTGAGGGCGATATGCAAAGGCAGTGGAGGACAGCTAAAGCATACAAAAATTGGATAAGCTGTGCTCTTGAAAGAAGAGGCGCACATTAGATAAGCTCCATATTTATCCAGCTTTTCCCCTAAGGGAAATATTTTCCAATTCTGGGAATAGAGCCTAAGCAGAAAGTTAACAGTCATACTGAATTTAGGAGACAGAGTTCAGAATTCATGGCTTTGATAAGTGACTGGAAATTAATCCTGGAGAGGAAGGAACCATAAAGTGTGAGCCCCCAATTCTACACACAGATAGTCCTGAAATAGTTGGTGTATACCTCAACGGCTGTGTAGACTGACCCTCCAAGAAATCTAGTGGGAAGCAGCAGAGGCCGACTGAATTGCTAATGGATTTCAGCAGCCACGCTATCCTTGCAAAGTCTGATGGGTCAGAGGGGTTTGTAAACACCTCTATTAGTGAATTAGTGGACTCACAGGCAAGTCATCAGAAAATATTCAAACTAAAGCACAAAAAGAGAAGAAGAAAGGGAAGACAGAACAGAGCACAAGAAATACGTGTGATGTAGTCAACTGATTTACCATACATACAACAAGAATTCCCAGAAGCCAAGGAAAGGCTGAATGAGACAGAAGCAGTATTTGGACAAAGACAGAATTCTCCCAAACCGACTCACGTATTAGGCTACGGATTCAAGACCCTCAGTGAAGCCAAAGCAGCACAAATACCATTAAAACACATCTAAGTCATGATAGACATTTGAATTAGGTTCTTTATTTTATTACGATAAATGCAACTGTGAATTTTCTTTTACACACATATTTCTACACAGGTAGGAGTATTTTCCTCATGGGGACAAGGTAAAATGGTTGGTAAACAGTGCTGGAGAAATTGTCTGGGACCAGAGTTTCATTTCAAAAATTGTTGAGAAAGTAAAAGTAGACCTCTACCTCTTATTTTTCAGAATAAAAGCCCCATGGGGCCCCTGAGTGGCTCAGTTGGTTAAATGTCTGCCTTCGGCTCAGGTCATGGTCCCAGGGTCCTGGGATCAAGGCCAGCATCAGGCTCCTTGCTCGGCAGGGAATCTGCTTCCTCTCCCTCTCCCTCTGCCCCTGCCCCTACCCCTGCTCTGCTCTCTCACTCACTGTCTCTCAAATAAACAAATAAAAATCTTAAAAAAAATAAAAATAAAAACCCCAGATGCTTTACAAAGCTAGACACACACACACAAAATGCACAAATGATAAGTCTATTAGAAGAAAACATAACATTTTGATCATGTTCCAAACATAGCTGTTCCTTCTACCTAAAATTCTCACAGGCTGACTATGGCTTCAGCAAAAGGTACGGAAGAGGTCTCACCATCGTCAAAAAGTCTGAAATCACACCAGAAGGAAATCATGTTACATCCTACCTTAGCAAAAGTCGGGTCCCTGGGCTCAAATCCCTGTTCCAGCTCTTCCCAGTTGTGTATTTGGGGATAATAATAGTACCTGCTTAGACTGTTTTGTTAACATAGATTACATATACATTTTTGGAATGGTGCTTTGACACATGGTTAGTTCTCAATAGATACTAGGTTGTGATTATCACAATAAGAGCAAATAATAAAATAAGACAAGGCAAGAAAAAGTAGTGTAGGACCTAGGTGCTCCTGGGACTCTGTTAGTCACACATTTTTTTTCTGTAAAGGGACAGATCGTAAATATTTTAGGCTTTGCAGGTACATAAGGGCTCCGTTGCATATTCTTTTTTTCCTCTACAATCCTTTAAAAATATAAAAATCACTCTTAGCTCATGGGCTAAGATCTGGCAGGGGCCAAGACAGCATCTTCACTCTGATAGTTACCAGAAGGAAGTTAATGACTGTAATAACCAAACTGGTTAAGATCACTTTGTGACGTACGTGGCCACTGTCTGCATTCTATATACCCAGTCTTGTGTCATTCACAAATATATGAAGATGAACTAGGGTTGCTGGAGGGGAGGCGGGTGGGGGGATGGGTTGATTGGGTGATGGGCATTAAGAAGAGCACTTGAGGGGCGCCTGGGTGGCTCAGTTGGTTAAGCGACTGCCTTCGGCTCAGGTCATGATCCTGGAGTCCCAGGATTGAGTCCCACATCAGGCTCCCTGCTCAGCAGGGAGTCTGCTTCTCCCTCTGACCCTCCTCCCTCTCATGTGCTCTCTCTCATTCTCTCTCTCTCAAATAAATAAATAAAAATCTTTAAAAAAAAAAAAAAAAGAAGAGCACTTGATGGAATGAACACTGGATGTTATATGCAACTGATGAATCACTAAATTCTACCCCTGAAAATAATATACACTATATGTTAACTAAATTGAATTTATTTATTTATTTATTTTTTTAAAGATTTTATTTATTTATTTGAGAGAGAGAGAATGAGAGAGCACATGAGAGGGAGGAGGGTCAGAGGGAGAAGCAGACTCCCCGCTGAGCAGGGAGCCTGATGTGGGACTCGATCCTGGGACTCCAGGATCATGACCTGAGCCGAAGGCAGTCGCTTAACCAACTGAGCCACCCAGGCACCCACTAAATTGAATTTAAATTAAAAATTAAAAAATAAAAACAAGGCCCATCAAAAAAAAAAAAGATGAACTATTTGAAATTGCCAATTCGGTAGATCAAGAAGTTGAATATTGGCGATTGCATGTGGCTGGACATAATACTAAAGCCATGTGACATGACACCTGGATTCCTCATTGTCTTATTATTTCCCCTTTCTGTTTGCATCTGTAGTATGAAAATAAATTGTCTTGATGGACAAACAAAGCCCATCAAACTTCATGTTTTGCATATCGGAAACAAAAGGCATAATAGTTCAGGTTTGGGAGAGTTGGGGGATTTTTTGTTTTGTTGTATTCACTTTTCAGCCAACTGTCTTCATAAAACGTAATCCTTTCCTCCACCTTGTTTCCCAGATTCTTCCCCCGTTGCTTCTTCTCCTGATTTAGGATTTACCAGCTTCTTACCTTTATTCCACCATCTCCTTGCTAGCTTGCTCGTGTTTATTTTTTCTACCCTTAAGGGATTACACAGCCTTCCAAGTTGCCTGGCAGTAAGAATAATGGATTTTTCTCGTAAACAATATGGAAAGGGAGAGAGTAGGCGGGTGTTCTGGAAACAAACGTGAGCGTGGGGCCTCCAAGGGTTTTCTATGCCCGAACCTCACAGCGAGAACATCTGGTGCTGTGTGCAGCTGTAGAAAGAGCTGTTTTTTAAAAAATAAACAAAGCTCTACTATTTAAAGGGGAAACCGTGGTTTGTGTTACTTCAAAGTTACAAGTGCTCCTTCTTCTGTCAACCTTTAGCATTTGCGCTCTCTTTGGGCCACCCTGCACATCCAAGAACAAGTCCCCAATTTAAATAGTAAAATGATGCAGAATGAAGTTCTTCACCCGTGGAAGCTTGAATTATGGAAGCCGTGGGAAAGAATACTGGGACATACTGGAACATTCCTGGTAGTGACCTACTGTACTAAACGGAATGTCCCCCCCATGGTGGTGGAGACTATGGTTCTGTGCTATTTGAACTTCACCACTGAGCTGTCAGGGGGAGCGGGTGGGAGCTTGTCCTTCCAAGATGAAGGACTTGACTAGCAGTTTGGATCAAGTTCCTGTGTCTGTCCAGCCTTGGTCTCCTCATGTGGAATATCTGGTTGATGAGAGTACCTACCTTATAATTGAATCACAATAATTAAGTGAGCTGATGACCAGAAAGCTTATTACAAACATATATTTGCATCCCGATAAGAAGTCAGTATATGTTAGAGAAACCTTCACCATCGTCATCACCCAAATCTGAAGAACAGTTTATGGCAATACATGGGCACTGAAAGCTTTGACTACGGAGCCTTCATTATTACTGACATACCATCATAGACATTACTGTTTGCTGACTGCCTCAAAGATTTTTTTTTCATCATCAGGTGCTTGTAATTGGCTTTGATTTAATTTCATAGATCTATTTCAGTCAAGAGGAGGAAAATAGAACAGAAAAAAGGGAGGAAAGCATTTCAAGCTGTATGTAATAAAGTGGACAAACTGTAAAATTTAAACCTTAGCCCCGTGTGGCTTTAAAGCAGTGAATCATAGCACAGAATATAAAATTCTAAAGCATAAAGAGAAACTTACATGAAGAAAAGCTGACTGCCTCTGATTTGTATGTTATAAATTAATGGCAGCCAAGATTAAAGATCTAATATGACTAGCGAAGAATAGATCTTGAACTTTATCTTTCAGACAGGCTGGAAAGGAGATTTTGGTGCTGTTAAGTTTGGGGGGGCGGGGATGTGGGGGGGTTTCTGGTAGATGCAATGAAAATTTGCTTCATCTCAGCTAGTATGGGTCTGTGCCTACATTTTTATCTGTGAGTATCCTATTTCTAAAAGAATGTGTTCCCAACATGTTTGTTTCTTAAGTCACCTCCCTTGTTGGGGTGGGGGTTGGGGATGAATGTGCATTTTAGTCCAAACTGCTATTATGTTTGTACTCAATTGGAGGAGAACAGAACTATTATTCCTGCTGCTTCAAGCATCAAATGGCGGGTAACCTGCATTCATGTTCACTCACCAGGACCCAGTGTCTTACGGTACCTTGAGTAAAGATAATGAATATATATTTCATAGCAGGGCCTTCTTGAAGCTATAATTCTGTGTTTTCCACCAGGAATTCAAAATTGTAATCAGAATGAATTCCAGTCAGATATTCAATATGCTTAAACTACTTGCAAGGAGCAAATAAGTGAGTGAGATAAATAGAGTGGAAAAAAGTTTTTGCACAAAAGGGACAATTTCTTAGAGTGAGAAGGGCTTCCTTTGCTTTATGCAAAAAAAAAAAAAAAAATCCCTGGCTCCTCATTCTGTTATCCCCTTTCTACCCAGTGTTTAAATCCATTGCACTCACAGAATGGTCACATGAGGCTGACAATTGATGTCTTGGAGATTGTCCTATGGTGGTATGCTCTAGTCCCCTTGGCACTGCTGGAAATTGGCACACGATGCAACACAAACACAGTGTGAGGTTGATTCATGCCAAGGGAACAAGTGGTCCCTTCTCTAGGAAGCTTCCATCCTTAGAACTGGCATTTGGTCAAAGATGGGCAATCTTCATGACAAGGAAACCCAACTCCTATCACCCTGTGGGGTGACACAACATTCCATTCCAGACTCTCCACATGGGCCAGGACAATTCATTCTTGTTTCATAAGAAATGCAGCAACTCAGAGCTACAAATAACCCCTTAACCTAGTCAAAGGATCTGTCTGTGTGGGACCTTTTTGCTTGAACCCAAGGTCAAGGCGGCCTCACATTTTAAATGCGCTCCAGTGGCAATTTTTTGTTGGGAGAGATGGAAGGCATTTGTCACAAGTATTGATCTTAATTAAATTTTTGGACACTTACTATTAATCAAATCAAAGAGTGGAGAGATGGTTCAAAAAATGAGGACCACCACCCCCATGAAAGTTCTACAAAGCCTGACTTTTCATCAAGGGTGAAAAAAACTAGCTCATCCATTGCTGAGCAGGAATAAAATTTCTTTATGACACTCATTTTAGTCTCCTAATCTCCTTTGTGGAAAGGGCATATTGCTAGCATTTTTCTGGGTATGGTATATCTCATATTTTTAAGAGCCGATGGCATACAGAAAAGAGAGAGAGAACTCCATAGAAAAAATCCGGAAATTGGGCCATGAACTGACTCTATCATCACATTATCTATCTTCAGTCCCAGGACTCAATGTCGCAAGATCCCTGAGAGCCAAATGCTATTAACCAAATGCCATCACTGCCAAAATCTCCATCTGCCTAAAAGATGTCTCCTTCCTGGAAAATGGCCCCCTTCGCTGGAACATAATCTGAAGCCTCCTGAGTCCATACAGAAACTCTGCATAGAAAGGCCAGCATAACTTGAGTCTCTTGCGGTTTGTTAGAATGAGATTCTGTCCCCTAACAGTTGGCATCCAAATCACAGTTCCAGCTACACATACTCATAACTGGAATCAATTCATCAGTATCTTGATTTTGAAATTGCATAATTGCAAAGAGATGCTAGGCCTTTTCCCAACATAGAAGTACGAGGCAAGAGGACATTCTAGGATATTTTCATGCAAAAGAATGAAAGTGGACCCGTTCCTCACACCATATACAAAAATTAACTCAAAATGGATCAAAAACCAAATGCAAGAACTGAAGCTATAAAAATAGGTATACTACGTATACATCTTAGCAATCTTGGATTAGGCAATGATTTCTTAGATATCACGCAAAAAGCACAAGGAAAAATTAATAATTTGAACTTGAAAATTTAAAACTTTTGTGTGTCAAAATGCACTATCAAGAAAGTGAAAAGAAAGCCCACAGAAAGGGAGAAAATTTTTGCAAATAAAACATGACAAAAGTTGAGTATCCAAACATATATTTAAAAAATCTTGGGGCGCCTGGGTGGCTCAGTCATTAAGCGTCTGCCTTTGGCTCAGGTCATGATCCCAGGGTCCTGGGATCAAGCCCCGCATTGGGCTCCCTGCTCTGCGGGAAGCCTGCTTCTCCCTCTCCCACTTCCCCTGCTTGTGTTCCCTCTCTCGCTGTCTCTCTCTGTGTAAAAAAAAAAAAAAAAAACTTTATTAAAAAAATCTTGCAACTCAACAAAAAAGATAAAATGCCCAATTTTAAAATAGGGCAAAGACTTGAATAGACATTTCTCTAAACAAGATCTATAAATAGCCAATAGGCGCATAAAAAGATGCTCTGCATTCTGAGGCATTAGGGAAATACAAACCAAAACCAAAATGAGACAGCACTTTACACCCACTAGCATGTCTCCAGTTAAAAAGGCAAACAAACAAACAGAAACCAGCAAGAGTTGGTGATGATGTGGAGGTACTGGAACCTTCATACATTCCTGTTCAGAATGTAAAAGGATTCAGCACCATTAAAAAAAAGTTTGGCATATCCTCAGAATGTTAACATAGAGTTACCATATGACCCAACAATTCCACAGTAAACACCTCGCCTATCAAGGGGAGCATTAAGTGCAAGGTTATACTCAGACCTGTGTGGCTGCTGGCTGGCTTTGGAGCAAGAAGAGCTAGGGGCCACCAGTGTGTGAATGCTCAAGAAGAAAAAACCTGTCTTATCAGCTGCTGGGTAAAATTGGACTCTGATCCTGGAGGGGTTAGGGGGTGAGGCTGTGGTCCTGGGACTATGACACAACAGGTAGGGATTAAGATCTGGGAAGCAGAGATCCCTGAAGTAGACCGAGTCTCAAAATCATGGTGCTGTGGCAGTCTCTTCTTGCTGTAAGACATATAAAAGGACCACAAGCCTCCCTAGTGAGATCCCTCAAGGGAGAAGCAGGGTAGAACAATGTAGAGTTCTCCATAGCAAAGATGGTGCAGACTGCAATGGCAAGTCCACTTTCCCTTTGACATGACTCTCGGCCAGATGCATTAGGTAAAATGTCATGAATGTTGGGTAGAGTGAGATCCCCGGGGCCTGGGTCTTAGGTGGTTGTAGCGCCTAGCCCCACCTTCTGCAGGAGGACCAAAGCAGAATGTCTGGGATGGAAGGAACACTTCCCTCAGCTCAGCTGGCTTTCCCCAAAGAGGCAACTTCCTTGACTGTGTTGGCCAAACTTAGAGGAGAGAGCCTCCATGGCTGGAAGACAACCCCATGAAATGTGCTTGGAATATCTTGAGGCACCAAAAGACTTTGGAGTCTGGTCAGGTCTTACATTGACCTTTATGAATTATGGTAATAGAGAATTCTGAGACCTCATCTGATATTTGCACCTCAAACTCAAATTGCAGGAAGGAAAGACTTTTTTTAGACTCTTTCATGCTTGCTGGAGGGTTTTGCAAATAGCATATGTCTAAGAATGAAGAAGACTGTCTAGAAGGCAGAGACCACTAGAGTTTGAGTGGGACCCCTTGGCTTCTAGAGCTGAATCTGTCCCAAATTATTCCACGTGTGCATTTCCCAACATGATAAACAGATGTTCTATGAACAAAGGATTCTAAAGTCAAAATTGGGCAACATTGGGTTAAACAAATTATATTGGTTTCTCTTGGGTACATTATAACTCTCCCAGAAGGGCACATAATATACAAGTCTTTTGTAAGGAATCTAATTACATAAAGTTCCATGGAACACATTCGTAGGAAATATTAGGAAGTAAAAAAGGCATTTTGCCTACTTTGAAAGACTTCTAATGGAAAAGAAAAATACACCATCATCACTAGTATCAATTTCTCTTAAGGTCTTTACTTTTTAGACTCCTTTCAGCCTAAAATGGGCAAGTTACTGTAGGGACTGATAACTTTCAATCCTGATAAAAATTTTCTCTGCTGTAATTAAATCACTTTAAGCCATGCTTTCTTGTTCTTATTCCATCAGGAGAAATAGATTAAAACACATCAGCCCCTTCTTATATTTGAAACAGCCCCTACAGCCCATTCTCCCCATATGATTTTTCCGGCAAACAAATAAAAAAACAAACACATGGATTTTATGTCTAACGAATGCAGTCGAAACCCAACTCTGTCACTGCATACTGCAGTATAAGTAATAGGCTTAGATTGTACACATATAAGTGATAGAAGTAGATGGAATAAAAGAAAGAGTGCCAGGGTTAGACGAGGAAAATAGTGCAACTTGAGTAGAGGAGAGGAATTTGCTGAGCTTATAAATAGTCCTCTAAACTAAAATATATTATCTGAGCCCATAGTAGACTCTTAAAAAATAAGGAATGAATGAACAGCTGAATAAAGTAAGGAACAGCTACCCGGGGAGTATTGTATTCCATGTGCAGCAATAATACGCCTTTTTTTTTTTTTTAATAAAGCATAAGCAATGGAGTCTGTGGGTAATGGGAACAGCATTATTTTTAGCAGAGTGCTTTTATGTGTATTTTCTCATTTGTTTTGCACCACAATCCCGTGAAGGAGGAAGAGAAGGTAGAATGATTCCCGTGTGATTGATCCATTATTTTGCCAGTTAAACAGCTGTGTGGTGCTCCAAGGGGGAGCAAGGCTCTAAGGGTGAAGAGAGAAGCCCCAGACAGTCTCTGCCCTCACAGAGCACAAGCTAACGCAGGAGGCAGATGTCCCATGAATGAGAAATGGCAAGTCTCAGAAGGTTATGATGGGGCCAAAGTGACCTACAAATAAGCAAATAGAATCCCAAAGGGATTAAGTGGTTTACCCAGGGTCAAATGATAACTGGTTTGGTTTTAGAAATATCATCCGAACCCATATCCTTCCACTCTGGACAGGACGCAGTGCGGATCAAGGAAAGCAATCACGTCCGCTGATTTCTAGCGCAGTCGTTTTTTTTTTTTTTTTTTAAAGAGAAACATTGACAAATGAGTTGGTTACAGAGAGAGCCAACAGGGTAGTAAGAAGGCACAAGCCTTGTCTTTTAGGGAACAGTTAGAAAACTGAGTCTGTGTAGCCTTAAAAAATTTTTTGATAGAATGAGAGGCCAGATATGTTCATTGCACTCAAGTATTTTAAGGGTTATGGTGTGGACGAAGGGGCGTTAGACTGAGGAGCTGAAGATCGACCCGGGGGCTCTGTAAGGCAGATGTGCCCAGCAGGGTTGAGATGAAAATGCTCGGGTGGCAGGGGGAGAACACAGGGTCCCTACGGGGCCATCCACATAAACTTTGGGTCCTCTAGAACATTGTAGCTCAGTATGTGAACTCTGGGTTCGTCAGACGGCTCAAAGCAAGCTCCCTGCCACGACCGTCACCACTCGCTAGCCCTGGTCCCTTGGACCTGTGGTCCCTGTGGACAAATTACCTAATCTTTCTGAGCAACAGTTGCTTTACCTGCAAATGGGAAATAGTAATACCTGTTTCAGGTGCTGGTTACAGTGTTTAGTAAAGTTAAGCACATAACCTGTTTCATTCAGTGCCTGGCACAGGAAGCCACGGTATATACTAATTAAACAAGTAGTCATCCATTTAATGAATGGATCATGAATGAATAAAGTGTTGAATAAGCAGCATTAGGAATATTAGTAGCTCAACTAAAACAAAAACCTCATGTGCAGGTCCAAGGATAAACTGAAAGATGTGAGGATGTACCATTGGCCCGAGCGACCTTTGCAAATAGACTGCATGTCTAACTATCTACTCATGAGATCCATTCCTGCTCTGGGTAATCCTTGGACCATATGTTCTCTAAAATCCTTCCCAGTTCTTAAATACCATGAGAGTAAGAAATGTCAAATGGTCTAATTGTAGAAGTCAGGAAGTTTCTATTCCTCCAGGGCAATGAGAAAGGTCATGGAACTGGGATCATGAAGCTGTTTCTTTCTAGAAAAGGAATGAAAAGTCCTTCTCCCACTCCCTACTCCCATTTATTATTTACAACAACATAAGAGCGCTTTGTTTTTGTATCTTTCTCTAAAAGAACATGGGAAGCCGTCTCTACAATTCCCAGAATGTACATAGGAGATTTCTTATTGCCTTTTTTTCCCTCTGGGCCCTCCCCAAGAAATACACCCAGGGACTGCAAGCATCTTCAAGATATGAATTATGGCCTTTGACAGTATTTGGTCTTCTTCCATTTCTGCTTTGGAACTTCGACCTCACTGTGAAAAACAGAAACTCCTTGTTTCTAGTGAGATGCAGAAATAGGTTTTCAGATTGTGCCACTTTCTGGTCAGATATGGAAACCAGCAGGGCTGATTTCTTGCTTGTTTTTAGCATAGTAGCAAGCCTACGCCATCAGGGAGGCTGGACAGGAAGCGCTTCTCTCCCTAGAATTTAATCTTGGCCTCCTGGGTGGTGATAGCTTGAACTGCATTCAAATTAAGCCATGGGAAACAGTTTCAAAAGTTCAGTGCTTATTTATTTAGAAGTCCGTGTGCCTATTGGAGAATAATTTCCCATTATGCTCAGAGGTAGGTTCAACCTCTGGGAAGAGAAATTGAATGGGGACTTTTCTAAAATGCTCTCAGCTGCCAATGTCATCAGATATATAAGACGTTTGTCTGAATACGCTCAAAACTACTTCTGTTTCTCTGATAAGGAAAGATTAAGAGAGAGAGAGAGAAAGAGAGACAGAGAACCGGGATCCAGGATCTGAAATTCCCCATCTATTTATGAGCATACCTTGTTTTATTACACCTCAGTTTATGGCACTTTGCAGATACTTCATTTTTTACAAATTGAAGGTTTGTGGCAACCGTGTTTTGGGCAAGTTTATTGACAGCATTTCTCCAACAGCATTTGCTCACTTCGTGTTTCTGTGTCACATCTTGGTAATTCTTGCAATATTTCAAACTTGTTCATCATTATTATATTTGTGATCAGTGATTACAGCTGACTGGAAACTCAGATAGTTGGTCAGCATTTTTTGGCAATAAAGTACTTTTTAATTAAAACATGTACATTCTTTTAGACATAATGCTATTCCACCCTTAACAGACCACAGTGTCGTGTGAACATAAATTTTCTATGCACTGAGAAACCAAAATATTCACTTGACTCCCTTTATTGTGATTGCTAGTATGATTGCAGGTTGACCCAGGATAGATGCAAAGGAGCCATTCTAGTGAAACTCTGTCATTTAGCACCACAAGCTTTGGGTCTAAACCCTTATATAAAACTTTTTCTACATCCGAACCCCAGGACTCCATTTGTGCCTCTGCCCTGAGCCCAAAAGTCAGAAGATTGAATAACCTCTTTGGACTCGCATCTTAATCTAAGCCCACGTATGTGGAGAGAAGACAAGGAAAAATGAACCTGGGTGAAAGAGTCCCCAAAATAACAAAGTTTCTTCCTGAAGCTCAAAAAATCTACATTAAATAATCTATTCCAGCCTTCCCAGAGTGGCACAGTGGAGAAAGAAGGCAAGTTTACCCAGGAGGGAGACATCTCTACGCCCACCAGGTACTTAAGCTTCATGGAAGACCGAAACCGTAAGAAGGCAACCCCAAGGGGCGCCTGGGTGGCTCAGTCGTTAAGCTTCTGCCTTCGGCTCAGGTCATGATCCCAGGGTCCTGGGATCGAGCCCCAAATCGGGCTCCCTGCTCCGCGGGAAGCCTGCTTCTCCCTCTCCCACTCCCCCTGCTTGTGTTCCCTCTCTCGCTGTGTCTCTCTCTGTCAAATAAATAAATAAAATCTTTAAAAAAAAAAAAAAAGAAGGCAACCCCAAGACCTGGGCTTGTCTCAGCAGCACCTTCAAACCAGCTCTGGACCCCTGGGATACTCCCAAAACTCCCTGTTCAGTGCCCCTCTTGATGAAAGAATGAAGGGACAAAGGATGCTCTTCATTCTTTCCTGGGACCGGCAGCTTTCACCAGAACAAAAGTCAGCATTTTTTCAATCTGTAAGGACTTATAAGGAGCACTTTCGGCTGATGCTAGAAAGTGGAGTCTTTCAGAGAGCTGGAACATGACCACCTGTCAGGCTCTCCTAGTGCAGAGAGCTGATAGCAAGCACACGCTCCCAAACATGACTAAGGTTTTTTGAGGAAAAAATTTTTTCAGAAAATAGCAGTTTGAATGTGTTATTCTCCATGAAACATATCACTGTACATGCTTTCAAAAGGAGCTTAATATGAAAACATATTTATACATAGCCCTAAATAAGTACCTGATTTGTCATAAGGTAGATCTTTGGACTATGGCTGTGTACTCCCTAACAAAAATCTATACTAAAACTTCAGTTTGTGAGGGGTTTTTTTTCAGGAACATATAAGGTACAGATTGAAGTATTTCAGCATTTCCCAGAGTTGGCTCCTTGGGGCATCGTTCCCTCAAGATGCTTGGCCAAAACAGTGTCTGCATCCAAAAAGTTGGAGAAATCAGGGCGTCTGGGTGGCTCAGTCATTAAGCGTCTGCCTTCGGCTCAGGTCATGATCCCAGGGTCCTGGGATCGAGCCCTGCATCGGGCTCCCTGCTCAGCGGGAAGCCTGCTTCTCCCTCTCCCACTCCCCCTGCTTGTATTCCCTCTCTCACTGTGTCTCTCTCTGTCAAATAAATAAAATCTTTAAAAAAAAGTTGGAGAAATACTCTGTGTTCTATCTGCCTTTAAGAGATTCACGATGTGCATAAACTCATGAAGAATGAGAAATTTGGAGGTTAAGGAACATTTTTCTAACAGATGAAATTTTATTAAAAAAAACTTTTAACAGATCAAATTCACCTCACATCAAAATTTTCAAACTTCATGGGCCAAGAAACACTCAGGTAAGGAACATCGAATAAGATGTCAAAGATCCAGTGCCCTAAGGAACGGACCGTAAGAAACTTTGCTCAGAAAACAAGCAGATATGTGAGGCTTTTGTTGGTGGTGATGATGATTTCCTAGAAGCAGGAGGGATGGACATCAATACAGGGCCACTGTGTTATTGCTATGTGACAAGGAAAACAACTCCATGACCTGAGAGCAGAGAAGAGAACCTGAACCAATAGGTCCTTGAGTTGCTGGAGACCCATCTACAGTATTCCACTGAGTTTTGCCTGTAACAACCCTTCGGGTTCCAGGAAACGATAGCACAGCATGTAGTTATGACAACAACAACAAAATCAGCTTCCCTATAAACAATTTAGGACATGAATCAACCAAGTGGTATGTAAAAAGCTGGATTCTAACGTGAGTATAGTAACATTCTGGCTCCGCTAAAGCTCCTAGAATCCTCGCACTAGAGATCACTCTTCCAAAAACAATTGGATCCTTATTTTTTTTGCGCCGAATGAGAACACATGGGTTGGGGCAGCTTGCAAAGACCCCTCCGGCCTTAAGAGTTCATAACACTTGTGAACAGTAAAAAAGAAATCCATCGTGTGGTCCTTTTTGCTGCCTTTCCTAGAAATTTAAATTTGTACGGAAACTTTTTGTACGTTTTCCGTACTAGACAGTACTTTTTTTTTTTAAAGATTTTTTATTTATTTATTTGAGAGAGAGAATGAGATAGAGAGAGAGAGAGCATGAGAGGGGGAAGGATCAGAGGGAGAAGCACACTCCCCACTGAGCAGGGATCCCGATGTGGGACTTGATCCCAGGACTCCAGGATCATGACCTGAGCCAAAGGCAGTCGCCTAACCAACTGAGCCACCCAGGCGCCCTAGACAGTACTTTTTATTTCTGGGTTATTAGCATAGGGTATTATGTTTCCCCGTTGGGTTGGGGAGGGCAAAGCGTGTTCCATAATCATTGTCTGGGGATTTGCAAATGGGTTTCTCTGGCTGAACCTGTTGAGTGTTGAGCAAATCTCCCTGGAGAAATGCAATTTGCTTTGCCTCTCGAGAGCACTAAATCATAAACTGGCCACTTTCTCCCTTCCACTTGACCTTCATCTCCCACAGAGACTTCCTCTGGACTGTATTTTGCTACTTTAAGCAAAAAAAAAAAAAAAAAAAAAAAGATTAAACACCATGGCCTGAAAACCTACTCTGGGTTTCTAAAACACTTAAATTGCACTAAACACTATCAATGACCCCCCCCCCCCGAGGAGACTTGTCACATGCTGTTGGGAAGGGAGATGCTCAACCTGATGTGTCATCTACAAGAGGGATGGTCAGTAAAGGTCAGAGAGGAGCTACACTTCTGGTTTCATGAACACAGTATTTTCATGCAAGGATGAGAGACCCGATCTTTCCAGGCCTTTTCCACTCTGCTATGGGAACATCTATACACAGTCAAGGGAGCATCCATGGTCACTTCTGCCCACACTGACTGAGGGATCAGGTGATTTCTGATCACAAATTGCTACTACCACGCAGCAAGACAAAGTAAGAAATTTGAGGCAGGGGCTGGTGGTGGGGGGTGGGGGGATGGTAAGTAAAGAGGCCAAGGTGAAATTCAAAGACCTATCTTAGACTCTCTATCAAGAAGACTTATTGCCGTCTGTCACTTAGTAAGTCCTATATTGTTGTATATTTTGAAGATACTGTTGGACTTTTCCAAAGTTCCTGCCAATCCATTTCAGTCCCCACCTGTCTCCAAGGACTTGTGCAATTATAAATATTCTAGAGAGTAGAGGTGCTCATCTCACTGCTGATGCCCTTGGTAGTGTTTTTCTTCATCTAGCTGTGATTAAGGTGAAGAGAAAAGCCTCAGAGGAGTTGGATGTCTGTCATTTGCAGGGTGTGGAGGCACTGTTTGCTTTTCTCTTTAGGATTCTGAAAACAAAACAAAACAAAACAAAAAAACAACAAAAAACCAGACAAACAGACAAACAAAAAACAACCCAGAATTTTGACTCTTCAAGAGTCCCAGAAGCCTCTATCTCACTTACTGGGCTTGAAGTATTGAGATCGCCAGCGTTCCTTTTCAATAAGGTATTCATTCTCCTCAAGATTTAAAATTTAAGCCTTTGTGGGCATGGAATATGGGGCAGGCATCCTGTGGAAGGTAAGAGAACTCTGGTCCAGAAACAGGACGGCACAATACTTAACCCAAAATAGAGATCATGGTCGTTGGTTGGTCTTTTAAGAGCGTGAATTCCCAGCTGTCATTATGAAACCTTCTTCTTACGGGGCATCTATGGTTTCTCATCCTCCGATCCTCCATCTGCTCCCATTCTGTTCTTTTGTCTCTTAATGCAAGCCTCAACTCTGGCCAAGGAAGCTGAAGGAACCAATTCCAGCCATAATAAAGTGCGTCATCAATGATTTCTCCCTTCCAGGGGGCATTTGCGGTCATTCCCGAACCCAGATGATTTCCCTTAACTTCCTTGGATGTAGCTACTTTGCCTTATTGATGTGTTTGAAATAGTAAAGACATTTTAGGCAAGGAGAAATGCTGCCCTCTACGGGGCTTGGGAATCTCAGCATTTTCTAGGCTACCATTGGTGAGCACGGCACATTCCTCTTTTAGGGATTGTTCACTCTTGTCTTCTTTTACTTTGAAGCTAATACAGCCAGTGACAATCTTATTGACTAGAATGACTTCAGCACACATTTATTGCTCAAGTGGAAAAGGAGAAATAATGCTAAGAAACAAATTAAAATTCCTTTCTTTTTGAAAAAAAAAAAAAAAAAAAAGATCCAGCACAGTTTCCCTGATCAGGTAGGTGGGCATGAGGATGTTTGGGGCCCCTCAGTATTATGGGGGAGACATGGGAACCTCGATCTCCATTATTAAGCTAGCGATCTTATCCCTCCCTGCCTATTTTTTTAAGCAGGGAAACGTGAGTTTTTAGTTCTGTTAGTGGAAGAGACAGACAGACATCTGGTCACATATCAATATCAAGATTCATCCACTGATTGGTAATTAATGGATTTTTCCAAACAGAAGGTTCTCCTTCACCTGCTGTGTTTCTTCTTTAGCTGCCTACCTGTTGAAGCTGCAGTCTGTTGATACCTGTCATCTGCTACACCATGACAGCCCCATTCCTCAGGTTTTGACCTCAGCTTCCACAGGCCAGATTTCATTATTCTCTTCCCGTCAGATGGGAGAGCCTCTGCATCATGTCCTTCTCTTCCTTACTCCTTCCTTACCTTTCTTACTCCTTACCTAAAGCAAACACCTGCCAAGCCTGCAAAAAGCTGATCAGTGAGCTCGTTCACGAAATGCTTTAGGAAGGCATTTCAGAAATCGCATCCTGGTTCACACACTTCCCCAGCCAGGGCTCAGTGGGCAGGGTGGTTTCAACTGGAAGAGGCAAGACAGGCATTTTGCACACACAGCCCACAACTCTTAGTGAATAACAGATTAAATTCACTTCACATTAAATTTTCAAACTTCATGGGCCAAGAAATACTCATGTAAGGAACATCTAATAAGATATCAAAGATCCAGGTATAGATGCCTCTTTTAGCTTCAAAAGCCAGGGAAGGTCAGGAAACCCCATGGATGATTCCCGAAGACAGCTCTGCCTGACAGTATTTTCATGATGGAAACAGTCTAAGAGGAGCCAGAGAGTTGGAAAAGGAGCGCTGTTGGGGACGGGGACATGTTTCTCTCTGAAAGAAAAGCAACAGTGCTAACTGTAAGTTATGAATAGAAAACAAAATGGGGCAATCTGACAAAAAGAGAAGGGCCAAGAATAGCACTAATAAAAGGATTTGAGGGCAAAGCTGTGGGCAATCACCAGTCTCAAAACAAGGGAAGAGCGGGGCATACGTTTATTCGCTGAATCTTTGATGGTCAGTCTGGGTCCTCTGCTCAGGCCAGACCAGGGTTATGCTAATAATTGCAACAATAAAATATACTATTGCTTTTGTAAGGTTTATTCTTTCTTTAAAACATACCAAGCCCTGGGTGGCTCAGCCGGTTAAGTGGCTGCCTTGGCTCAGGTCATGATCCCGGAGTCCCGGAATTGAGCCCCACGTCCGGTGCCCTGCTCAGGGGGGAGTCTGCTTCTCCCTCTCCCTCTCCTCCCCCCCCCCACTTGTTTTCTCTCACTCGCTCGCTCACTCTCTCAAGTAAATAAATCTTAAAAAAAAAATAAAATGTACCAAGTAAATTATTAATAATTACATCTGTCATATTTATCCTTTGTATTTTAATAAACTCCATGGCTTATTCTTTAGTTGCTATATAGACTGAATGTTTGTGTCCTCCCAAAAGTCATAGGTAAAATCCTGTTGCCTAACACGATGGTAGTAGGAGGTGGGGCCTCTGGGAGTTACTTAGGTCATGAGGGTGCAGCCCTGGTATGCAGAATTAGTGCTGTTATAAAAGAGAACCACGGAGGGCTCCCTTGTCCCTCCTGCCCGGTGAGGACACACTGCAAGAAGACAGCCAGCCATCGGTGGACAGAGACGAGGACTCTCGCCCGACACTGAATCTGCTGGCGCCTTGATCTTCGGCTTCCCATCCTCCAGAACCAGGAGAACTAGATCTCTGTTGTGCAGGAGGCTCCCAGTCCATGATACTCCATTAAAGCAATCTGAACAGACTAAGAGGACAGAAGCTTAGTAGCTTGGTAACCAAGGGAAGCTCTAGGAGCCATACAGACCTAAAGCAAGCCCTTGGTACATGGTAGTGATGAGGCAGCCCAAGGCAGGCTGAGGACAAAGCACAAGCTGATAGCCCGCTATCCCCCACCCCCACGCCCAAGGTGGGATATGGGTGACATTCCCCGGGCACTCCTGGCTGCCCTAAAGCTAAGGGAAGGAAAAACAAAGGGTTAATTTATAGAGCTTACAGTCCTGCAAGACAGGAGTCTCCCTCTGTTTACAAATGTCTTAGTGATTTACAAGAAAAAAGCATTCTTATCAATAACCCAGCTTCCAGAAGGAAGCTCCCAGCTGTCTCAATGTCAATGCCTTACTAGAGGGAAAAACAACCTTAACTTGACAACGGCAAGGCCTCCAATATCTTGTAGTCTTCTCTAGCATACAAAGTTCTTTTGAAAACCTCCCTTTTCCTTACCTCCCCCAGCTCCCAAGTATATAATCAGCCACCCCTCACAACCCCAGGGCAGCAGCTCTTTCTGCCCGGGGGTCCTGTCCCCGAGCTTTAATAAAACCACCATTTTGCACCAAAGATGTCTGAAGAATTCTTTCTTGGCCATCGGCTCTGGACCTCACCCCACCGGCACCGCCTCACCTACATTCAGAAACAACATCAGCAGCATCAACTCCCATCACAAGCATAGTCACCACTGGCACATTCTTTTCAAACTGGTTATCAGTCCTTAATATGGGAAAGCATTGTTTCATGAACCTTTCACTCCAGTTACCTCTGGGGATGTGCGTGTATTAGTAACAATATAAATATATGTGTCACGGGCAATTCAAAAGCTTGAAGGCCAGGACCTCAATGCAAAGAAACCTTTGTCTGCTGGTCATGCACATTCAAACCTATTACGTAATGATTAAACTCCACGGTCATGGAAACCTAAGAGAAAAGAGACTTTTAAAATGTCAAATCATTAAAATTCTCATCAACTCTACAACAAGTCTACACACATGAAAGCAGATAATGAACAGTTAAGGTTTAGGGAATTCTGAAATGTCTCATTTATTAATTCGCTAAGGCTGCCATAGCAAAGTACCACAAAGTGGGGAGCTTAAGCAACTGTCACGTATTTGCTCGCCATCTGGAGGCCAGAAGTCAGAGATCAAGATGGCGGCAGGGATGGTTTCTTCGGAAGCTTCTCCCCTTGGCTTCCTTGATGTCTTCTACTCCAGGTGTCTTCATGCGGTCTTTCCCCTGGGTCTGTCTGTATCCTAACCTCCTCTTCTCATAAGGACACCAGTCATTAAATTAGGATCCACCCTAATGACCTCACTGCAACCTAGCCACCTCGTCAAAGGCCTTGTCTCCATACAGTTACAACATAAGAATTTGAGAGGGACACACATTTCAGAGATGAGTTTAGAAACTAGAGTTGATTGGGGTGCCTGGGTGGCTCAGTCGTTAAGCGTCTGCCTTCGGCTCAGGTCATGATCCAAGAATCCTGGGATCGAGCCCCGCATCTGGCTCCTTGCTCAGCGGGAAGCCTGCTTCTCCCTCTCGCACTCCCCCTGCTTGTGTTCCCTCTCTCACTGTCTCTCTCTCTGTCAAATAAATAAATAAAATCTTTAAAAAAAAAAAAAAGAAAGAAAAGAAACTAGAGTTGATCTTTAGAGATTTGTACCTTCCACCTCTCTCTTAGCTGATTCTATAGGATTTTCCTGCTTCTGCCATCTGCCCGGAGAGTCCCAATTAAGACCCAATGTCTTCTTTTTCTCTTTCCAGCAAGAACCAACTACGGTGAAGCGGGAGAGCTAGGTTCTTGTCTTACGGAGTCAAAGAATGAATCTCGCGGACAAAAGAGAGTGAGTAAAGTGATAGAGTTTTATTACGCAGGGATACATTAAAAAAAAGGCCTCAGCAGCGAGAGGGGTCCCGATAGGGTTGCCAATGTGGGCCTCCACCCATAGTCTTTTATTTAGAACTGATCAGGGAGCTTGTGGCCCTATCATTCTTGTGATGTCTTGGTTTGAGTAAGGACTGGTGAGATCACATCTGTAATGGCTTACTTCTTCTTTGGGGTCTGGTCATTCTTTGTTGGTCACAAGGTGACTGCCATAAAAAGACCCCATTTCTGATGCTCAGGGCAGGGTGGTCTGGTTTGTTCCCTTATCTCTGGTTTCCTTACGCCTCAGCATTCCTGGGATTTCTGTGAGCCTGATCTGTAGCCTCTACCTATCTCTCCCTACCTAGCCCCGCCTGTCCCTTAGTCAATAAGACCCTTCAGATGTATATCCGTGGGTCCTATACTTAGGGAGTGATTACCAACATGCATCTTGCTGGGGGCGGTGGGGAGGGGTAGAGATAAAGGAAGTTTCCAAAGGAATTCTTACATGTTAAAGTAGACTTACAGGATCCTGGGGATTGGGTCAAGATTGCCTTTTGCCCTTAAGAAAATGTCAACATTCAGGCAGTTGAGTCCCTAGAGGAATGTCACTCTGTCCACCTCAAGGACTTGTCAATGAGCTGCAGGTAGTAAGGAAACTGAATAATTTTTCTTCTGCCTTTGTTTCCCACATCAGTGGGATTCGTGGTGTTCTCCTGTCCTCCTCCTCTGAGTTTTCCAAGGGGCTACAGAGGACGGATCCTCAGTCTTTGGGGCCGCACGTGCCTCGTTCAAACATCATATTGATGATGAAGTCACGCCAATACAAATTTCAAGCTGGTAGCAACATATCAGAACTGAATGCAATGTTACAAAGAAGAACTGGTAATGGCAATACACCAAATACAACCTAAGTATTGCTAAAGTCATATAACCATGAAACAAGGGAACAATAATTCATACCGTTAATGTTAAAAATATAAATATAAATATATAATATAAAAATATAATATAAAAATATAATGTTGCTGGAGGGGCGGAGGACAGGCTGCTCCAAGATGGGCCACTTTGGCATAAAGGTTATTTTGAGGGGTGCCTGGGGGGCTCAGTCGGTTAAGCGTCTGCCTTCAGCTCAGGTCATGAACTCAGGGTCCTGGGATTGAGCCCCACATTGGGATCCCTGCTCAACGGGGAGCCTGCCTCTCCCTCTCCCTCACCAGCTCCCTCTGCTTGTGCTCTCTCACTCTCGCTCTGTCAAATAAATAAGATCTTAAAAAAAAAAATCCAGTTATTTAATCAAACACTGATCTAAGTGTTGCTGTGAAGGTATTTTGAGATGTGGTTAATATCCATAATCAGTTGACATTAGGTAAAGGAGACCACCCTGGTTAGTGTGGGTGGGTCTTGCCCAATCAGTTGAAGGCCTTAAGAACAAAAACCAAGGTTTCCCAGAGATGAAGAAATTTTGCCTCAAGACTATCATCAACTTCTGCCTGAGTTTGCAGCCTGCTGGCATTCCCTACATATTTCAAACTTACCAGCCTCCCCAACTGTGTGAGCCAATTCCTTAAAATCTCTTAATAGTACACATACATATTCTATTGGTTATGTTCCTCTGAACAAGCGTGATGAATGCACTACGTTTTGTTAAAAATATTCAGGATGTCATAGAGGTAGCCCAGGCCTTACTGTTCTGTTTGTTGCAAAAGGCAACCAGCCCCCCTTTGTCCCATCTCCCAATTGCTAATCACACGAGAAGGGCCTGCAATACTCCTCTACAACTCAAGGTGGCACTCTTGTTCTACCCAAAAAGTTCAGGCTTCCCTGTTGCCCGCCCCACCTCACAGGCTTTTTTTCCCCCTCAGATTCCAAGACAACCCAATGACTCAGCAATAGGAACAAGGAATCATAAAATTCGGACGAAGGAACTACGTGCCCAAGCTTGCCATCACCACCAACTGAAAAAACAAAAACAAAAAACAAGAAAACACTTTTTAGATGTGTCCTTTTTTGGAAGTCCCATCCTTTGGTAGGGTTTAGCAGGCTCCAAGCAAATAACCCCTTGGGCAAGTCCCATGAAACGCCCAGTGAATAAGAAAATCCCAGGGGTAATAGAAAAGGAGATTACCAAGCTGGCTGAAGGTTGGCTGGCCGTTTTGTCATCCTTCTGCCTGCTGCAGAAGACGGGCCACCTGTTGGTATTGTTCTGGGTTTTCTGTCTTTTCAAATCTTCAGAGTTGTCCTTTGGGGATGGAAGCCACTATCACTCACCCAAGGGTGCCGCGCACATACCTGCCTGTGTGTTCATGCACCCCGGGCTTGACTCAGCCCGACCCCAGGATGTCAGCTGCCCCGGTCCTGGCAGGAGACTCTGTCTGAGCCTGCCCTGCAATCCCCTCGGTTAATCCTACTGGTGGTCAGCACTGTACCCTGTCATTAGGCCATGTCCTTGACCACAGAGCTCAGAACAGGTTCACGGGTGCAGGCTTGTTAAATCCTTGCAAAATTTTGTAAGAAAAGTTTGAGATGGCTTTACTTTTGAAATTTATGCTTTGCATATGGGGAAACAGAACCAGGTGTGTTGACTGATGCTGAAAAGGTCACCCAGTAACTCAGAATTAGAAGCCTGGGCACTCGACCTTCAATCAGGGGTGGCTGACTTCTAAGTGTCTGCCACCAGAGTCTCTCTGCTCCCACTAATCCTTTCCTTGTGCATATGGTATGTTTTGGTTCTTATTTAAAGTAGACACATTCACCTAAGGACACAATTCCATGCCTGTGTTTCTGCAGTTGTAAGCAATGTGCCAATGATGTTGTGTTACCAGCATCACCCAAAGTAGAAACATCGCCTATCTTTTACACGAGAACCTGACTTAAAATATACACAGTCTCCCTCTTAGAGGTGCACAATTCAGGATAACAGTTGAGAAACCCTGAAAAAGCCTGTAGAAAATAAACATCTTAACTCTATTTAACTATGTATTTTCTAGACTTGCTTGAACATAGATGACTTTTTTCCACAATACCCTTCCCTTAATATTGTCAGAATAATAGTCCCCGGAATAGCCTTTTGGAAATGCTGAATAATAGTATAATCTCTTTGTTTCAGAGGTACAGATCTGTGATTCAACAGTCTTGCACAATTCACAGCGCTCACCATAGCACATACCCTCCCCAGTGTCTATCACCCAGCCACCCCATCCCTCCCACCCCCCTCCACTCCAGCAACCCTCAGTTTGTTTCCTGAGATTAAGAATTCCTCATATCAGTGAGGTCATATGATACATGTCTTTCTCTGATTGACTTATTTCACTCAGCATAACACCCTCCAGTTCCATCCACGTCTTTGCAAATGGCAAGATCTCATTCCTTTTGATGGCTGCATAATATTCCATTGTATATATATACCACATCTTCTTTATCCATTCATCTGTCGATGGACATCTTGGCTCTTTCCACAGTTTGGCTATTATGGACATTGCTGTTATAAACAATATATGTTAAAAAAAAGAAGAAGAAGAAGATAGCAGGAGGGGAAGAATGGAGGGGGGGAAATCAGAGAGGGTGACAAACCATGAGAGACGATGGACTCTGAAAAACAAACTGAGGGTTCTAGAGGGGAGGGGGGTAGGAGGATGGGTTCGCCTGGTGATGGGTATTAAAGAGGGCATGTACTGCATGGAGCACTGGGTGTTATACGCAAACAATGAATCATGGAACACGACATCAAAAACTAATGATGTAATGTGTGGTGATTAACATAACAATAAAAAATTTAAAAAAATAGTACAATCTCTTTGCAGCGTAGGGTCGGGTGTGTAGGCACTGCTCCCCACTGAGATGAATGCTAAAGTTCACAGGACTCGTTTTCATAGAGTTAGTTGAATTTTGGGGGTCTCCCAGGGCATCTCAATTGTTGACAAAAGCCAAGTCCCATGTCAGTTTTCCAAGCCTGAGATTATGGAATAGAGAGTAGATTAGTGAGTACCCTCTCCTGCTCCTGATGGGCCAGTCCCTTTAAACCACACAGACATCTCTACTCAAGGCCACTGTGAGTTCCTTCCGGCTGCTGCACCGTTGACATCAGTGGGGACTTCCCCTTCCCAGTTCTTCAGCAGTGTCCTTTGTCCACCATTGGTTCCTTGAAAGACAAATCGAAAGACAAATTAGTACCTGGGATATTCCTTTAAAAAACTGCTTAGTTCTTCAGGTCTGCCCAAACCGAAGCCATCACCCTGGGGCAGTCATCCTGCCTAATTCTTCCTAGGAACACACCCTTCATCAATTTTGCTTATCCAAAAGGGTAGGCAGCTTTGCATCATTGCTAGAGTTTCTACACTGTCCCTGGTAACAGTCCATGGTCATAGGAACTGGGATGAGGCACATCCTTACTTTGACGTCTTGCGGTAGCTGAAGACCTCACAGCCATGCACGTGTTCGTTTTTCAAACTCTGTGGAAGTTTCCCAGCTCATCTCAGAAAAATATACTGGCTTAGAGGGATGAATCTGCTAGACAATGTGGTCATCCCATGTTGGGTGATTTGCTCTGGTTTCTTCATGAAGCTTGAGAAGACTTGTCTTCACTTAGTGGCTCTTGTAGACCTTCATTTTACAATAATAATCTTTGTGCTTCTTTAAACAATTACAGTTGCTAAGTCTGAAAGGGCAAGGGGACCCTATAGGATCAGCCCTCAGCCCCTTTTTCAGTAGAAATTGGATTTCTGTTGATCAGATATATTCTTTTAAGAACCAGTAAATTCCCCAACTCTACTCCCGCAACAAAAATTCATTATATTTACAGGACTATTAACATCTACATCTAGAGACCATCCTACCAAATGTTTCTTCCTTCCTGAAGCTTGGGGTCTAAAGCAGATGAAAGAGACTCCTTTATGAAGATTTTAAGGAATGAGAGTCCAACTCACTTGAATGACTTGAGTCCTATCTACCCAAGCTATGGAGAAAGAAACTCATCCTTTAAGAGTTCATATGGGCTTCTTCAAGAAGCCCTCCCTGACTACCACCCCACACAGCTCAGTCTGATTTAGGTATGTCTCTCTCTGAGCCCTTAGCACGAGGGACAGATCTCCATTCACCTGTGTGTGTAGCATAGAGTTTTGATGTTCTGCTCACTGGCAGAAGGCCTGGGAGTCATTCACCTTTATGGGTCTAGCCCATAATGGTTTATTAAATTAACTGAAACTTCCAGGCCAAGGATTTTGGGGATCCAAGGATGGGAGATGACAAATGTTGCCCGTAGCCCTCCCTACTCAACCTGCATCTGATGATTGACATGGCTCCTTCACCACCCATTAGTCCCTAAAGAGCTATTCATTCTTACTCTGGGGAGATGACCATGAAGACTGAGTGTACTCTGTTCCCACCATCCTCATGACTGTTTATTTGAAAAGTCTTGGACCATATGGATTCTCAGGGACCTTCTAGATACTACTCTGTCCAGGGCAAAACATCACAGGAAATTGCATAGTCTATGAATCCGGAGCGTGATGCTGAGCATCTGGTTCATGAAGTTCCAGTGTTCAGTAGACAAAAAGCCACAATAATGGAACCAGCCCAGTGGCCATTTGTATGCATTGATGGTGAGTTGGGAATCCCACATAGACCAGGGTAGAAGTTCTAGAGGAATAAGTGATAGGTCGGAGTCCATTCAAACCATTTCAAGAGAGATGATTATGTATATCTCTTTTCAACTCCATCTTCAATGGAATTAAAATCAACCATGGAGTAGGTGTTATATCACACAAACAAGCCAATGCTACACACTAGGGCTTTTTTTATTTTCAAGAGAGCTCTTTGTAGACATTTATTGGCACACCGCTGGGAGAAACACACTTTCATCTTGATCAGAGCCACTGGTGCTTACAGAATTATAGATAAACGTCTCAGTTTTGTCCCAATCCACTCCTGGGCCTGACAACTGCCCAAATGTGACAACCCACATTAAAGAGGTTCCTTTGACATTGCCTTGGTGGCCGGCAGTCTTATCTCCTGACATATTTAAATCAAGTCTTGTAAAGGACACATCGATGTTTTCACCAATATTTTTAAGCCACCGTTACATAATACCATCCAAATTCATATCAGGCACCACGCTAACGCAAGTTAATAATTTATGGCAAATAGATGGGGAGAAGGACAATGTTTCTAACTTCAACTTCTTGCCAGAAATAAGTAAATCATGTTTTTTAATTGAATTGGATTCTAATCTTGAGAGAGGTTAGTGATTTTTGTTTGTTCGCAAGAGGGTAAGGGGGCAACATTTCTTCATTTGCAAGACTGGCTTTCAGAAATTGTTATATAGAACTCATCAATTTAGTCAGTTGAGCTGACTAACACTTATTGGTTATCAAGTATGGGCCAATAGCCAGGTGCAGGGACACTAAATTCTAATAAGACACCGACTCTGTCCTTTGGAAGCTTAGACAGAGTCAAGGACATTCATCAAAGATGTAGGTGCCGCTCCTGAAGAAACATGCTTAGGCCAGTATTTCTCTACATCAGGTTAAAAGTCATGATATATTAGCTTAGTGGGTAAGAGTCCAGCCTCTGGGATCAGACCTTGTTCAAAGACCCTGTTCTACTATATACTAGCTCTGTGACCAGGAGTCATTTATCTGACCTCTTTAAATTTTGGTTTACTCATCCACAAAATGGGCGTAATCATAGCCCTTGTCTGTATCTTGTCATGAGGATTAACTGAGAAAATACATCGAAAACACATTGAGCAATACCTAGCAGATTGGAAGCTCTCAACAAAAATAGCATTTACTATTCATCTTCTTCTCCTCACCCCCCACCCCACCCCCCACCAGGACAGGAAAAAATACAGACAACTTCTGAGCTATCTCTACATGTCCAGTCTCTGCAGTGAAGCTGTTCCCAATGCTGTGAATTCCAGAGACCCAGATCATTTCCTCCTCTGCCAGTTTCCTAGGCATTCATAGTAATAGTAGACATTGACCAAAATAGAAAAACTCCAAAGGCGTGTTAAAAGAGCAAGATTGAGATCTATCCCAAATATCTTTGAAAGGTCAGTGGGAGAGAGCCGTTCTTCTAGGCTGTATTGTCCATTTGTAAATCCTTGTGTTATTGCTCACTCTCCAAGGTGTCATGTGCTTTGGGTCTTGCATCGGGAGGGGCCGATGGTTCTGTACAGCTGTGGAGTCCCTACATCACCAATCACGCAACAGCCACTCTCCAAGGACATTGCATAGATATTCTGGGAATCGACATCTGTGAAGCTCAAGGGCGGGTTCTCCAACTGTTCCAAGGACGCAGAAGGTGAGCTTTGCTTTTTCACTGGCTCTTGCTGTCCATGGAACATGCCCCTTGGTCTTCCCGCAGTGAAGAGAGAGTACAGTGTTTTCTTTTTAGCTACCTTCCCTTAGCAGAGAAACCTTACACCTCCCTCCTCTAGGGTGTGCCTTAGCAAATCACCTGGAGATTCACAGCTATTTATACCTGCGTAGCAACCTGTGGACAGATCTCCTGCCAGGATTCCCAAACTCTTTGCTCATCATCCTGATTCACCCTCGTAACAGGAGTGCAGTTGGATCCGTTTTATCAGAACATGGCCCACATGCAGAAGAGACCCTAGTTCAGTGTCTCAACCATGTTTTAGCCTCAATTGCCCTTAAAGAGAGAGAAAAAGGTTTGAAAATGAGATCAAGCCAATAGTATGTTTTAGGGAGTGTGAAGGGTACAGGATCAAAGAATCACAATCAATTGATAAAGATTTTTTTTTTGGAAAGAAACCTCCATAATAGTTCATCATTGACCACGTTTTTGTTATGTTCTATGCACTGTACTAAGTACCTTACGTAGGCTTTCTCACAAAATCTTCTCAGAAACTCTTTGGGGGGAGGGGGTACCCTTATTATCTTCAAAGCTGAGAAAACACAAAAGCTTAGTGGGATTAAGCAATTTCCACAAGATCACATAGTAAGCTTTGGGGCCCTCTTCATTTCTTAAAACAAACAAACAAAAAATAAAACAACTGTATCTGGGTAAGTCAAGTCTTTAAAACCCTGAAGAGGAAAAAGAAAAAATATAATTTCAACACTTCTTGGATTGCTTTTGAATAGAAGGGTGTTATGGGCTGGTTGAGTAAGTACGATCTTTGCCCCTTTAGGTGTTTGCTGGTTGAGACGCCCTCCTTCACAACCATGTATTCCTGAAGCACAGACCAATCCTGCAAGTAAATTATGGTCTGAGTGGTTTTACAGCAGTTCTTGGTCTCAAGAACCAGCTTCCTGGGGGGGCCTGGGTGGCTCAGTTGTTAAGCGTCTGCCTTCGGCTCAGGTCATGATCCCAGGGTCCTGGGATCGAGCCCCATATCAGGCTCCCTGCTCCACGGGAAGCCTGCTTCTCCCTCTCTCACTCCCCCTTACTGTGTTCCCTCTCTCGCTGTGTCTCTCTCTGTCAAATAAATAAAAAAAATCTTTAAAAAAAAAAAAAAAAAAAAAAAGAACCAGCTTCCCGGGTACACGTGCTTGCTCTGGAAGTCTGAATTCTAGAACAGGTTTTTTAAGGGCCTTCTGCATATCTTTCCAGCTTCAGAATCCGCTCTCTCTCAACCTACCACCAGCACCACACATGAACAGGAGATCTTGCTGCCCTCTCTCTCTCTCTCTCAAACAGTCTTATTGCCTGGCCTTAGCTAACGACTTCTCTAAACACATCTGGGTCTTTCTGATCACTCCTTTGCACATCCTGTTCCCTCCACTCATCTTCTTGGACTCACTTCCAACATCTCTGCATTCAGAGAAACTATGATGTTTTCCCTGATCTAACAAACCCTACCCCCATGACATTTTAACTATTGGTTTACATGTCTGTCTTCCTAACTACATTGAGCGTTCCTTGAGGTTAGAGTTGTCTTCATAGTCCCCAGAACCTAGTAAGTACTCAATCAATATTTACTAAATGATACAAAGGTACGATAAAAATCCATTCTTGATTCATGCCCCCAACAACTGCCAGAGACAAGCATCTGCCTTCCTTCGTGCTTACACTGCATCAGCATAAGGCTGTTCCTGAAACATTATCCCCATTCCACATATATATTTTGGCCGGCAAATTAAAAGGATTGTCGTAGGAATGAATCACAGTCAACCCACTATTATATATTTAACGTTCAGAGCTTTATGGGTACATAAGCCTCTTAGAAGTGAGTTAGGATCTTCACTAGCCATTAGCAGAGGAACGTAGATGAGCACCTCCATCTGCATCATAATGACTGACCTGTGCGGGATGCTTTAACATTAACACAATCCAGAACCCCATGGAAATGACGGCTTATCTTCTTTCTTAGGTGAGGAAGATCTAGGACATTCTCTCACACACATGCCTGCAGACTATGATGCTGAAGGAGTCTTATATCTCCCTGGGACACCCTCCAGAGAAAGATGACCTCCCCCTTTTGTGCGTCCAGCAGCCTGCCCCCCTTCTTCTGGTCTCCTCAAGTTCCTCAAAGAGCCGACCTGCACCAAGTCCCCACTGGGTTAGTCTTGTGTAGCCACAGTTACCACCAGGTTAGACTGTTACTGAAATGTCCAGAAATGCCCAGACGCAGGTTATCTATGCTATAGACACCTACTTTGTAAACACTTAAGCCACTTGTGATTTCTTTCTCGGCTTTTCATCGGAAGTGCTCCAACAGTGGTTCCTGGAAGGCTAAGTGGCTTAAACACTTCTTCAATTGTGATTCCTAAATAGAAAACATCATCCAGTGGCAGAAGTGAGTGCTACAGGACTGAGACAAGGAAATCCCAGCACAGCCAACATCTCAAAGAGTCTATTCTGAGAAAGAAGGAAAAAGAACCTCTTAAGTACACAATGAACATTTTATGGCCCAATGACCTCTTGCATGTTGAAAACTCACTCTCCAGGACCTGGAAATAAATGACTGTCATGCTGATAGGGTCAAAGGGCAGCCTGCGGGACTGGGTAGGCTATCCACTCTCGCTTTCCCCCTCTCGACCTCCCACCATACTTCTAGGAGAGACCACCCTTCTCAACCAGAGAGCCCACAGGGAATTAAACCCTTATACCCTAAAGCATCTATTGTATGTAATGAATTAACTTCTCTCCTTTGCATCTAAATGGTCCTAAACCTGTCCCAAAAGCATTTTCTACAGGGATTAATGCTTTCATGGAACCCCGGGCTGAAAAAGTCTGCACGTAGGGGACTAAATTTTGTTTCTTAACAAGCACTGCTTGATTTAAGGCACCCAGTGTTTGGTAATCTGTAATGGCAGACCTAGGAAACTAATACAATAGTGTGTTTATAGTTTTCTATGTGAAGATATTAGAATTTTGGTTAGGTACATTCTTATTTCTTTTCTGTTTTTGATGCTGGCATAAAGATATTATTTTTAAAAATTCATTTTCTAATTATCTGTTGTACTACATGGAAATGCAATTGATTTTTCTATTCTGACCTTATATTATGTGTCTTGGCATGAATGTCTTTGGTGTGGGTTTCTTGGGGTGGTGGGCTAGACTTGGCCCATGGGACACAGCTTGCCAACCTCTGCCAGGCTGATGGATGTGACATGAACATTCAGGGGCCCAGTATGGTCAGATTTTCGGATTTTACAAGAGAAACTGGAAATACGGATTGTTCTTTAATTTGAAATCACCTGATTTTTAAAGTCTGTCAATAAATACTAATTTGGGGGGCACCTGGCTGGCTCAGCTTGTAGAGCATGTGACTCTTGATCTCAGGATTGTGAGTCCAAGCCCCACTTTGGGTGTGGAGATTACTTAAAAATAAAATCTTAAAGGGGCGCCTGCATGGCTCAGTCAGTTAAGTGTCTTGACTCTTGATTTTGGTTCAGGTCACGATCTCAGGGTTGTGAGATCAAGCCCCTGTATTGGGCTCTGCACTGAGCATGGAGCCTACTTAAGATTCTCTCTCTCCCTCTCCTTCTGCCCCTCTCCCTGCTTGAACTCTCTCTCTTTCTTAAAAAATAAAAAATATTTAAAAATTAAAAATAAATAAAATAAAATCTTATAAATAAATAAATAATAATTATTATTTTTTCACCAAAGTACTAGATGAAAAAGGAAAACAGAAAAAAAAAAGAATCTTCCTGGCCCCATGGAGCACGGAACATATTTGTTAGATCATAAATGTGGTTCTCTTTAAGAATGAAAAGTAACCTACTTTGTTTCATTTAGTGCTCTTTGCCTTGGCTTTAATGTCGTCTGACACTAAGGGAAGATTCATCTTTCTTTTAACTTACATTTGCCTGGCATGCCTTTTCCCAGGCTTTAACGGTCAACTTCTATGAGCCATTTTATTTTAAATATATCCCTTTTCTCAGCTTATAGTTGGGTTTTACTTTGTAATCCAGCCATATTTTTAACATCTTGATATGTAGACCATTTACGGTTATTGACACGCAAGATAAAATGACTCTGCTTCTTCTGTAATGATCAAAGTCTGGGTTTCTGGAGGCCAAGACTCGCCTACCGAAGAGACACACACTCCAGCAAAGATTTAGAACAAGCATGTAGTCAAGACGGCTGCATTGATAGGGTTTAATGTGCATAACACCCCTTGGAGTGTATAACTTTTGGCATACTGAATATTTTAGACTGTTCTCATTTATTTGCAGTTACATCACAGAATCCCCTGAAAGAAAACCATGGAAGAAAAAAATTATGCTTCCCTTCCTCCTTTCTTTTCCCAACGTTCAAAGGAGCACAAAGCCAGTTAGAGTGGCGGGATTGTGTGCTTCCCATATGCCAAGGGCGCCCCCATATTTCTCAGCGGCTGGCTGCCAAGCAGTTGGCCCCAATTTCCAGAAATGGATAATTCAGGCATGTGACAATGGGGACTCACTCCATTGCCCAAAGCAATTGGAAAAACCTGTTCTGGTTTTCCAGTCCTGCCACTCAAACTGCCAACAGACAGAAAGGAAACATGAGAAAATTGCCTCCTTATCTCAGGCCTTCTGCTTCTTGGTCCTAAGTAGGGAAGATTAATAAGGGAGAGTATTGTCATGTCTCTACCCAATAACCCCTCTCCTAGATCACGGACCCTGAATTCACTTCCTTCCCCCCCCAACCCCATGAGGTCCAGGTCCCCCATTTAGACAGAGAGGGGCAGGAATAAAGGGGGAGTCTGCTGCCAGGAAATATGGAGAAGGAGCAGAAAAGCAGAGCATCTCTTTGGCAGGCTGTTGATGGGATAATGGACTCCCCAGCTGAACTTCCAGGCACCTGGGATGGAAAGAAACATCACCTCTCCTTCCACTGAAGCTGAAGGGCTCAGAAGGATCGGGTCACCCTGATTCCAGCCAACGCAAGCTGTCAAGGACACGAGGCTGGGTTTTCTCTGCTTTGTCCAGTCCAGCCCAGCCCAGCCCAGTGAGACAGGGAGCCCAGTTACTTAAGCCTCCATTAAGTCTCCTGTTAGGTTACATTTGAATCTTCACACCAACCAGAAGGCAGGGATTCAAGTTTTAGTGTTTTTGTTTTTGTTTTTTTTCAAAAGCCCTTCTCTGGGTCTTAAGGAGTATATTTTGGTGAGTAGAATATGGGATTTGAAGTCAGACAGAAGTGGATTTGAATATTGTCTCTGCCACCGAGGAGCTATGTGACCTTGAATAGTGTCCTTAAGAACAAAGTGAAGGAGAAAAAAAAAGAATGAAATGAGATATGCCTGAAATACTTACTGCACCATTGAACTCGTTGGGATTCTCCTGAGACAGACTGATTTATTTTAAAGAATTGGCTCACACATCTGTGGAAGCTTGGCGAGTCCTGTTCAAGTCCAAAAACAGTCGGCTGGAGAACCAGGAGGAGCCAATGTTGCAAGTGAAGTCCAAAGGCCATTGCTGGCAGAGTTCTCTCTTGCTCCAGGGAGGTCAGCCTTTGGTTCTCTTCTGGCCTTTGCCTGATTGGACGAGGCCCACCCACATTACGGAGGGCAACCTGCTTTATTCAGAGTTCTCTCCCACTCATTTCCCTGATTCTTGAACCAGTAACTTTTATTTCTCCCAAATAACTTCCTCCTGTTTCTCTGCCTGGGCCCTTTGGTCATTGAAAGACTCTGCACTGTTGAATGAAGAACATCTCCCAGAGATGCTCACTCATGGAATCTCCTGCATGTGTGTCCCGTCGCTGTCCATGACTGTCCCAATGACCTTCTGTCCTTCACTGTACTCTGCTCCTCCTGGTTCTGCTGGACTAGGCACCCAGCAGACATTTATGTACACTTAAGACCACCTGTCTCACAGTCCCTCCCTCCATGGCATTTAGCCCCTTCAGAGGAAATTAGGATAAGTACAAATAAGAATATTCACAAGCAACAAATAACAAAGATTGAATGTACCATTTTCTTGGCAATCACCCATTTCAAATATTCCTGAGTTCCATTGCTCTTATATTTGGTTTCCTGGTCTCTGTTATTAAGAAAATTGAACAATGGTATCCCCTCTTGGTTCCTTTCCCCCGTTCCTCCCCCACTTTTGGCCAAATCAGTGGAGTTTCTTATACAAAGCTTTTTTTTTTAAAGCAGATGGTGGAGTAAATGGGGATTTGCTCACCAGCAGCTACTGACCAATTAACAGCAAAAGGGATTTGGGGCAGAGAGAAAAGTGTTTCTCAAAACTAGAAAACATGCAAAGATCTGTCTGTGCAGATTAATTGATCTCTAAGAGATAAATCCTGTGGACACATTTACAATTTCTAAAACTGGAGAAAGATCGTTTTTTTTTTTAAGATTTTATTTATTTATTTGACAGAGAGAGAGACAATGAGAGAGGGAACACAAGCAGGGGAGTGGGAGCCCAATGTGGGGCTCGATCCCAGGACCCTGGGATCATGACCTGAGCCGAAGGCAGATGCTTAACTGACTGAGCCACCCAGGTGCCCAGAAGGATCATTTCTCGAATGCAGAATTATACAGAGGGCCAAAGTGGGGACCGGGAAGATGCCCTAAAGATAAAGAAGGCATGAGAAGCATAGACACAAGGAACTTGAGAAAATTTAAAGAACTCCTTAACCCACCAACCAATGTATGACTGAAAGAGTGTGAAAAGTGACAAATAAGCACCCAAAAAGGCATCAGATGCACCTCCTCCTCTTCCACGGATATCCAATTCCTACCCAAACTTAAATCCCTGCATCAAATTCCTCCTCAATCCTTAAAGATTTCCCAAAGCACTCCAACCTATGTGCTACCACCTCTTCTCCAAACTCCTGGAGAAGTGTGCTGTCATATGCTATCTGGCAAGCTGGTCCAACTTTGCTTTGCTCTTGCTCAGCTTTTCCACACTTGGTCTTTTTTAATTCTCTTTGGACTGGAACATCCTTGAGGGTTTTGTGCACAATTTGCTTCTCTATATCGCTCGCAGAACATAACACAGTGATTGCAAAGATCACTCAAGGAGTATGGTTTGAGGGGCGCCTAGGTAGCTCAATTGGTTGAGTGACTGACTCTTGATTTGGGTTCAGATCATGATCCCAGGGTTGTAAGGTCAAGCCCCTCATCAGGCTCTGCGCTCAGCACAGAGTCTGCTTGTCCCTCTCCTTCTGCTCCCCCCCCTGCTCACACACTCTCTCTCTCAAATAAATTAATGAATAAAATCATAAAAAAAGAAATACAGGTTGATTCATTAAGATGTGTCTTATTTTACCCACATCTTCAGGAAACAACTAGAGAACACCCACCTACTTACTCAGTAAAGATAATAGTTTTTTAAAGATTTTATTTATCTATTTGAGAGAGGGAGACAGAGATAGTGAGAGAGAACATGAGCAGGGAGGAGAAGGAGAAGCAGGCTCCCTGTTGAGCAGTGAGCCTGATGTGGGGCTCGATCCCAGGACCCTGAGATTATGACCTGAGCTAAAGGCAGACACCTAACTGACTGAACCACACAGGTTCCCCTCACCAAAGGTAATAGTAACATAATCATATTAGCAGTTGGCAGGTACTTAGCCCTTATTCTGGGCTAAGATATATTTTAATCCACTTAATACTAAGCACTTACATTTTAATACATGAGTAACAAATACGAATTACCTAGTGTTAGTAATACTTAGTAACAAATCCATGAAATAAGCACTTTTACTATCCCCATTTTACAGATGACGAATCTGAGGCATGGCCAACCAAGGTCTAGAGTTAATAAGTGACAGAGCCGGTTTTTGAACCCAAATTAACCGACTCTAGAGCCAGGACTCTCAGCCACTATGTTATGTTTAGAAATAAACATAGCCCCCAAAAGCAGACAAACATGTCTATACCCTTCCAGGACACTTAAAAAACTATTCTATGTGCCCGGCACACAGAAATATACACGTTAATGTGCCAAATTTGAAAAATGTGCATGATACTCACTACATATTGCATAAAGTGAGAACCTTTCAAGATTTTTCCCCAGCTTAGTCTAGGTCCCTCCTCACCATCTTTCTTCCCATGCTGGACTACTCATAGGACCCTGAACACTTTCCAAACTTTCCCCCTGTGGCAACTTTGCCTAAATCTTACTGCTGGGTGGCCCCCGCACCCCAGAGCTCTCTGCCCAAGTTGGGGTTGCCTTACAAGACCCAACTTTGATCTGTCCTATCCAAGAACTTCACCCACTGCCTTTCCTTCCCCGTCAGAATTTATACCCCTCTCCCCATAATCAGATGGTATCTGCGATAACATGACCCTCACGACTTGCATTCTGAGAAGCCTCTCTGCACGGGTGAGAAAGGCGGGGGGTCAGAGCTGATAAGCTGCTTGCTGTATACTTCATTACCCGTTCACTTATGTTTCTGCCAGAATGAGGCAACCAATCCTTCTGTCGGTCTATTGGGGTGTGCAAGGCATGGGCCTCAGAAGAAAAAAAAAAAAATGTAAACCCCAAAGTTTCACACTCATCAATAATGCTAGAAAAATTATGAAGGGTTATGAGAAAAATAAGTCCAAATCCACTGAAATTTACTTTTACAAATAACTCTTCCCCACTCAATACTTCATTCGTGGTAACAAATCACTGATGACACCTTTCGCAACGAATCGGACCCAGCAGAGCGTGTTAAGAGCAAAGCTGCAAAGTGCTGCGCTAAAGGGTCCTCTGATGTGAAAGGCTCTGGAAGGCACAGACTATGTCTAATTCACCGGAAGAGCCTCACCCAGTGCTCCAGTCACAGGAGAAACTTATTACCTGTGAATGGCATTGACCTGGACTGCCTTGACCAAGACTCCATGAAGGTTTGATCAGACTAGCTCCCGGGATAGAAGACAGGGCCCACGGAGATATTGAGCAGCTGGTAAACAAGCCTTTACCACACCCCCCGGGCATGAAGTCCTGAGAGTAGACACTCCAGATAATGGATAGTGGAGAAGGGGCCCGTCCCCACCCTTTAAAGAGGGTGTATGGGAGACAGGACCAACAAGTATGTAACCAGCATAAACACGCAGAGAAAAACACAGTAATTCCCAGAGTATGTTGAGGGGGAGGGAGGAATGCGTTAGGTGAGAGAAATAAACCACAAGATCACTGGGAGAGAAGACACTGGTTGTTGCGTCCCTGCTTCACCCAGTTATTAGTACCCGGAGAAGAAAACCCCAGCGAGCAGTCTGGAGTGGACCTCGGAGCGACATTGACCCCTGCTGGGAAGGGCTGGGGTCAGTAGAGCCGGGCTCCAGAGATGGTAGAGCTCACTTTGGAATGTGGGGATGTCAACAGCCATCGGTCTACCATACGAGGGTGGTCTATCCTCTCTGGGAACCCACGCAGGGCTCCCTCTATGGTTCTTTCTAGAACATTCACACGGTTGCCTGCTCTCCTTGGAAGGAAGGACAGTTCCACACAGGATATATCTTAGGGGTGGATGACTGTCCGCCTCTTGAGCTCCTTGCTAACGAGGAGAAAATCTTGTGTGGCACATGGAGACCCAGCTGGCCGCTTCCTACCTCACAAAATCAGTGGGTGTCCCTCTCAGAGAGAGACACTCAATGACAAAGGAAGGTTGGCAGATGCCATGCTGGCTTCCCCCCAAGTTACAATAATTGGTGATTAGGTAGAAAGGAACCTTTCTGCTAATAAGCTGTCTTCCCCATAATCATTTATATTCACTATTTTTACATAAATCTCAGGAAATGTCATTTTACATGAAAGATTCTTATTAACTTCTTCTTGCAATGTCATCTTAATGGACTGGGCAAATCAGCAAGCTTCCCCTTCTATATTTGACTATCCCAAGAATTCGCAGATGATACAACTTGGCAATGTTTCAGCATGGCCCAAAAAAAACCTAGAAAATCTGTTCTTAAAGCATTAAACCATTCCATTGAGCAGCTTTGCAAAAGCTATGTATAATCCCTTAAGGATCTAAGGTTGCTGTTTTTAAAATGATTTCATGAATTAAACTTTTGGGGGGCATTGACTTGTAAGTTCATATTTTCAGTATCGGGCTATGTCTGTTTTTATGAATATCAGTGCTCTAGAATGAATGTTGGTGCCTCCATCCCCAAATTCATGTTAGAGCCTAAGGCCCAATGTGATGGTATTAGGAGGTGGGGCCTTTGGGAGGTGATGAGGACATGAGGATTGAGCCCTCATGAATGAGATTAGTACTCTGTAAAAAAGATCCCACAGATTTCCCTTGCCCCCTCTGTCATGCGAGGACACAGCAAAAAGACAACCATCTATGACCAGGAAAGGGGCCCTCACTCGTCACTGAATCTGCCAGTGCCTTGATCTTAGACTTCCCAGCTTCCAGCACTGGGAGAAATAGTTTGTTGTTTATAAGCCACCCAGCCCAAGGTATTCTGTTACAGCAGCCCAATGGCCTAACATCATCAAACTTTTCTAGCAGAGATTTGTTATTGTTTGATCAGCAACAATAGGATAGAATAGAAGCATCCCCAATATTTACATAGAGATCCTGGACCCGCCACTAGCTGTGCAGTAGGACACGAGTCTCATCAGCTCCTGGACTTCAGCTTCTCCCACTTTCGGAAGGGAGGTAAATACAGTTCCCACACAGAATTTGTTGAAGACGTCAGATGGGAAACTGCCCACGGATCTCTTGCGATGGAAGCGATGTATCGATATTCAGCATAGCAATGCTGCTCGTGTTTCTATCCTCCCTGTGATCACAGGGGACTGGCTCCCAGATGGAGAGGGTCATAAAATCCAGATCTAGGCTTCAACAGAATCCCACCGTTGTCATCAAGATGTCGGTGCAGCATTTGACCTTGAGCTTTGAACCTCAGAAATATACTTCGGCCAAACCCAAAAGGACGAAAGATTCTTGGATAATGTGCATGCCACCAGTTCTTTTTTTTATGAGTGCTTCCCTCTGCATCAAAGTAGCTAAGCTTTTTATTTTATTTTATTTATTTATTTTTTATTTAAAGATTTATTTATTTATTTATTTATTTGAGAGACAGAGAATGAGAGACAGAGAGCACGAGAGGGAAGAGGGTCAGAGGGAGAAGCAGACTCCCTGCCGAGCAGGGAGCCCGATGCGGGACTCGATCCCGGGACTCCAGGATCATGACCTGAGCCGAAGGCAGTCGCTTAACCAACTGAGCCACCCAGGTGCCCAGTAGCTAAGCTTTTTAAAAAAGCTGCACCCTTAGTAGGTCTCTTGGCCTCTATGAAGGACATGTTTCTCAGGCCTCCTGCAAACAGACTCACCCAGCAACTCTCCAGACTTCGGACACACCCTTCAATACTAGGGTAAATACAGTATCACTTGCCAAATTAGGACCCAGCTGAATTACAGTAGGTCGCCGCTGAGAGACAGCACGGCACATAGAGACAAGCTTTGGGAGTCAGACTGACCCAGAATCCAATGCAGGCACAGCCACTTACTAACTTTTTGACTCTATGAGTAAGTTGCTTGACCTTTCTGAGCCTCGTTTTCCTTGTTATTCAGAACCCAAAAGAGTTTTATTTTATCAAGTACTTATACATAATTTACTAAGTACTTACCAAATATCAGCTTATTTAATTCTCTGAACAAGCCCATGATGTAGGTACTATATTAGCCTCATTTTATAGATGAGGCCATCAAGGCACAGAGAGGCCAAGTAACTTGCTCAAGGTCACACAGTTAGTTAGCGGCAGATAGGATTCGAAGTCAGGCATTCTGGCTACTGAACCCTTGTTCTTAACCACCATCCTATCTAATCTATAGTAGTCAAGAAAGAAACTATCTGTTATATTTTTGTTAAAATGGAAATTTTATCCACAAAAGTAGTAAGAACCCCTTTGTAACCAAGGACTTAGCTTAAACAATTATCAACATTCCACTGTTCTAAACCAAAAGACTTTTTAATTTGTATTTCCCTTAAGTTGTAATTAAAAAAAAATACTGTCATTCTTTTTGATCTCGTTTACCTCGTTGGATAAATTTAAGTAACTGCCTTTGGTTTTCTTGCACCATCAAAAAGATAAGATGGCAGGTCCTTGTTTTTGTACAGTATTTTTATAACGCCATTGTCTACATTATTTGGTACAGCTGAGTAGCTGGGATTATTTCATTGAATTTTTCAGCAACCTTTTAAGACAGGAAGTGAGATTGTTACTATCCCATCTTAAAATGGTCAAATGAAGCCCAGAGAGCTTGAAGATTCTGCCCAAGTTCACACGCCTAGTAAGTGATGTCTTATATCAAGATAAAATTTGAGTTTTAAGATTTTTGATTGGGGCGCCTGGGTGGCTCAGTTGTTAAGCGTCTGCCTTCGGCTCAGGTCATGACCCCAGAGTCCTGGGATCGAGCCCCGCATCGGGCTCCCTGCTCAGCGGGAAGCCTGCTTCTCCCTCTCCCACTCCCCCTGCTTGTGTTCCTGCTCTTGCTATCTCTCTCTCTGTCAAATAAATAAATAAAATCTTTTAAAAAAAAAAAAGATTTTTGATTGATTTATTCTCTGGATATCAAGATAAGTGGAAAAATAGTGGATTCTGGAATTTGGTAGATTTCAAAACAAATCTTCATTCTTCCTCTTATGTACGACCTTACACAAGTGACTCTGAACTTCGACTTCTCACTCAAATGGGCAAGTAAGACTTACATCACAGGTTTATTGCAATAATTACTTTTTAAATAATTACATTATTAATTGCATTTTAAATTATTACACTTTTAATTATTACATTATTCAAAATATCATAAATATACACATAATGTACGTCATCTGGTATATATACATGTAACCAATATATACACGTATGGAAGTGTGTGTGCATGTTTGTGTGTGTGTCATCCAATACTGTGATTATCCCATAGCAGGTAGGTGCCCATTAAATGTCAGTTCCCCTTTCCCCTTCTAGATAGGAGCAATCAGAAGAAAAAGCCCCCTGATGACTCAGTAGTCGCCTGCAGTACTTCCAAATCTCCCCAAACCTTTCCAGCATGAAGATACTCACCAGAGTCCCTGAATGCTTTTATTCTTCCCCCAAACTGTTTACTTCTCTGGTTCTCTGTGGCCCCCTCGCACAGAGAATGTCCCAGACTTGTTCTATTACGTAATGAAACTTCCCTACTTTGAACTTGGCACAATGCCTGGTGCAGAGCTGGCATTCAATATATTTTTGTTGAATGGCTCAATGAATAAATGAGATTAAGCATCTAGCGAAATGTATGAATTATTACATTTTCAAGAGATTCGTGAAGATTCTTTTCCATACATATGTGAAGTCATTTCCATTGGAACTAACAGGTTTTTTTCAAGTACTAATACTTCGGAAACCCATTTTAATACGCAGAAAGTAATAATACTGAATCCATAGAATCCAAGGCAAACATCAGCCTTTCTCCATCTACATAATTATAACTCTGAGTTAGTGAAATACATAAAGTTGCATTGTGTCTAATGCTTTATGTTTAAATTGGAATCCATTTCTGTACCCAGATAGGAAGCCAAGATAAGAACAAATGATCCCCAGCTTTCACTTAGAAGACCAGCCCATGGGCAAAGTGCATCACCTTGCAGAATGACACGCAAGCTCCCATAGATTGAGCACTCAACCGCATCCCTAGTTGAGCAATGACTGTTCCTTAAACCTCTTCTTGGGCATCCTTCTGTATTCTCTCAGCATGGTGTCCCGTGGAAAAGCGATGCTCCTCCAGCATCTTTGTGCTTATTCCTCCCTGAAGAACGCTGCAGTCAGTCCCACAAAGCTCCAATTCAGGGTCTTTCCACCGCTGGAGTATCTCTGGGGAGAGAAAGGGGTTTAAGATAACCATGGCCTCAAGGCACAAGAGCGCTCTGGGGTGGCAGGAAGGGGACATGGGTGGCCTTCACATTCGTAGCTGGAATGGTGAATTTGGAATTAAGAGACCAAAATCCTAGGTCCAGTTCTATCGTTAAGTGAAATCTTCCTCCTCTGTATTTTAAAAAAAAACAAACTTCTAACCTCAGGGTTTTAAGTGACCTCAAATATCATCCTGTCTGACTCAGAGGGAATCACCATGGCCTAGTGCAATCGGCGTAGGTTTCTTGGGTTGAAATCTCCTGTTTTAATAGTCTGATGCTGACAGTTAGAGATGAAGGAAACTGACATGAGTTAGGCCTGGCCTCATTATTTCACCGCTCCGAGCCTTCGCGCCCTGCCTCAGAGGGGCTTGTCCTGACTTTGCTTCCTTCTGAAAGACTGAGATTCCTGATGAGAAGTTTGCTCCCATCTCCAGGGCTTTAAGATTCCGTAATTATGTTGATGGATGGGGGCCAGCGGTTCTTAGTAATGACAGGAAGCCAGAGCTGACCCTCCAGCTAACAACCCGAGGCTCTTCTCCCTCACTCCGCAGCTGTAAAACAGAATGAAAACCTGCAGATAGAAGCAATCAGGCACATTTGAGGAGTGGCTGGTAAGAATGGGTGCTGAGGGTTCCTGGTAAGCAGCCAGTGGAAATTCCCTGGACGTCTGGGAGCAGGAAACAGAAACTCACTCCAGCTCGCTTCCAAAGTGGGAAATGGATTGTGAGGTTGCACGGAATGCTTACAACGGGTTACACATGACCCCCATCCTTGGGGGCCCTGGAACTAAGGGCTGGGGTGTCATCAGGAACTTAAGCAGCTTCTCTCTGCACTCCTCTCTCTGGGGCTGCAGGTTTTCTTGTCGCTGCTGTATGTCCCCCTCACTACCCTCGTTCTATCCTTGCCCAACTTCTGTGCTCACTCATTCACTCGTGGGGCACCCGCGACTAACGTATCAAGCTCCAGCACACGACCTTCCAGTTCCCCACACCATGGCTCACTGCTTTAGCTTCCGTGCCTCAGGTTCCAATTTCTAAATCTCTCTGAGGTTACCCATCGAATTTAGCTGCCTGCCAACAGTCTGAACCCTATCACAATGGCCACATCAACCTGGAGTCCTCCCACTAATATATACACAGTCTCTGTGTTCTAACTCACTAATTTCAATGCCGCATAGAGCAAACATATAAATAAGCCGAGTCAAGGCGTTTTTAAAGTGTAGTTTATTACACAAAATATATGTTCACTTTAGAAAAATTAGAAAGCACAAAGAAAGATATAAATAGGCCATAATCGAGGAAATTCTATGTATCGCCTTTGCACATATAAATATAGATACTATGTTTTACAACATGAAATTATATTGCAGTTGTTTCGTGACCTCTCTTCACTCAATAACACATGATGAGCATCTTTCAACTTATCATCCTGTCTAACTAAAGAAAAGGAGACTTTGATCCGGGGATGTTAGCAAATATTTACTGAACATCCAAGTTGTGTTTTTCTATATCCTTTAGCTACCTTAGCTGATTTAAACTTCACAACAACACAAGACAGGAGCCATCACAATCCCTATTTCATAGATGAGAAACCAAGGCACAGAAAGGGTAAGTTACGCAGCGTCATTCAGAGGGAAAGCGTTAGCACCATGCCATCCAGCAAAAGAGCCACGTTCTTAACCGCTACATGGTAGAGACTCAACACTCAAGTTCTCCTCTTTCCTCTCCCAGAGTTTTGGAGACAGGGAAGAGAGACAAGGCAAGAGCCAAGGAGGAGAGTATAAGAGAGAGACACAGAAATTTGTAGTGGGAAACAAAAAAGGGTGCAAGGAAGAAGCAATGTAAAAAAGCAAGTAATAATAATAATAACAACAACCACATGGTGGGGAAGTAAAATATTGAACTGAACTCCATTAAATTGTCATTTTTGTGAGTCAAAACCAATTGAACACTGGTAATTTCCTGGAACTCGGTTTATTAAATTCCATCACAAGAGGAGATGTACCTCTGTGCTCTTGGTTCTCCACTAAACTGAGGGACATTTTATGCTCCTCTCCATTAGTTATATATGTTGGGCTGATAAGTGGCCAAATAAAAGCATCCTGGTTTCTGGAGAAACCGGTGGATTTATCCACATGTGGGATATTCCAACTCCTGAACATACCCTGGAACTCAAGGGTTTATTGGAAAAAAAAAAATGAAGTCATCAGAGTTGAGTCTGTTGGTAAGACTATCATAGAAATAGAATATATAACTTCCAAAAACTTAGAGGCAGGGAATAAACAGATTAAAGAAAATTTACTAAACTAAAAGGTCAAAAATAAGGCAGGGGGAAGGGGCAGAGAGCAAAGAAAAAGTCTAATAAATAGAAAAAACAGTATGCCAGACATTAGTCCAAATAGAGCTTAATCAGAATAAAGATACATGGATTACCCTGGAAAAGCACTGATCAAAATAAAGATGCTCTAACCATATAAATGTCAGATGGAATAGACTTGAAAAAATATTATTTAAGGACAAGGAAGCTTATCACATAATAAACCAGAAAAATATAAGAAAGCGGAGACAGTGAACATCAGCAACATTGCCTCAAAATATCAGGTTGAGCCACATGAAACTGTCAATATTTGATTGACTTATAAAAGTAGCAATTTCATAAAGTCAAAAGAATTAGGAAAATTTGAACCTCTTAACATATGATTTTAACACTGATCTGTTACAAACTGATAAAGTGATCAAAAGATTAATAATGATGTTGGATATTTGAAGAGCATGGTTTAGATACTTTATAAAATCCACATGTTTAGAATTGTCTCAACTCCTAGGTAATCTACATTCTTTGCAAGTTTTCAGGGAATACTTCCAAACATTGAACACATGCTAGGCCATAAAGGACATCTCAAATAATATCAAAGTGTTGATAAAGCATACAGACTATATTCTCTGACCACAGCACAGTAAGAAGTCAATTCTGCCCTCCTCACCCCTCCCAAAAAATAAAAATAAAAAATAAAAAAATAGACCCAGCCCAAACTACCCCTGTATACTTGGAAACTAAGTAGTGATTCTCAATTCTTCATGGGTCAAGAAGGAAATCTGACGGAAGTTAGGAATAATGCCAAGCTGGTTTATCATGGTCTGATTTTTCCCATTTTATTCAGTTGGTGTGATTTCACATCTGGTAATGCCATTAAAACTAATACAGTAAGCCTCAGGTACCAAAGAGCCTGGTTTTTAGTGGGAAATACTATGAAGTCTTAAAAGAGCTTATTCATTTCACCCATTTGTCCACAGATCTTGTGTCTAGATTTTACTTAGTGTTTTCTCCATTTTCTTCCCTGGGATTCCTCTAAGAAGCCCCCTGATCTTCACAGTTGTAAAGCCCACAGGTGTCGAGTACTTGTCATATGACCCCAAGGCTGTCATCACCCAAGGCCCTTCTTTGAACTGTGGGGATTGCTGAGAAAACACGCTGGGAGTATTTACACAGACAACCAAATGACATCTCAAAATACCAGCTGCTTTCAAGCATCACAAATAGGCTTCCCAATCCATAAGATCACTTCCGATTCACCCCTGTCATCCGTCTTGCTGAAATATGCATCCCCTCTACTCATGGATGTGGGCGGATCTGATTGTGTTTCTTTAGAGATCCAAACACATGGAAGCACATGAATAGACAATTGCTTAGAACAGCATACGCTTCCAAATCAGAGCGATACCCATGAGAGCAGGGGGATGTATTTTGCTTCAGAGCGCATTTTCCAACCCAAGTAAAATGCTTCCTTCAAAATGTCGTGAGCATTAGAACACAAAGGGGAGAAAACATGCAGAGGTGAGCAAAGCTAAAATCTCTTCCCTAGGCCTCCCGTTAAAACAGGCCTGGGAATTCCATCAGCAAAATTCTTCCAGGAACATCATAATGTCAACATTCCAAAGGAGGCTAGAGCCCCTAGAATCAGGGTCTAGGATGCCAGAGAAAGGATGGAGAGGGATCCCCATGAATCCTGGGATTTTGTATAAGGGCAAAGGCTAAGGAGTAGGAAATAAAGTGTGAAACCCTATCAACACTGTTGACTCTGGACACCATCCTAGGAATGTCCCACATCACTAATTGGAAGGTCTCCCAAGTAAGCAAAAGCTTGATGCCGTATGACAATGTCAGGTAACCAACTCATCTCTCTCTCTTCCTTTATGTCACCAGGGGCAAATTTTGGCTACCGGGAGCACAGCCTTTCTTAAGCGCAGGGTTTGGCCCATCTGTCACCCAGTATTTTAACAACATGGATAAAGAAGCCATAAAAAAAAATGTCTTTGTGGATAAGGTAGAAGGGTATGGAAATTTTTCTGTATTAATTTCCTTCAACGTTATTATATTAAGATGATTTAATAAGTAAAAGTAATGACCATATTAGATTAAATGCATTCACCACTTATGACTCAGCAGCTCTGGCACAAAGGTCCAATTAAAGGGTCAGTCTTGTGAGGAAGTCAAGGACAGGGCATCAAATTTTACACAGAACGCTCAGAGGTATTGAACAAATGAAGCTCATTGCCGGTCATCACTACTCTGTTATTCTGGAGCTGCCATTCCTCCTTGATGGCAGAGGGAAAAAAAATTGCCAATGAAAATAACTTATTCTATTCCTGCTTGAAACATTTCACTTTGAGATGAACTCAGCCTCATTTGGGGAAATCCTCCATCAGTTCAAAGGTGGTTTCTTCCCTCTCTCCAGAGGTCACTTGTTCCACTCCTCCTCCCTCCAACATGGTGTCTGGGTGCAGACGGAAGCTGACACATCCTTGTCCTCAGCTACCAGCTGGTAGTGTCTCTGGATGTCCCGGGCTGCTGTTTACTTAGGTGTGGCTCATCTCGCTGTCCTTCTGGCATCTGCTGCTGACACCTCAGGTCCCTGAGGGTCCCTCAGTTCACCAGGTGTGGGAGCTTCATGGCCTCTCGCTTCCTTGCTCTGACCATAGGCTGGTGCCAGGACCCAGCTACTCTCACTCCTGAGTGTCCTCTCACCAGGGCTGACAGAAACCCTGGGCCTCACAGACCCCTCCATCCTGGCTGTTGTACCACCTCCAGACCATGGTGGACACAGTAGGAAAGTGCAGAGCAAGGGAGGTGAGCCAAGATGTGCTGAGTCTCCCTCAAACCATCTGGAATTTCTGTAAGGGTTTCTAACACCTCATCACCCCAATTTTGCTGAAGCCTGGTGGGGTGAGGCAAGGGGAAACCTGGATGGGACGGGGTCGGGGGGAGGCAGCCACTTCTCAGTGACCAAACTGTGGTACACATCCAGGTTTTACCCTCTCAGAGCTGCCTTCCCGCCTCTCGTGGCAACTCTTTCTACTTCCTCTTCCTGTCTGGTGGAAATTGCCCCTAAGTCATTTCCTCTGCCGTTCTGCACTATGGCTTTCTTTTGATCTAGCCTCATTCTTTCCCTGTTAAGAGAAACCACGAGAAATGCAGAAAACTCTTTTCTTTCCTCATAAACCTTGATTTCTCCATTGCCGTGGATTCAAAATACCACCTCAAAATTTGGATCTTAGCATTGACTCCACTTTCTTTGCTTTCTGCTATAAGAATTCTGATTTTCTCCAAAAGAGTAGATCAATGGAGACATGAGGTCACAAGCCTGAAGTCACAAAATAGAAAACAGCA